>NW_006399773.1:9551390-9555357 GCF_000299155.1 Elephantulus edwardii
TGGCTCTGTTGTTGGTGCATATATCTGAATGATAGTGGTATTCACTGGGCTTCCTTGTAAGCGTATGGATATAATCCTGTCACTCACGGTGTTGTACTTCAAGATGGATCTAGAAATTACTTTTTTTACTATAAAGGCAACCCCATTTTTCCTTGTCTTTTCATCTCCGGAGTAATGTCCTGCACATAGCAAATTTTTTAACTCTTTTTTTCTTTTTTCCTCTCTCTAATCTCCTTTTGTCTCGGTGCATTTCTCTATCTTAACTCTTTGATATAAGTAGGAGCATGTTATATTTTTATCTATGTTTGCTTGTTTTTCACTTTATATAGTATATCCAAGTTTCAACTTGTGGTGGCATGCATCAGAACTTCAGTTCTATTTAGTACTGAACAATATTTCATTGTATATATTTCACTATTTTGTGCCATCTGGTATTTCTAACTCCTAGTGCATTGACAAGAAAGGGTAAAACTGCCACATATGATTCTCAAGGCTACAGGTCTTTGCAGAATCAAGCAGTCACATCTTCCTCTCATAGCATAATTATTGAGGTCTAAGTCAAGCACTTAATCATTGAAACATCAGGGCTGTTAAAAGTCACCTTAGTTGATGTACAGTGACACTTCCTTATAATTTTGATTTGTACTTTACTCACAGTTAATGACTTTGGGTGAGTTTTCATGTGTTGATTATTCATTTGTGTCCAAACGTGTGTGAAAATTGAATGAAGTGATCCAGTTGTCTCCTAATTATTTATTGAAAAACTCTTTTCAAACTTTTTTCCTGTTTATAGAGTTGACATCTTTACAAAAACTTAATGGCCATACTTTTATGGATCTATGTTTGGATTCTAAGTTCTTCCAGCTCAACATTGTTATAATTAGTTTGTATTACGTTTTGAAATCAGAATTATGAGCCTTCCTAATTTTGTCTCTCTTTTTTTATTTTTTTCAGTATGGTTTTGCCTATATAGATACTACTACCATTCTATATGTATGTGAGGCTGACTTTTTCCATCTCTTCAGAGAAGACTGTTGACATGTTAATAGTAACTGAATTATATACTTAAAATTTCTTTATTACCTTTTAACAATGTTTAATAATACAATTTATTTACATCAGATGCCTTTCTGTGTACTTAGGTATAATTTAATTTTCTTAATCAAAGTTTTGTTACTTTCAGCATAAAAGTTTTTTATCTGCTCTGTTAAATATGTTGCTTCCCATTTTACTCTTCTGAAATGTTTTGTAAAATAAATTCTTTTCTTTTCATAGAACTTTTATTATCAGTTGCCATAATGTGAGAATACTCAAAATGTCTGTCAAGGTGATAGAAGACAAAGTGTTTTATATTTGTAATATAATAAAGGTCTTAAATGAGAAAAGAAAATATGAAAAATGGAAGTGGAAAATATCAAAGTTATTTTAGTGAATGTAATAATTACAAAATAATGCTATTGGATAATGTAATATATTTACATTATACACTAGCCATAGTAAAAAAAAAGTTATAAAGAATATCTAGAAGGAATAGATAGACTGTGAAAGTACATAAAAATCTTTTTAATGGTAAAGAAAATTTAGAGCTTGTTTACAGTGGTAGTTCCATGTGTGTATTTTTATATATAAATAGGTATATTGCTATTGTTTGTTGTTAGGTGCTATATAGTTGCCAGCAACTCATAGCATCCCTATGTATGGTATCTCTGAACCCTGCCCTATCCTGAACCAGTCTCACTGATTCCGACACGTCTAATCCCATTACCCCAGTTATTGTGTCAATCCTTCTCATCCACAACCTTCGTCTCCTGTATTGTCCCTCTATTTTTCCAAGCATGATCTTCTTCTCCAAGGACTTGTTTCCCTTGGCTACACACCCAAACTATGTGAGACAGAGCCTCAAAATTCTTGCCTATAAAGAGAAACTTGATTTCACCCTCTCCAAGATAGACCTATTTATTCTCCTGGTAGTCTATTGTATGTTCAATGTTCTTTTCAACCACCACAACTGAAAGACATCAATTCTTCTTCTATCATCCTTAGTCATTATCTAGTTCATTGATGAATACCAAGTAATTGTAGATCATGACCTGCATCAGGTGCCATTTAGCCTCCAGACTGACATAATTTCTCTATAGCACTTTTTAGCAGTCCCTGACAGAAGATTAACTCAAGGAGCTCTGGTAGCTAAGTGGAAAGGAGTTTCACACCAACCCAAAGCCAGGAGGTTCAAATCTGCCAGTATCTCTGTGAGAGAAGAGTGGACAATCTTTTCTTTATGTGATTAATTCTCTGAAAACATGCTGAAGGTTTGGGTATGAATTGATTCTGACTTAATTTTGCATAACAACATGGTATGTAATGTAAACTCAGTAAAATTGTGGTGTGAAAAACTGACTACATATTACATACCTTCTTCCTTTTAGTTTTCTTCCTTTATCAGAGACCACAAAATTATATAATTCATATTTTTATTTTCCATTACATTCCTTTGACATTTCTTTTTATCAAGATCAACAGTGTTAAGTCATATTGATAGAATGTACCCTTGTTATGGTGTGATGACAATGAAACTTTACCTCTGAGGTTTTCCCCTCAAACTCATAACTAAAGGCTAATTATGAAAAGAAAACCAGTCAAATTCTAATGCAATGACACCATACAAAACATCTGTCCAATACTTTACAAAACTCTCAAGAGTTCTCTCTAGTTTCTTGCACATATGGGACCTAGTTATAATAAATGTTTAATGCCCTTATCTGCCAAGTCTATTATCTGTATAATATCTCAATTTGTTTCAATTGATTGATTTTTTCCTCATTATAAATCCTATTTGTTTGCTTATTTGCACACTTCATGATTTTAGATTTAATGATCAATATTATTCATTTTACCTTGTGTGTTATAGGGTGAATTTTAATCTTGTGTTCTTGAACTCTGTCCTAAAACTGTTTAGTTTGCTCTGGCACAGTTTGATTGAAATAATAATAATAATAATAATAAAATAAAATAAAAAATGTTTTAAGTCATGTCACAGTTGAGAAGACCTTTACAAGAAAATTCGAACTCATTGCCCTCCAGATCTACTCAGAACAAACTCATAGGTGATCCAATTCACAGTGGTTTTTCAGAGACTGCAAATTCCCTAAAAGGTGGTTTCCTACCTTTGTTCAGAGAGCCACTGGTGGATTTGAACCACCAGAGAGTCATCACTTTAGGGCCGAGACATCACTGTAGGGCCAACAGTGCAACATTGTAAGAACTAACTATACTGGTTATTTTAGGTTATCTTGCTTCACAGCTTCAAAATACTTCTTAGTATTCCAAACATTATTTAAATTATTATGGTTGTTAAACTGGCTTTTTGGAACGCACACTATTGTCAGCCTATGTGAGCTCAAAATATAATTATCTCTAAATTATTTGGGATATTTATTCCCAGACTATGATAAATAGCTGGAGACTTAAATGAATCATCTACAAAGATCTTACATTTTCTAAGAAATTCTCCCCTCTCCAATAGTTTGTTCTACAACCTAGATACCTGGGTCTCTCCATTTTTTCAGTTCCCCACATAACAGTGACACTGGCTTCTTTCATTGTTCCCCTTGTTCTGAAATCTAATTACTATCATCAGCTGGTATGCTGAGACAACTGTAGGAGTCACAGAATATCAGATTTTTGAGAACCATCATTTAATATACATATATATTAATTTTTTTCTGTAAGTAGTAGGATTAAGGATTAACTACACTTCTAAGTACATTTTAAGAAAGAACTGATGGTTTATGAATGGTATTTTTATTGCATATGTAAGTCTGTTCCACGAACAGACCACCAGTTACTCATATGCAAGTTCAATCTGAAGCTGAGGGAAATTAAACCAAATCCACAGGAGCCAAAATATGACTTTGATTTCATACCACCTGAATTTCAGAATCATCTCAGGAACAGGTTTGAGTCCTTG
>NW_006399773.1:9555457-9562800 GCF_000299155.1 Elephantulus edwardii
AATGAAAGAATGGAAATCCAAAATATCTGTAAATGTTTATTGGAATTAATAAAACAAGAATAGAATTAAGAAAAGTGAAATCTGGGATTAAAAATAGTTGAAAGTGGAGGGAAAAAAATCTCTGGATATCAGAATACCAGTTCATGTCTGCTCTAATAAAAAGTAAAGGTTTTCCAATAGTGGGATGATGTCATTTAGAGCTTGGGGAGACCTCTCTCAGGAAAGAATTGGATAGACTAGACTGATTTTGCAGTTGGATTCGGGAAATGGTAAGAAGCTGTTCTGTCATCCCTAAGGCATGTGGTTTGGACCCACCAGCTGCTTGCTCTGTGGGAGAAGGAAGGCATTCTCTTCCCATGCAATTAACTATCTTTGAAAGCTCACTGAAGAGTCAACCGTGGATCAGTTCCAACTCTACAGTACACAACTAGACTGATTTTGTTAGAGAATCTTTTTTACAAACACATAACAGAGGTTATTACTTTCCTCATGCTTTTGTGTTTAAGGGCTGTCAAGTTGAGCATGGTTCATAAACAAAGAGATCTAAGGCTTTTCCTTTCCCGCAACATCCTCACAATCTCTGACACCCTCAAGATCATTACTTCAGTCACTATGTCAAACTAGCAAAGTGAGGGTCTTTCTCTGCTTCACTGTCCCTTACCATCCCAAGCTTCATGTCCCTCTTCAATGAATAGCCTCTTCTAGCAACATGCCAAACATGGGATATGAAGTTTCATCATCTTTACCTCTTAATAAGCATTCTGGCTGCACTTTTTCAAGAAATATCCATTCTTTTGGCAGTCCATGGTATATTAAACATTCTTCACTAATGTCAGAACTCATCTCTATCATTCTTCTTTCATCTTTGGTCATTGTCCAGCTACATGTGTAGCAAGTGACTGAAAATACCATTTACTGAGCCAGGTACACCTTAGTCCTCAAACTGACATTATTGCACCTCAATAATTTGAAGAGGTTTCTAACTATGGACTTTCCCAAAGCAATATATCTTTGATATCCTGACTGCTGGTATCAAGTGTATTGACTGTAGATCCAAGTAAGATGAAGTGTTGACAGTTTCAGTCTCCTTTGCATCTGTTGTTAGACCCATGAAGTTCTTCCTAAAAGGAACTATCCCTCACGTATGCAATCAACAAAGAGCGCTTTAAATTTAAGAATAGTTTTGTGCATGCAGAGGCTCCCTCCCTTAATGGAAAGATGCCAGAGAGAGCCCCTAGTTTGCCATAGCTATTTTAAGGCCTTCCCGGGTGCTTCCATTTTTTTGACGGGTGATTGGGAACATTGTTGGTGGGCAGGGAGATCAGTCATGTGGGTCGGCTTTTGATTGGCTTGCTACTCTGGGTGCCTTTGCCCTTTCTGTTTCATGTATACAAGTCTTTGCTGGATTTAGATAAAATTCTGCCGGATGAGGCTTTCTGGCACACCTGTGTTTGTTTTACTCCTAATTGCCTGCTTCTAAATCTGAGAATTTTTATGGCTTGCTTCTGTCTCTGGAATGAATGAGTTCTTTTCAAGGTTGGATTTGGGTCAGCCTTGGGGACCGGGGTGCCAGACACCCAAAACAGCCTCTGTGCTGTCCCCTTGGTCTGGCTGGGGAAGAGGGAGGTGCCGGACACCCAAAATGGGGATCCGTGTTGTCTCCTCATTGTGGTGTTAGCTATTAGTCCAGTGGTGAAGACTTTCTGTCTTCTTGACATTGAGATACAGTCTATATTGAAGGTTGTAGTCTTTTCTCTTCTGCAGCTAATGTTTCAAGTCCTCCTCACTTTTAGCAAGCAAAGTTGTATCATCTGCATAATGAAGGTTATTGATGAGTCTTACTCCTGTCCTATGCTGCATTCGTTTTCTTAAACTCCAGCTTCTTGAATAATTTCTCAGTATACAGATTACAAAGGTTTAGAGAAAGGATATAGTCCTGACACATACGTTTGCTAAGTTTAAACCATGCAGTGTTCCCTTGCTCTTGGTCTAGGTATAGGTTTCCAACCAGTACAATTAAATACTCATGTAGGAAAAGAAAATACTTAATAATGAAATGAAAGCATATGCAAAAAATCACAAATAATGCTATCAATTTTTAAAACTTTGGTAAGATAATGTTTAATAAAAACATACAAATATAAGGGTGTTTATTTTAAATGCATATAGTAGTTACATATCATTGTTGCTGTTAGATGTTGTCAAGTACAACTCATAGTGACCCTATGAACAATACACCTGAACCCAGTCTTATCCTGGCCATCCTCATCATCTCTGACACACTTGAACCCATTGCTGCAATCCCTGTGTCAATCCATCTTGTAGGGGGTCTTCCTCTTTTCTAATGACCCTCCATTTTTGTAAGTATTAAGTCCTTTTCTAAGGAATAGCCTCTTCTAGGAACCTATCCAAAGCATAAGAGATGTACGCTTTGCTTCCAAAGAGCAAAAAGACTGAAAAGTGGCTGCACTTTTCAAAGGCATATCTAATTATTCTTTAGTTAGTCTGTGAAATAGTATTTTCTCCAGCACCACAGCTCAAAGGCATACATTTTTATATCATCCTTATTCATTATCCATCTTTCAGATGTGTAGGTGATTGAAAAGGCCATGACTGAATTAGGTGCACCTTAGTCTTCATGATGGAATCATTGTTCATAAATTTGTAAATTCACAATGCAGATTGTTGTTGTTATTAGAAACCTTCAAGTTGAAACCAACTGATAGCTCATCCTACAATGGGTTTTCAAAAGCTGTAAATTGCAAGAGACAAGATTACCTATTTTTTTTTTCCCTTGGAACAACTGGTGGATTAGAAATGTGTACTTTGAATTGTCAGAGCAAATCCTTACCACTGAGACATCAGAGGTAAAAACAAACAAACAAACTAACAAACCAAAAAAATACACAAAAACCAAAAAACCCAAAAAGGAAAACACGCATATACTTCTATATGTTACGAAAATATGTATCATCTAATATTAGTCTTAATCTTCTTATACATTTCACATACACAATAAAAAAGAATTTAAATTTCAATATTATACATCTTAAATTTCAATAAAGGAAGAATGTAATAAACAATGAAAAAATCTTATATGCCTTATAAAATGTTGAAAACAATGTATGAATGCTATGGGCATGATGCATTTGTACAAAATATATTCTTTCTAAGCTTTAAATATCTATGTGCTAAGTAGATTGTCTTACCTAAGATAAAGATTGTCTTACTTCGAGGAAGCAGATTTTTAAGGGGAAAAAATGGTTATTTTAAAATTCTTAAAAAATATTGATCCTAACTGTAATTAAGTAATATACCTACTCCTGAAACAATGGATGTAAGTGAAGAGTTGAAAAGCAATAGATATTTAAGCTTCATTCACATTCAAGCTGCTCTTTTTTAATCACATGAACTGGTATTAAGGCATCTTTCTGCAACCTTAAAAAAATAATGTCGTGCTATTGACAAAAAGGAAAATAGTCTGTGGCCTTCCAAAATAACTACTGCATAAAAAGTAGTCATAAAGAGTATTGCAAGGTGTTTTACACAGATTAAACAGCCTTGCTTTGTGGAAGTGAGGAAGACTTGAGGCACATGGTATAAAGGCTCAAGGAATATAGAATTCAATTTGAATACAATATGCAACATCATGGTGGATGGAGAAGACATTGAAACTGTCAACAACTTCATCTTATTTGGAACAACCATGAACACCCTTGGTACCAGATGTCAGGAAATTAATAGATATATTGCACTGGGAAGGTCTGCAATTAGGGTCCTCTCCTAATTATTGAGGAAGAATGGTAACAGTGAAAGACTAAGTTGCATCTAACTCATGCCATGGTCTTTCTGATCACTTACTATGCATCTGAGAGCTGGACAATGAATAGAGGTGGCAGAAGAATAACTGATGTCTTTGAGTTGTTGTGGTGTTGGGGAAGAGGATTGAATATCCTATGTACTGTCAAAAAAGCAAATAAATATGTTTTGAAGAGGGTACTGTCATCATGCTCTTAGAAGGCAAGGATGTTCAGGCTTCACCTTACATACTTTGGTCATGCTGCTAGGAGGGGCTGTTACTTGGGGAGGGTTGGCAAGGGAGAAGACCTTCAACTAGGTGGATCGACACAGATTGTCACAATGGGGTCTAGTGTATCAGGAAGTATGAAGATGGCACAGCATAGTATGGGGTTTAATTTTCCTGTTCATTGGATCACTATGAGTTGTACTTGACTTGATGGCACCTAACAACAACAAACTGAAATTCATTACTATTTATTCATTTAATCAAAATTGAAAAATATTTATTGGAAGTCAGATAATATGACTAATTTGCATTTGAAAGGATTATGACACATGCATTGACAAGAATGGATTGGCAAAATTCTAGTTACAAGGATGGAATGTGATTAAAGATGAAAATAAAAGGCAGGTTAGATAAAGCTGGCAGTGAAATGAATAAACAGGCAAAGGCTTTGATCAAAATAGCATGAAGTAGCTAGAGTTTACCTTTGCAAATCTTCTAGGAAATCTACAAAAATCCCTTTAATCCCTTCTCCACCTACCAAACATGTAGATATCCCAAGGACGGTATTCCTCCCAAAAGAGAACCTTCATAGAAACAAAATGTGTAGCCTGGGTAATATTACTTATAGTTGAAAATGCTAAGTGATATTTAAAATTATGACTTCCCGTGTATTTTCTATAAATGTCAACATATTATTAATGTGTGTATAATTATGTATTATAGATTGTATTCTAAATCAAATATTCACCAACTTTCATTTGTGAAGTGTAGCATTGTCTTTATCTAAAACTTGTACACATCAATATAGATTTTACTCATTTTAATTAATTTATATGATTTAAATTTATAATATATGTCACACATCATTATTTCTTTTAAAATATATTAGTAATGTGTTTGTAAGGTACTTAATCTAGCTTTGGTTCTGAGTCATAACAATTCTGTATTTAATATTAAACAAAACACATCAATGCTCATACTGCACCATCTTCACAAATGGTATGTTTGAGCCTAGTTTTGTAAATACCGTATCAATATATCTCATTAAGATTTCAAGGAAATGATAATCCTCATTTTTCAATATGAATTATTTATCTAATTTTAAATCTCAGGGTGCTCTGGTGGCCTAGTGGGTGAAAATATGTAATGTTAACCCAAGGCTGAATGGAGCTGACTATCACTTGCTTAAATACAAGTTCAAACTGAAGATGAAGAAAATTAAAACATGTACTATGAGAGTCAAATTAAGAGCTTGAATCTGTCCCACCTGATCTTAATATTATCTTGAGAATAAACTTGATGGATTGAACACTTACTGTTGAAGACCTGACTTTCAACAGTACATAACACCAATAAGTACTTGTGTGTGCATACATATATTTACACAGACTCTCCTCATTGTAAGCAATTCGGAGCAAACATGTAGCAAATCACATAGAAAGAGATTGTTTTCCTTTCTTCAGTGAACAGCTGATGAATAAGTTCTACCTGCCTTTGGATTGACAGCCCAGTTCCTTACCTACCAGATCATTAAACTTCCCTCATATATCAACAGTGAAAATTAAAATTGTAAAGCTTTAATATAAATATAGAAAATAAAAAAAACATTTATTTTATAAGAACATGTACAAGTGTTGGTTAATGGGCAAAAAATCAAACAATACAAGCAATACATTTTAAGTAAGTAAAGATACACCATGTTAACTGTGGATATTCCATGAGATATCATATATCATGAGATATACTATAAGATACCATATTTACTGGAAGACTATATTATTAATGAGCTCTAACAAATGTATCTGTAAATTGTAAAAACACAGAAATGAAATGTAAGTTGCTTTCTATAAAGTAACAATCTGATTATAATATGTAGATATAAATGAAATTAACCTAAATAGTCAAACATTCTTTTAAAGAATGAATTTTGAGGTTCTACATGATTTGATATATGTCTCTACCATAAAATTATGCATCTCTGAATAAGAGTTTATGCAAGTATCACTGGTCAGACACAGAGGGCCAAAATCATACCTAAGTTTCTGGAAAAATACAGATCTATCTAATGGAAAAAGATGGCATCTATGTTGACTACATAACATAAAAATGTCTCCAAATTCTTTTACATCAAATATAAAATTTAAAAAAATACAGTAAGAGAAAAGAAATTATAAAATTGACTATATAATTATAATCTTTTTAAAATTTGAAGTAGATATTAAGAAAATGAGAAAGCTATTAATAGGGATACCACATGCAATTCATATTTCTTACCACTAACAGCTACCAAGTTGTTTCCTACTGATAACAACACACCCTCAGGATTCCAAGTCTGTAACTTAACAGGAGGAGATTGCTTACATTTCTCCATCAGAGCAACTGATGGATTACTATCATTGGAGATGCACACTTTTGATTTACAGTGCAATGTGCTATGGACTACACAACCAGAGCTCCTCTTTCATTCAGTTTTGTTAATTGCCATAAAGACAAATATGACTCGTTGTGATCCTATAAACAAAAGACCAGAGGCATGTTATTTAGGAAGTGGGTTCCACATACACATATATAAAGTTCTTTCTGTGTGTTTGTGTATGTTGTGCATGTTGAAATTTCTTCTCTTATTCAATATTGTTCAAGCAGATTCTTATTTAATTTTCATATATTTTATTTTGTTTCCATTTAATTCTCTTGTTTTGAAGAACAATGGTTTCTCCCTGGAGACTAAGGTGTGCCTGATACAGGTCATGATGCTTGGGAGGATGGAAGGATGCCACAGGATAGGAAGACCCTCGATAAAATAGATTGATTCTGTCATTGGAATAATGGGGATAGATGTGTTGGAGACAGTGTGATTGACAAGGAATAGGGCAGGGGTTAGGTCTGTAGGATCTCTATGAATCACAAGCGACTTGACAACACATAAGACCAAAAAAGTAGATTAGCAAGAAAAAGATGAAGACTCAAATGAAATCAACTGAAACAATGCCAACAACAGCATGCAAACGACAGCAATGATTGTGAGGTCCTGGTGGTTACTAGCTGACTGTTAACCCCATTGTCATCAGAACCCCTTGATGAGGACTATATATTGCACAGATCACTTTGAAAACCTAGGGTTAATTTCTTAAATAATTCAGCATGCGTCTTTTTAATAGTACTTCTATTTTTCTCTTAGGAAGTTATCTAAAATAGTCAGATGGTTAAAATAAGCCAGAAAAGTGAGAATGTAATGTCCATACAAGGTCCTGCTGTTGTTGTCATATGCCGTCGAGTCGTTTCCGACTCATAGCGACCCTATGCACAACGGCCCTAA
>NW_006399773.1:9572194-9574345 GCF_000299155.1 Elephantulus edwardii
TGTTTTCCTTTTAAAAACACCTGAATCTCAAGAGTATAGAAAACAATCTTTGTTCCCTAAATGCTAGATATGTTTTGGGCTAGAGCAATAATATGCTTAACAAATATACAATTAACTAGAATGTGACAACTCTCAGTGTTGTTGTTGGTTTTGTTTTGTGTGTGTTTTTTTAAAATAACTTGTGATTTTTCTAAAATAATTCACAGTAAAATTAAAAAAGATGAAAAATGCTCAATTAGCTTTTTGTTTATCTCATTTTTTGACAGATCCCATTTTTACATTTATAAAATATGTCATTGTAAATTACTTTGTTTAGAAACAGAGAAGATTAATGAAAGAGAAGACGACATTCAACAAGATGGATTAACGCAGTCTGGCAACAATGGTCTTGAGTTGGATGGGAATTATGAGGCTGGCATCAGAGTCTGTTGTTCATGGGATCACTATGAATCGTAGTCAACTTGAAGGCACTCAACAACCACATAGCACTTGGCATACACTCAAGGAGTACCAAGCAAAGTTTAAAAAACCATTTCAGTGTATACGAATCTCTACAATGTTTATTATGTTAGTTGTACTATTTAAAAATAATACTGAAATAAAAGTATCTCAATACTTCTCATTGATGTTAGAATGAAAACTAATTCTGAGGACATCACTTGCACATATTCTTTTCTGGCAAGATATGCCTTAAAGTTGGGTGGTAGGGGGGAAGCCGAAATCTGTGAAATGAATACTTACTGAAAACAGTAGGACTTATAATGAGCAGGGGACAATGTCCAATCTTTAGAAATGTACTCTGTCAGGTGTTTAACTTAGAAAAAGCCTCTTGTATCTCCCATGCTGAGGAGAAAATAATTTATAAGAAGAAAAAGTACAACTTCCCTTGCCTCAAAAGAATTCTAAGAACAGTGTCCTCAAATTTAAACAAGTCAGTATCCACTATGGCTTGGAAAAGTAAAAAATGTTAGCTACAGAAAATGTTAAATACATTAAACTACACAGACTAAAAAAAAATTATCTCATTAAATAAGTAAACACTATGCATAAATGAATTGTGTGCTGTGACGTAAAATCTCTGGTAGCCATTTAAATATATTTGTCTTATATCCTTATTTGCTTTTATATTCTCATTTTCTATAATTGAAGTAGTACATTAAACTTAAATTCCTTTTCTTCTCTGATATTAAAACAAGTTTTATTGGATAAAATTTTTCTCCATGGCCTTATCTAAATGTTTTTATCATTCTCCATTAATTAACTCCTGTTGCTATTAATAATTTATTGGTTGACTACAACATATGGTAGTTAAATTAGCAACTCACAATAAAGCAGGCAAAATTTGACTTAAAGGAAGCTTATAATGCAGTCAATCTGATAAGGTAGTTAATTTTAAAGGCATGAATTAAATTTTTTAGTTTGATCATGAAAATAATATAAAATTTCAGAAGTAGAAATTATTCATTCTCTCTAAAGAGTTCATTTTGATAGTAGATGCAAGACTTTGGTTGTCCTGTATTAGAATATTTTGCCAGATGACAAAGCCAGCCAGACATTTCAAAGAATGTGAATACTCTCTCTCCCTCTCTCTCTCTCTCTCTCCGTGTGTGTGTGTATAGTCACTGAAAAATATCACATGACTGGAATGGTAGGAATAAAATAAATTATGTTTTATTTAGAATGCACAATAAAATTAACTGAAATTTCTTTCAAACTTAGTTTGATGACGTTAGAGTCTTCACAAAGCTTGAAAATATTATGAATTATATATTCCTTTTGTTTTCCAAATGAGTTTTAGGTATTTCTGTTGACGGTTTCAGATTATAACTGAAAGAGAAGTTTTACCATCACAGTTTGTTGAAGAGGTGGTTGTTTTCCAATTTGATAGGGTTGGTCTCATTTTCTAATACCAGTTGACCATAACAGATGTGTTAATTTCTGGCTTATGGATACTATTCCATTGGTTTATGACTGTTGTACTAGTGTTGTTGTTGTTGTTATGTGCCGTGGAGTCGTTTGCAACTCATAGTGACCCTATGTACAATAGACCCTGCTTTATCCTGTGCCAATCTCATTGCCTCTGACACACCCATCCCGATTACCACAGTCACTGAATCAATCCACCTCATAGAGGGTCTTCCCCTCCTGCGC
>NW_006399773.1:9574855-9583743 GCF_000299155.1 Elephantulus edwardii
TCTTGACATTGAGCCTCAGTCCATACTGAAGGCTGCAGTCCTTGACCCTCTGCAGTAAGTGCATGAGGTCCTCCTCAGTTTCAGCGAGCAGGATTGTGTCATCTGCATAACACAGATTGTTGATAGATCATCCACCAATCCTAACGCCATGCTTCTCCTCATAAAGCCCAGCCTCTCGGATAATCTGTTCTGCAAACAGGTTGAAAAGGTATGGAGATAGGACACATACCTGGCATCCACCCTTCCCAATTTTGAACCATGCGGTGTTGCCCTGCTCTGTTCTGATGACTGCCTCTTGGTCCAGGTAAGTATAGGTTTCACATTAGCACGATTAAATGTTCTTGGATTCCCATTCTTCTCAGAGTCAGCCACAATTTGTTATGATCCACCCAGTCAAATGCCTTTGCATAATTAATGAAACAAAGATAGACATTTTTCTGGTATTTTCTGCTTTCAGCTAAGATCCATCTAACATCAGCTACAATATCTCTAGTACCACAACCCCTTCCAAACCCAGCCTGGACTTCTGGCAGTTCTCTGCTGATGTACTGTTCCAGTCGTTTTTGGACAATCTTCAGTAGAGTCTTGCTTGTATGTGAAATCAATGATATCATTCTGTATTTTCCACACTCCGTTGGGTCACCCTTCTTTGGGATGAGAACAAATATAGACCTCTTCCAGTCAGTTGGCCAAGTGGTGGTTCTCCAGGCTTCTTGGCACAACTAGTACAAAAGTATATTTTGGTTATGGAGTAGGCTTCAGCATACTGAAAACATTAAAAAAAAACACAAAACCAAAAACAGATTTAATAAATATGGAGACAAACTACAACACTGATACACTCTATTCTTAATTTTAAAGCACCATGCAGTGTTCACTTGTTCTGTTCTCACAGTAGCCTCCTGGTCTAGGTATAGGTTTCATGTGAGCACAGTTACGTGCTATGGGATTCCCGTTCTTCTTAATGTTAGCCATAGCTTGTTATTATCCACAAAATCAAATGCATTTTCAAAGTCAATAAATAGATATTCTTGTTTTTCTTTTTTTAAAATCTTCAGCCAGGATACATCTAATATCAGCAATGATATCCCTGGTCCCATGGATTTTTCAAAATCCTGCTTGAACTTCTGCCAATTCACTAATTATGTACTGTTCTAGCTGTTTTTGAATCATTTTCAACAGTATTTTTGCTTGCATGTGATATTAATGACACTGTCAATAGTTTCACATTCTGATGGATCACTTTTCTTGGAAATGGGAACAAATATTGACCTAACTGTTCTCAAAATTTCCTGGCATAGACTGGTGATCACATCAGGACTACAGCTGTTAAATGAAAAAAGTCAATTGGTATTATATCTCCATACCTATTCAACCTGTATGTTGAGCAAATTATTCAAGAATGTGGACTCTGAAAAGGAATGTAGCATCAAGATCAGAGGGAGATTCATCAACAACCTGCATTATTCTGATGACACAACTTTGCTTGCTGAACGTGAGGGGGACTTGAAGAACTTGCTGTGGAAGATCAAAGAATACAACCTTCAATATTGATTGCATCTCAATGTCAAGAAAACAAAGATACCACTGGACCTAAAGGCAATATCATGATAAATAGAGGAAAGATGAAAACTGTCAACAGCTTCATCTTATTTGGATCCACAATTAATAGTGTTGTTGCCAGCAGTCAGAGTATCAGGAGACATACTGCACTGAGAAAGTGTGCAGTTAGGGACACTTCAGATTATTGTGGAGTAATGATGTCAGTGTGAGGACTAAAGTGTGTTTGATTCACTCCATGATCACATTTGCTATATATCTGAAAACTGTACAATGAATAAGGAGGACAGAAGAAGATTGATATTTGGAGCTGTGGTGTTGGGAAGAGTACTGAACATCCCATGAACTGCCAAAAAACAACAACAACAACAACAACAACAAAAACACAAATAAATATGTCTTGGAGAAGTTGCAGCCAGACTGCTCTTTGGAGGCAAAGGTGATGAAGCTTCATATCACATACTTTGGGTATGTTGATAGCAGGGCCTATTCCTTGGAAAAGTAGAGGGTCAGCGAGGGAGAAGGAGAGGGAGGGGACAGGGTTTAGATCTGTTGCAGGTAGAGTTGCTATGGGTCATACTAGACTTGATGCTACCTAACAACAACAGTATGTTTCTAGATCAGGGAGTCCTTTACCTCCCACTTAAGTTTTATTTTTTTAGAAGTGCTTTGCTTATTCAGGCATATCTCCTTTTCAAATGTTGTTTTTGTTGTTATGTGCCACTGAGTCATTTGCAATTCATAAAGACCCCATGTATAACAACTCTGAACCTTGCTCTATCCTGAGCAAACCTTATTGGCCACTGAGTCAGTCCATCTCATTGAGTGTCTTCCTCTCTTTTGCTGTCCCTCCACTTTCCAAAGATTGATATCCCTCTCCAAGCACTGGTCCCTCCTTGCAACTTGGCCAAATATGTGAGACAGAGCTTCAAAAGAGTTTCTAAGGAGCAGTCTGGTTTCACCTTATCCCAAACAGACCTGTTGTGTTTTTTTTCCTCCTAGCAGTGTATTATATACTCTTCTTCAGTACCAGAGTTCAAATGCATCATTTGAAGATCATGGCCTGCCTTGATCAGGTGCTCATTAGTCTCCTGACTGAAATCCTTGCTCTTCAGTACTCTGGAGAGGTCCCTGACACCTGACTTTCCCAATGGAATTTGTCTTTTAATTTCCTGCCTGTTAGTACCAAGAGTGCTGATTATGGAACCAAGCAACGAAAAAGCTGTTAACAATCTAAATCTTCACTATCATAATTCTGCCAATTGGCCCAATAGTGACAATCTTTGCTTTCTTGATGTTGAGTTTCAATCTATATCTAAGGCTGCAGACCTTGATCTTCTGCAGCAAATGCCTCAGGCCTTCCTCAGTTTCAGGAAACAAGATTGTATCATCTGTCTGCTTAACACAAGTTGTTGATTAAGTCTTCCTGCAATCCTGGAGCCTAATTCCTCCTCACAGAGCACAGCCTCCCAGATGATCTGTTTTACATATAGATTGAAAATGTATGGAGATAGGATCCATACCATTGAGCACACCCTTCCCAAATTTGAATTATGAAGTGTTTCCTTGCTCTATTGTGACCACTGTCTCCTGTTCCAAGTATAGGTTGCACATAAGCACAATCAGGGATTTCTATTCATCTCAGAGTTAGCCACAGTTTGTTGTGATCCACACAACTTGCCAATTATATTTTCTATCTCTTTAAAAAAATGAGTTTGGTATCAGCATTTGAATTACATTAATCATGTAGATTGATTTTTGGTAAGATTATTATATTCAGGATGTTGAATGTTCTTACCTATGAACAAGAAACATTCTTTCACTGTGTTTTTTTGTTTTGTCATGTTTGTCTATTAATTGTTCTCTGTTTGTCTGTTTTTTTTTCTCCCTTTTCCCCATTCCTTTTCTCTGTTGTTACAAATGTTAAAAAATAAACTCTAGTAAATCAAAGAGTCCACAGAGAAACATGTTTTGTGAAGTAAAAGGCCAGCAAAAGAATGTAAGATCTTCAATGAGATGATCTGGCATAGTGGTTATAACAATGGACTCAAGAAAAGCAATTATAATAGAGACAGCAGAATGAGACAATATTTTGCTCTGTTAAAAGAGAAACCTTCTATGAACAGCACCTAACAGCTATCATAATACACATATTTAAACACACATTTTTAAAGAACATCTTTTAGAAAGCCAAGATGTTATTAATACCAGATTTTACTGTTGTTGAGTTCTAGAAATCTGAAATATTAGAAATATTTAATTGCAAAATTATTGTTATTGCTATCATTATTATCTCCTTTTCAGAAATATTTTGTCCCATATCATAGGTAGATTTGTGTTAGAACAAATTTTAAAACATTATGTTCAGTATTGAATAAAAGAAATCTTTTATTTAGAATTTTCTCAATCTTTTTCCTCTAATCATAAAAAAGTAGCCACTTGTAATCTGCTGCCACCAAAAGGAAGAAATAAGAGCGAGCTCCTCAGTGATGTATATTCTTTGAAAACTCACTAGAAGGTTCGTTACGAATTTCCTCAATGTGATGGCAATGAGTTGGGCTAAACACTATTTTATCCTTTAAAAAAACACCAATTGATTATATATGTTTCTTTAAAACATATGCAGAAAAGATACACATTTTTTAATGCTTATACATACAATTTAGAGACCTTGGTTACATACCTCAATTTGTAAATTCTCAAATTCTTTTTCAAAATTATAACTTTATAGTTAATGAGACCTCATGTTCCTCTCAGTGTTCTTTGAAACAGTGTTTAAAAAGCTCACCTAAAATGGTATGTTGTTGTTAGTTGCTGTCAAGTTGTAGACGACTCATAGCAACCCTAAGAACAAAAGGTCTGAGTAATATTCATGGAGTTTATGGAGGGAAGCCTTGTCAGAAGTGAATGCCACTCCTGCTTTCAAGTTTATGTTAATCGGGAAGCTCCACCAAACACTGTCCACCAAGGGTCAACACTATCACATTTGGTACATCAGCATCACAGTGTTTAGCATCACCACAACCACAAGTTCCCTCTGTACAGCAATGCACAACCAGTGTTATGCCACCTAGAAGAATGACCAAAAAATCCCAATTTGAACCAGGCCTGAGGGTCGCAGATTAAAATCACCCACCTTAGGCTTAGTAGCATAACTTTCTGTCCACTAGGCCAGCAATCCTCTCTCTATGTTGTCATTGTTATCGTTGTTAGGTGCCATCGAGTCGTAGATGACTCAAACAAAAGAGTAAAATCCTAGAGTCACAGACCTTTTACTTTGAAAGTGTAGCAGGCATAAAACTGTTATTTTGAAAATGTGAGCCTAGAATCAGCAGAATCAATATTACTTGAGAATTTTCTAAAAACAAAAGTTCCTGAAATACTAAATATATACAGAATAAGGCTTTAAATGTCCTCAGGTGTATTTGAAAAATAAATTTATGAAATCATAACTAAATACTGTGGTGGTTTTAGTAGAGGGAGAGAAATGCAGTGAATGCTTGAAAATAAAATAACCCATGATTTGGCACATTTAAAAATATTTTAATAATAAATATTATGCAGGAAATAAAATCTGCAAAACTCAATTAAAGGGATAATAAAAACAATACATGTTATTGTTCTCTTTCTTACACCTATACTTATTAAGCCTTAGTGTAAAAGGTCTGTTCTGTTCCAGCCTGCAAGTTACCTGTGACAGACAAGCCAGTCTTGGCACTTTGGAATTTCCTGGATTCACATAGCAGTCACAAGGTATGAAATATTGTATACATGCTTTTTAACCCTGAAATTCAATTACTTTGTTTCAAATTGTTGAGCACAATGTAGACGGCACCAGACCAGGGAAAATACAAGCACTTTTTCCCTATTCATTCCTTCAAAGATTAAAAAATAGTAATAATAAATACATAAGACTGCATAGCACAGCATGTAGTCAGAATGAGGTGCAATCTATCAACAAAAGAAGAAATATCAACTGATGGAAAATGAATGAAACTTGTTACCTTTGAGACAAGCCTGACAAATGAAATGAAAAGGATTCAAGGAGAAATGAACATCAAGGAAGACTGACCTGTCTCGCTGAGTCATGTTCAGTAGTTCTGGCAGATCTTTTAAAAACTTGTGGATCCTCATTTATGCAACTTTTGGGGCAACAGGGGTTGGTGTGTCGGAATTAGGGAGACTGGTTTAAGGCAGGGAAATGTTCAGTGCTACTGTACATATATGGTCGCTATAGGTCATAGGAGACTCAATGGCACATAACAACAACAACAACATATTATATTGGTTGTTTTTATTTAAGCCTCTTGTTTAGGGTCAGTAAGACCTCGAGGAGGGCCTTTGCTTTTAAAAGTTGGTTGTTATTATATTTTGGAGGAACATTCTTCTCAGTGGTACAACACTCTTCTGTCAATATACTGTACTAAGTTAACCTGGGGTTGCTGTGATGCTTAACCTTGTGTCACTGGGGTATCAAATGCCATAATGGTTACTCATTGTAGACAGTGTTTGGTTTAAGACCAATTTAAGACAGGTTTGGAAGCAGGCATGGCATCCACTTCCTGAACAACACACCTCTGGAAACTCTATAAACTTTGAGAAATGATAATTATAGGAAGGTGTCAGGTCTTTGGTTCATAGGGTACCTATGAGTCATACTCAACTCGATGGTAATCAACAACAATGACATATTGGTATAGATATGAACAAAATGAAAAACATAAAAGCACTTCATAATCTTTATTTAATTTAGAACACACTTATATCTTAAAAAAAAAACACAGAAAGTTACCTATAATTAATAAAGAAATGAGAAGCACTTTTTTCATGAACCTAATTTAAAAATGACTGAAAATCAGAGTTATTGTTACAAATATATAACCTAAAATGTTTAAGATATACCTAAGTAAAATGTTTTATTCTCAAAAGGGATCTCTAGTTAAGGAGTTCTAGTGTTAAGGAGCTGAGCTGCCAGCCCGAAACACACGGTTCAAATCCACCAGCTGCCTAATGGGAGAAAGAGGCGCCATTTTCTCCCATGCAATTTGGTGCTTTTGAAAGCTTGCTAGAGGATAGCTTTAAGTCAGTTGCGGATTGTGGATCTGAGCAAGATGAAATTGTAAACAATCTCTAGTTTTTCTCCATTTGTCGCGATGCTGCCAACTGTCCTGATGGTGAGAATCTTACATATCCTTTATTCAATTTCAAATATAACAACTAAACATGCCATGTTTGTCTCTCTGGAAATCTAGGGCAACTATGACAAAATACCATAAACCAAGTAGTGGCATAAACGAACAAAATCCTTTCTAATTCTGTCTCTGTTTAATTTTCCCCTTGTCAATGTATTTGTGGACCATAAGAAAATCTAAGTAAGAAGCCCTTATGACACTGTGGGTAAGCATTCTAAGCTGTTAATCAAATGTTTGGTATTTAACATTCATCAGCTGAGAGACAATCAAGTCTAGGATAATAAAGATTTCAGCCTTAGCATCCATATACACAGTTTTACTCCCTATATGGTGGATGTGAGTTGGAATTCCATCAATGGCAGAAGAACAGGACAAAACAATCTAGAGCAAATATCCCTTTGAAAACATCTTTAACTACATTTCTGTCATATAACGTTCACTCTTTAGACACAGATTTAGGGACAATTGCCAAGATTATTCATATCTCTAATTTCTCTAATTTCAATAACAAAACAAACTTGAGTTTTTAAAAGGTAAAAACATAATTTTAAAGTAATGTAGTCTTGACATTCAGATGGCGGGGGAAGAAGAACAAACTGGGGAAGAGGTTAGAGAGAATGGTACAGCAATGAAGGAATGAAAACCCAAAATTCCTGTAAATGTTCATTAATACTAATAACATTTAATAATAAAAAAAATAAAGTAATGTGTCTTAAAAACATTATAAAAATTTAATATAATGTTGTTGTTGTTGTTCTTATGTAGTGGCTTTTTGGCTACTATGCATGGTGACACTCCGGGCAATATAGCTCTGAACCCTGCTCTGACCTGGGTCAATCTCTCTGACACACCTACCCTCATTACTTCAGCCACTGTGTCAACCCATCTCATCCTGAGTCTTTCTCTCCTGTGTTGTCCCTCCACCCTTGCAAGCATGATGTCCTTCTCCAAAGATTGTTCCCTCTTGGCAACATGCCCAAGGCATGTAAGACAAAGCCTCAAAATCCTTGCCTTCAAAGAGGAGCTTGGTTTCACCATTTCCAATACAGACCTGTTAGTTCTCTTGACAGATCACGGTATGTTCAATATGCTTTTCCAACACCACAACTCAAAGACATCAAACCTTTTTCTGCTATCTTTGGTCATTTTCCAGGTCTCTGAAGCATAACAAGTAAGTGCAAAGATCATGACCTGGATCAGACAGGCATAGTGTCCAGACTGACACTGTTGCTCTTTAGCACTATGGAGAGGTCCCTGAAAGCAGATTGTGAACAGGTTATTTGAAAGCCTGTTATTTCGGAAATGGATGGATGGCCAATCCTTCTCCCTAATCTGCCTTAATTTAGATGTTCAGTTTTAGAACAGTATCAGTGATGCAAGCATCTTATGCAGAAGAACAAAGAAAGGCATTTCCCATCACAAAAGTAGCTAATTAAACAGCCAAGACATATCTATAGCTTACTTGACTGGCAATTGGACTGCCAACCCAAAAGGCAGGTGTCTTGAATCTACCAACTACTCACATGAACAAACATGTGTAACCCCCCGTCATGATTTAGAGCTCTGGAACCCCTCTTGAGCATCAGCTGTGAGGTTTTGACTGGAAGGAAAACAAAAGATAGTCAATGTAATCTTAAGAAAAAATGTAATTTTAAATTTTCTTCTTAATGCTGTTGTTGTGTTCATCTCAGTTAAATTTGTGGCTTAGGTGTATGTGCATTTTTCACGTTCAGAGTTTTCAGTGCATTTTTACGTCTGATTTAGAAAACCACTAAGCCTTTCTTCTGAGGAGATTCTGGTTACTACCAATTATCAACATTTTGGTTATCAAGTGTTAATCACATGGGCTATTTGCTTTATAGTTGGAGAGGAAATTCATTTTTCATGACCTATTTCATGGTCTGTGCTTGCTTAAAACATTTGATTTGTAAGTTTTTAACAATATAGTTACAGTCGTGCTATAAAGAACAAAGTTAATATTTTAGGAAGATAAAAAAAGAACATTGATTGATATAAAACTTCAAATTATCATCATAAGACACAACTATAATTTTAACATTTCACTTCTAAAGTTATTAACATCTTTAATATTCAATATGGTGAACTTAAATTCTTTTATTCTTTTTTTTTTTTTTT
>NW_006399773.1:9587058-9600250 GCF_000299155.1 Elephantulus edwardii
CTCAGCTTCAGCTTGAACTTGAATATGAGTAAGCTCTGCCGAGCTGGGCTCTGGGTCTGCCAGCTGAGTTTGGGAGCTCAGAAAAAGAAAAAAGACTATTCCATGTCGAATGGCTGGCCTGGACGCGTACTCGCGCCATTTTGGGTTACGGCTTGGTTCTTCTCTTGCATTTTGGGACTGAGATTTTCATGCTGTGATGTGCGCTGAGGGAGGCACTGGTACACAGAAAAACTGGTGGGAGAACTTGCTCCTGGGTGGAAGGGAAGCCGGGAAGCTGCGCACTTTGTACTAGGCTAACAAAACATTGTGATGCACATGTTATCCCTAACCTTGACACAGACAGTTGACTGACAGCCTGTTCTTCACTACAACCTGAACAAAATGTAAAGGTAATTATATGATGTATTTTTTTCCTCTAAATGCAATATTTCCAGCAATCTTAATTTAACTTCTTCCATAATTCTATCTTCTGAACTCTTCATATATCACCGACAGTATGTTTCCAAAAAGGAAAAATTCCATGTATTGAACTTTCGTAAGCATTCAGTTCACTGTATCTGAATTCTGTTCACTTAATAGTTTCCTGGCAGAAAAATACTTAAGAGAAAAAAAAATTACCACGTTAACTTAAAAATTTAAAATTTTTAAAATATAACTGACAATTTGTTCTGCATATATAATATGAACTATATACACTTTTGTATGTTGGCATTGCTTTTCAAAGGAATTTACCATCACTACTGTATGGAATTTGATACTCTAGTATATAATTAACAAAACTAATATTAATATTTTAATATTAAATAATATTTATTGAGTTATTAACACTTAAAATTGTAAAAAGTATGCATTTTTACATTTGTACATATATATTATACTGGTAACCTACAAAACATTTTCTTATTTTAAAACATATTGTTGTTGTTATATACTTTCAAGTGAGAATCAACCCAAAGCTGACTCTTGACTGAAGTTTTAGAAGGAGTCAATCATGTGAGAGGAGACTGTCTATTTTTCTCCTGTGGATTAGTTTATGGACTTGAACTGCTGGCCTTTGGGTTTGCAGTGCAACTCCTTACCCTAGGCTACCGGCCTAAAATAAATGCAAACTCAAATTTCTTGTTTTTGAGTTAGACCCAACTTCTAAATCTACTAGGCTTTCAGGTGATGTGAATCACAAAAGAAGAGACTATCTATCTTTCTCCCTCAAAGTCACTTGTGAATTCCAACTGCCTGAGAAGAACCACTTTTGTATTAGCAGTGCAACTCCCTGCAGACTATGGCTACCATAGCTTCTTTTATTCATATAATTATCTTCTTGGTATCTCAAATTAATAATATACAAATTACCATGCTTTCAAGCTTTATACAAACATAGAAATAAGGAGAGAAAGGTAACATTTCTCAAAAATATCCTTATGAAATTATGCAAAGATATCTATGTAAAAATAATTCTACTTAAATTATTATTTAATTGCATATTATTTCTTTCCATCAATATGTATATGTTTGTGATATCAAAGGTTTATCTTTAAAAATATGTTTCCTAGCCATTAATTAAACATTGATTTTTATGCTGAAGTATATTTTGTATCAAGAAGAGAGGATTAGTCTGGGATACAAACCCCATCCTACTAGCTATTTTTATGTGCCAGTAAAGTTGCCAGTGACTCATATTGACCCTGTGTACAACACTACTGAACCCTACTCTATCCTGAGCTAATTTTATTGCCTCTGACACATCTATGCCCACTACCCCAGTCACTGAGTCAATCCATCTCATCCAGGGTCTTCCTCTGTTGCGCTGTCATTCCATCTTCCCAAGTACGATGTCTATTTCCAACCACTGGTCCCTCCTTGCAACATGGCCAGAGTATAAACTCAAGGGACCTTTATACTATCTCTCACCTTTTAGGATAGCTGATTTTTAGCTTCACCACAACTGACTTACTAGTTTCTGCAAGACTGTTGTATGTCACCCAAAGTCACATGAATCATCCCACTGACTGTTCCGAATCTCTCTGAGACCTTCCAGTGAGCCATTGAGTCTAAAGGACATAGAGAAGTAAGAAAACTGAATGAAAGAGGGAAGGATGATGTCAGAATTCATGGAGTTATACAGCAGATCAAACATATGGAATACTGTTGATTCCTCACTTACTGTAACTGGTCTCTACTAATTTTAGCAGGATGAATTTTGAGTACAATATTAGACTGACATGTATGTCTGTGCTACATATAAATTGATGTATATTGTATTTGCTGGTTTTAAAGCATAAATGTATTAGATTTTTTACATTTCACCCCTTTTTATATGTACTATAAGTATATTCCACCTATCAATAAGTATGAATTATGCCTGACCCTTCCCATGGTAAATATGACTTTAAGAAGATATGTTTTTAAAAAATAGTTTTTATTATGTCGCTTAAATATCCTGGGGGGGGTGGGGTGGGGGAAATACCTCCTATTGTATAGTTTGATTTCAATTAAATAATAATATATTGCTAGATGATATCAATTTCTTTAGATACTCAGCAAACAACCAAAATCTAATTGTCGAACCAGAACTGATTTTATTGTTCACTGACATCTGTTTTCTCCAAATTAATCTTTATAGAGAAAAGTTACATGAAATCTATGCCAAGAACAAAGGAGGGATGTACAGGCTATCCTTTCTAATTGTTAATCTAACAAATTTAATAGTAATTTCAACAATATTTGTGGGTTTTAGGTATTGTTGTTAACTATTAACAAGTCAGAAAGAAACCTTAGCTGATCCTTCAATGTGTTTTCAGAGACAGTAAATAGTATTGAAGGAAATTGCCAACTTTCTTCTGAGGATTAGTTGGTGAATTTGAACATATACCTTTAGGCTGATAGTACAACTCCCTTTTACTAAGTCACTAGCACTCCTTTTTGGATTGTATATGTCAAGTAGAATCAATATTTAAAATAAGGTTGTTGTTGTTTTCAGTTCACTTTATCCTCATGTAAGGTCTCACTTACCTGACTTGACATCGAGTACATGTTTATAAGGAAATCTTACAGAATGGCATTTGGAGTATATTTTATTAAGTTAACATATGATTGTTGTTGTTAAATGCCATCAAGTTGAGTATAATTCCTAATGATCATATGAACAAGAGATCTGAGCTCTTTCCTAGCCTCTGCTATCCTTATTATTTCTGATATACTTGAGCTTATTGTTATAGACCCTGTGTCAATTCTTCTCTTTAAGGGTTTTCCTCTCTTTTTATGACACTACCTTCCCAAGCATGATGGTCCTTTCCAGAAACCAATTTCTCGTTGCAACATGCCCAAACTACCTGGGATTAAGCTTTACCGTCCTTGCCTACAAGGATTACTCTGCCTGTACTCTCTCCAAGACATACCTGTTTGTTCTTTTGACAGTCAATGAGATATCCAGTACTCTTGTCCAGCACCACAGTACAAAGGCATCATTTTTTCTCTAATCCTTTTTTATTGCCCAGCTTTCAGATGCATAGTAAGTGATGGATAAGACCATGGCCTGCATCAGGTTCATGTTTGCCTTCAAACTGACATTATTGTTACTCAGTAATTTGGAGAGGTCCTATGGAGTTTATCTTTCAATATGGCTTTTATAGTGTGGATAACTGAACCATGTGAATAGGTAGAACTATGATAATGAGGTATATTGGCCTAATTACAAAGGAATTGGCACTTTACCATTCCACAAGAGGATTGGGCAGTGTCAACAATCTACAAGAGGATTGGCTAGTTTAGCCAATAAATTTAATAACTCTAGCCACAGAAGAGCAGAATCCTCCCTACGCAGAGAAGAGGAAAAATATTTTTTCCACCTGGATGAAAAGGAGGTAGGGAAATGTAGGTCATGCATTAGGACGGCAACAGCAGCCACGGCTGTACTGGAGAATTGACATGAGATGGGACTTTGGAGGTCGGGAGACAATATTGGCAGGACTGAGAACTTTATCAGGCAATTGGAGAGGGGAGAATTTAGGAACACCATGAGGCTTAAGGCTGAGGTGCTGGTGTGCACATTTGGCGAGCTGTTTAGTCTGCCATTAATCTGAATTATAAACTTTCAGTTTCCCTGATATGATTTAGTGTGATCTGTGAGTTGTCAAAACAGATTTTGGACCCACCAACACAGTAATTTTGGTGTTGAGATGAATAGAAAGAGATATGGGAGTGTGGGGATATGTCTGACCTGATGGAAATTGGTTTGGTTTTGTTGATGCTGAGGATGGGTACAGTTAAACTCTGTGAATCTGGCAAAGATCAGATATGGCACTCCCCATGTGGCACTTACTCTTTACTAGTCCATAACAACAAACTTTCTCAATGCAATATGTATCCTGATTTCCTGCCTATTGATGTCAATAATTCTGACTGTGGATCCATTTAAGATAAAGTTGCTGACAATTTCAAACTTTTCTCCATTTATTATGATGTTATTTATAGGTCCATTGGTAAGAATTTTTGTTTTCTTCATGTCTAATGAGTAAGAGCATTTTCTCTAGTGTCTATTCACTCCTATAATTCTCCTTTGGTGACAAATCAGTTCATGTCCTTTGTTCATTGTTAATTGACTTGCCTGTTTCTTTGTTGACTTAGTACTGAAGTTTTCTATAAATGTTAACCTGTGTGTTATGTCATTGACAAATAACGTTTTCCCAATCTGCAAGTTCTCCTTTCAGCTTTGTAGAAAGTTTTAATGACTGTAATAATTCTTTTTTTTTTTTTTACAAAATAGTATTCATTTAGCTTATCTTCTGCTGTTTTGGAGGTTAGTTTATTTAAGTAGTTAGTTACAGTTAGTAGTTTATTTATATCATAAATTGTTGTTAGGTGGCATCAAATTAACTATAATTCACAGTTACCCCACATGCAGTGAGTCAAAATCTTACCCTATCCTGTGCCTTTCTCCTATTCTCCATCAAACTTCAGCCTGTTAATGCAGTTATTACATTAATCTATCTCAATGAGAATCTTCATCTCTTTAATTGACCCTCCACTTTTCCCAGCATAATATATTTTCCCTGAAACTGGTCCCTCTTGACAACATGTCAAAAATATGAGGTGAAGTTTCCCTATTCTTACCTCTAAAGGGACTCTAAAAGAACTCTGGTTGCATTACTTCCAAGGAAGATTTGTTTGTTCTTTTGGTAGTCTATAGTGTATCTAACACTCTTCATCAACATCACAGTTCAAAGATATCAAGTCTTCCTTATTCGTTAGCCAACTTTCATAAGGGCTGATTAATTATTGTTGTTGTTGCTGTTTGGTAGACTAAAACTCCTAATGGTCTAAACAACAAATCTGTACTTTACCAAATTCTATGCCAACCTCACAATCTCTGATATGTGCAATTACATTTATAAAATCATTGAGTGAATCCAGCTTTTAACTGTCTTCTACTCTCTATATACCTGTCTTAGGATGTTCTAAAGACTACTTTGTTTTGAAAACATGTCTTTTCTCCATTATGCAGGACAAATAATTCAAGAAACCAGACTATATGAAGATGAATGTGTCTTTAGGATTTGAGGATGATTCATCAATATATTGTGTTATGCAAGACACAATCACAAATTAAAATTTCTAAATGTGACCCTATATTTTTATTGGCTAAACTTTGTAATTTCATTTCCTAGATTTATACATTTGCAATGTCTTTATTTTTAATATAGTATAAGAGATGAGCTTATTTCATTTGTTTTTGCAAGTTAATATAGCTTTGCCAACACCATTTGTTAGATACTGTATTTTCTCCATTTAATGTTCTGTGATCCTTTGCCAAAGTTCAGTTGCTCAAAGTGTTTGAAATTATTTCTATGTTCTTCATTCTGTTCCATTGGACTAGACATATGTTATTTTACCAGTATCAGCCTATTTTAACTTCTGTGACTATATATTGTTGTTGCTTTTTTATGTGCCATCGAGTCGCCTGCAACTCATAACAACCCTATGTACAACAGCCGTAAACCCTACTCTATCCTGTGCCAATCTCACTGTCTCTGACACACCAAACCCTATTACCCTAGTCCCTGAATCAAAATCAATCCATCTCATATAGGTTCTTTCTCTCCTGTGCTGTCCTTTCACCCTTCCAAGCATGACCTCCCTCTCCGAGGACTGGTAGCTCCTTGCAACATGTCCAAAGTATGTCAGACAAAGCTTCAGAATCCTTGCTTCCAAGGAGCTCCTTGGAGGCAAGGCTATAAATAGGCTTTGAAATAAGGGCATGTGAGAATTCCTACTTTGTTCTTCTCCCCAGATTTTTTTTGCTTGTTTTCTCTTTAAGTAAGTTCCTTTTCCCATCTTCTTAAAGAATATTGATGGCATCTGGATTAGGAATTTATTATATCTATAGGTCACTTTTGGAAGTATTAATTATTTCCTCTTATAAAGCTCATTATTATTTTAACTGTCCTTCTAAGTACTAAATTTTACTATTGTGCATTATTAGGATCATTATAATAATTAAAAATAAAATTAACTTCATTTTTTTCTAAGTATAATGTCACTAGTTAATATTATCTTTCTATAAGGAAAAAAAAATAAACCACTCCACGTCTCTTACAATCAAGTACATTTTGATCCCTTAACAACGCTGTAGTAAAGTTGATCCATAGGGTCTCTAAACCTGCAAATATTTATGAATAGATTGCCACATCTGCTTTCTCCTATGGCCTAATACGAATACCATAGATTAAAATTCAGACATAGCTCTTGTGCTATTCATTTCAATAAAAAGATAAAGAAAGTCACATAATCATTCATGTCCTTGTCTCATCAAAATTAGGTGATCACTCTTTTAGTATGGGCTCTTAAAAAAGCAAAAATTAAAAAAAGAGTTAAGAAATAAATGTTTCATGTTATAAAACAGAAATAAAGCATGATTCCCAGTATATAGTTATGACCCATGGAGACTGCAGGTGTTTTGGATGTCATGTTCTCTACTATTTTGTTTGCAAAATTTGCAGATAAGTGTTTCATAAGAGAGGTATCTCAGTCACAAAGGGACAAATGCTATATGGTGCCACTGTTGTAGAATGAGGCTGACATTGGGGTGGGGGTAAGACTGAGAAAAACTGGATGAAATATGTTTATGGCATTGAAGTCTATGGGGGAGAGAATAGTTTAAAAGTAT
Organism: Elephantulus edwardii; assembly: GCF_000299155.1. Classification (NCBI taxonomy): domain Eukaryota; kingdom Metazoa; phylum Chordata; class Mammalia; order Macroscelidea; family Macroscelididae; genus Elephantulus; species Elephantulus edwardii. The sequence goes on from NW_006399773.1 coordinate 9,594,221, forward strand.
TATATTTTAGGGCATTATGTTTATAGTAAGAGTACGGAATGAGGGTTGCAGAGTGGATTATATTTGGGGTTGGGGGTGTGGTTGGGGGATGTGCAGGGGGGAGGGATTGTGTACCAATGAGGGAGTCATTCTTTTGCTTTTCAAGGAGAGGAGCAAACAGGCGGGGTGGGGGGTATGGGCGAGGAGAAGGGTGCAACAATGAATGAATGGAATTTAAAAAAATCAAGAGAGAAGGTTACAATTACTCAAGCATAAGCAAGGGATTACTGATAGAAAAGCTGGTAGTCAAACCTATCTAAAGTATAACTTTGAAGTAACCCTACCAATCTGAGTTTGAGATATTAAAACATTGAAAATCCAATGTAGCAGTTTTATTTAAACACTGAGGGTTACCATGACTCACAATGTCATGGTCAAGTAATAGTCCATCTTAATAGAAACAAATTAATGAACCAGCTGAGCTGTTTTGCACATTAGTAAAAAATCGTTGCAATGCAATAGGATTGCTCTTCACTGAATCAGATCTGTATGCTTCAGAGCAAGAACTTGCAAAAGTTTTATCATCAGTCCTTATTCACACTAATGTAATAACAAAATATTTTATAAATTTTAATTAACAAATAGATACAAAATGTGTGTAATCCATGCATGTGCATGTATGTGTGTGTATGCAATGCCAAGAGATCTGCGCAATTAAAGGCTTATTTTCTTGCTCATGCCATTTCTTCTTATAGATAAGTAATGGTTACTGCTCTAAACTGTTCAGAATAAGTTAGTAGTTCCACATTTTTAAGCCACAACTGGCTCTTATGTGGGATTGCACATTGCTCTCAGCCTCTTAACTGCAATGGATTTTTTTCTATTAACATAGAAGATAATGTATTGAATGTAGGAGTTGAGATACAAATATACCAAAAAAGCAGGGAGGATATTGCCAGTTCTCTTAACAAAGATTAATTACACATGCACACACACACACACACACACACACGTGGGTGCGGGTGCGTGTGTGTGTGTGTGTGTGTGTGTGTGTGTGTGAGAATTGCTACAAACACACCTAGGACAACATAATGACAAGCTGTATACTCTCTAAGACTTGTGATAAACATACATCTGACTGCATTTATGGCTCTATTATAGATCTCCATTTGGAAGCAAAAATAATGTTTATGAACATAAAATGTGTATAAACATACACACACAGAGATAACATTACCATCAAGTAGCAACATCACTTGCCTTACAGTGTTTGAGATTATACGTTTTTTATGTCCTTAAACATTATTTTTTGCTTCCAAATGCAGGACTAAAATAGAGTTAGAAATTTAGCCAAATGTATGATCACCACCAATCATAGACCATATAGAGTCGTGATTCTTTTTGCCTCAGGGTAGGTAATATACAATTATATAACCCAAGCATTAAATGAGAAAAATAAAATATAAATGAATAAGTATAATTAAATAGTCTAACTGTGTCTTAACCTGAGTCTTGCATGTAGGATCTGAGTTAAAATCTAGATGACAATAGTTTATTTGGAAAATAATCTCAGGAACAAAAAGTCAGTATTGCTGCAAAAAAAAGAAAAAAAAAAGTCAAAGTCATTGCCATAGAACTGGAATTGACTCATAGCTGACCCTCTAGTGGGTGATCAGAGGCTGTAAATTGTGTAGGAAAAAATTCCTCATCTTTCTGCCTCAGAATTACTGGTGAATTTGCAGTATAAAATAAGCAATACCTCCAGGTAAGCAACTCCCCTCTCTTCGGACTTCACCACCGGTAAGTACTGTCTTATAGGAGAGAGACAGGGAAATACACGAGAAGTATGGCCAAGGTGACTGCTTCTGTGGATAATAGCCAATACGTTCATTAAGTTTCTTTGATGAGACAGTTTTCATTTTATGGTATTGTATATAAATTGAATACACAACATTAATTTTTAACATCCAACTAGAGTCCATTCATGATCCTTTATGAAATTGCAGAGATATTTTATCACCAACTCGAATATAAATTGGGGACAATTAAAGGGAAAGAGGACAATAATATATTTAAAATGGAAGTATTTTACACAATTGTCATTTATGAAGAAAGAAGAGACAATATACTGATATTTGTATCTCAAGAGTCTATACAGCAAAGTAAAATCCAAAGTCTTGGACAATAAACTCCCCTCAAAAGCCACATATATACAAAGTATATGAAATCACTCTTTGTGAAACATAAACAAAGTAACTTTACTTGTCATAGACATAAACTTGGTCAAGGAATATAAAGTGAAACCTAACACCTGGTAAGATTCCAGAGAATGCTAAAGGAGAAGTTGGACCACAGCATAAAAAAGGAGGTCACGCTGTTAAGAAATTACTGATTTTTGAAATCGTATAGTCGTCTGACTATCCTAAGGACTGCTAAAAGAACAAACAAGTGTATTTTGAAGAAAGTAGAGCCAGAGTGCTCCCTGGAGGCAAAGATGCTAAAGCTGTGTCTCACACATTTAGGACACATTTCTATGACCTTGGAGAGGAGCGTAGGACCATTAGAGGTCAGACTCAACTCAATGACACCTCACAATAATGACACAGTGGTGAAGGGTTTGTCTGCTAATCTCAAATTTGCCCTTTGAAACTGAATACTTGCTTGAAGAGCAAAGGTGACTCAGTCTACTTCTAGAACAATTACAGCCTCAGAAAACCCATGGGACAGCTATATTCCATCCTATAGGTTCTCCATGGGTCAGAATCGACTGTACAGAAATAAACTTAGCTTTTGGTTTATTCTTAAATAGCAAAATTTGAGGTCAAAAAGCTGCATAATTGTGTAGGTGCTTGATATTAGCAACTGGTTCTGAAGTCTAAACAAAGAGAGTGTTTAATAATACACACATGGTATCTCAAAGGACTTGTCATTTCTGTAGTGTTCCATCATAGAACCATAAATGAGGAGAACTAACTGCTGTGAGTTACTTTTCTCAACAAAATACAATTCCGTTGGTTCTTTGAGTTTTGGTATTTTTTTATCACTATGACTCAAATAAAATCTACAGGAACTGAGAATAAAATGATTTTTTTTGTTTGTCAATATGTTGAAATACCTATTATAAAGTTCTTGACTTGTTGTAAAAGACAGAAAAAAAACATGACAAGCGAGGTATTTAGGAAAAAAAGAGTAGCACAGAAAATTAGAGAAAAATAGTTTATGCTGCAGATTGCACATGGAAACAGTTGGAAAGTATGATAACCTGGGGTTGTGTTGGAAATAAAATCTGGCTTACTCATTTCACAAGCAGTCCTAAAGTAGATACTTCTGTGGGAAAGAAACAAACACAGAAATGCTTGTTTTCTGACAGGAAATTATGATATATTTAGAGTATAGATGTTCTAATGTCAAAATCAAGCAGTCTGTGAAATTATCTTGAGCTTTAAAGTTATTTATTTTGTAGTTGAGGAAACAAGTTTGCTTTCTAAAACTTTGCATCTAAATGACAGAATTCTGAATACAGTTGTTTTTAGTATAATAGTGTGTATCCTTTAGCTGCTTTTGAATAAATTAATTAATAAGAATTGTACTGTATAAATAAACCAAGAAGAGTGAAATGTTAATTAACCTAACAAATGAACATAGAAGAATCAGGATGCATCTACAGGTGGTAAATCATTTCAACTGTGAGGGAAATGAGAAAGCAAAAGTGATAGCCAGCTGTTCAAAACAGAGCAAATTGTACACAGGAAACCTGAACTTCAATTCAAGCGAAAGTTTAATGTAATCCCTTCAAGGCGACAGATGCTCACAGGGAAAGAAATAGAGAGGGGAATTTGTGGTAGACAATTATATTGATATAATGATCTAGACATCAAATTGAAGATCTTTCATAGTTCAGTTGCATTGGCAGAGAAAATAAAAGTTCAGTATTAAAATGCTTAGAATCTGTAACGATACCATGTTAGCACACCATCAACCGTTAGGCAGATGTTTGACCAACTCTGTTGAGAAAAAGTAGACTAAGTATATTAAAAAATGCAATTTTCATCATAGGCCATTCTCAGAATAAACCATTTTCTGTAACCTTCTGGAGAGTGAAAATAGAAAATAAATATTCAAAGTATAGCATCAAAGATTAATAACAGATGTAGACTTCCAAATAATCACAAAAAAGAGACAAGTCTCTTTTGATAAGCAAACATGATGAATGAACATTAGTAAACAATCATCACTCACAATATCAAAGCAATCAGTAGATTTCATTAGTGAACACATCATATAGCAGATGGTAGAATTATTTGGAACCCACACATGTTCTAGTCTAGAGTATTGTTGCAAAAATAGGAAGGATGTAATGTCACATATTAATCTTCTTGCTTGCTCTTTCACTACAACAACCATTCTTTTATCTTTCAAATAGATTCTTTTCAACCCCAGGCATTTCCAATTTTAATGAATGTTATACACTCATTTAAACATTGGGAGAAATGTCATTAAAATTACTCACCAGTAGTATCATCACCATAAAAGGATTAATGTCAGTGTTTTTCCTTCTGAGGATTCTTCATAATTTTAATAATTACAATTAACATTTTAAATGACTTTTGAACCTGAAGAACAATTTTCCCTCAATGTGAAGAATATTCAGAGGGGGGAGAGGGGTAGTTGCTTTCGGTATAGTACACTACATGTTGGTTTGCTATCTGAAAGGTCAACAGTTCAAAACCGTCAACTGCTTTGTAAGAGGAAGATGGGTAATCTCTCATGGAAATACCTATAGCCTCAGACACCCAATGGAAGGTTGTATCAGCTGGTATTTATTCTATTGCAGTGATTTTGGCATTTTTGGGGTTTAAGAACTGAAATCTCTACCCTGAGTATCAGAAATTTGACTTAGACTTGATTATGTATACCTTCATTTACATTGAGAAAATTTAAAATACAAAGTTTCTGACTAGTAGAAAATACACTTAAATCTATGAACAAATTTTAGAGATGCTAAAAACTCTAAAACACTCACATGCCAAAGTAAAAACCAGGATGAAATTTGTAAGATGTTTCTAAAGTAGTTCACAGAGAAAAAAAAAAGTAATTTTCCCATTTAAAATACTGGGGTGAAAACCCAGAAACAAGATAAAGACATAATATGATAAGAAGTGCAGGTTGGGTTTAGAAGAGGCTGTGGTACTAGGGATATTATAGATAATACCAGATGTATCTTGGCAGAAAGCAGAGTACCAAAGGAATCTGCATTTCATTGACTATGCAAAGGTCTTTGACTGTGTGGATCATAACAAACTGTGGCTGACTCTGAGAAGAATGGGAATCCCAGAACATTTGATTGTTCCATGTGACACCTATACTTGGACCAGGAAGCAGTGTGAGAGCAGAGCAAGGAAACACTGCATGGCTCAAAATTGAGAAGGGTATGCATTGAGGATGTGTGCTATCTTCGTATCTTTCCAATCTATATGCAGAACAGATTACCCAGGAGGCTGGGCTCTATGAGGGTAAGTGTGGCATCAGGATTGGAGGTAGATTCATCAACAAGCTGCATTATGCAGATGACACAACCTTGATTGCTGAAACGAAGGAGGACCTGAAGCACTTGCTGCAGAAGGTCAAGGACTGCAGCCTTCAATATGGATTGATGCTCAACATCAAGAAAACAAAGATTCTCATCACTGGGTCGATTGGCAGCACCATGATAAGATTATCAACAGACTGAAATTGTAGAAAGCTTCAGTTTGCTTGGCTCTACACACAACACTCTTGGTACCAGCATCCAGGAAATTAAAAGACTGATTGCATTGGGAAAGGCTGCTGTCAGAGACCACTCCAAAGTATTCAAGAAAAAAAAATGTCAGACTGGAAAGTAAGGTGCACCTGATACAGGCCATGGTCTTTGCAATTACTTACTATGCATCAGAGCACTGGACAATGTGTACAGATGATAGGAGTTTTGATGTCTTTGAGCTGTGGTGCTGAAGAATAATATTACATATGTACAGATAATAGGAGTTTTGATGTCTTTGAGCTGTGGTGCTG
>NW_006399773.1:9600350-9601110 GCF_000299155.1 Elephantulus edwardii
TTCATTGGAGTGTCAATTATGAATTAGTTTTGACTCAAGAACATGTAAGAGCACTTAACAAAACATTCTATTATAATAAAAATTATATGTAAGCACCATGAGTAAAATAATTCTATTTTGGCAAAATTTTGAACTTCAAACTCCTTGGTTTGTAAATATAAATTTCAGTTTTGATTGTAGCTATTCATTACATTTTTAAGTATTATTAAATGAAGAATAAATAATGTCTTCCTTCATACATAATAATTTAAATAGCTAGACTATGCATTACTTTAATTGGATTTTGTCCTGTAATGTGGCCTAACAAAGAAGCAAAGTTGTCTTGCTTCAACTCATTCTTGTGCTAGTTTATTAAATATGTGATAAATTATTTTATTTTGAGAGGGTTTTGGTGAAACATAGGTTATTAAGAAATTCATTTTACAAATACTGTCAAAGCCTAAAGAAGTGCATACAGTCATTAATATTCCCATACATAAACTGAACTTTGAAATAAGGGTAACCTATAAAACTTAAATCACCTACCTGAAAAACATGTGAAAATTTTGAAGAAAACTATCTGATAAACGAATGTAAGAATTGAAGCAGAAGTTACTCTTTAATTATTAAATACGATCAAAATACAAATGACATTATCTTATTTTTCCATTTCAATAGTCTGCAGAAATTAACATATTGAAGATATCATGATAACAAGTGAAAGCATAACACTTTGAACTGCTGTTGTTGTTGTTGTTAGGTTCCCTTGAGTCATTTGCGA
>NW_006399773.1:9606805-9615374 GCF_000299155.1 Elephantulus edwardii
TTGAGCTGTGGTGCTGAAGAATAATATTACATATGTACAGATAATAGGAGTTTTGATGTCTTTGAGCTGTGGTGCTGAAGAATAATATTACATATACCAAGGACTACTAGGACAACAAACAAGTTCATCCTGAAGAGGGTGAATTCAGGCTGTTCCTTGGAAGCAAGGATTCTGAAGCTTCATTTGACATACTTTGGACATGTTGCAAGGAGGGACCAGTCCTTGGAGAGGGATGTCATGTTTGGAAGGGTGGAGGGACGACAGAGGAGAGGAAGAACCTTGATGAGATAGATTAATTCAGTCACTCAGGTAATGGGTATTAGTATGTCAAAGATGATAAGATTGCCACAGGATAGAGCAGGGTTTAAGGCCGTGGTATGTAGGGTCACTATGAGTCTCAGACAACTCGATGGCACATAACAACAACAACAACATGATGGGGGGGGTGTAGTAAATGTTTGAGCTCTGGTGGTCTAGTGGCAAGAAGCTGTGCTGCAATCCTAGTGGCACTTAGTTCAAGGTTATCAACTGCTCTGTGGGTGGAGGTTGGGAAATCTCCTCCCATGTAATTAACCATAATCTTCCCAGAAGGTCAGATATGGATTGGTTCCAACTAAAGTAAACAACACAGCAAGAACAATAAATAATATTTACATTTAAAGATAGTGAATTCACATAAAAATAAAATAGTAATGGATGAAATAATGTTGCAGTTTTGTTAGGTGCCATCCAGTTGACTGTGACTTTGCCCTACCCTGCTTCACCTTGAACACATTAGTAACCATGTGAATCCATCTGGTTGAACATCTTCCTCTCCTTCACTGACCCTCCACCTTTCCAAATATAATATCCCTTTCCAAGGGATAGCCTCTCCTAACAACATGTCTAAAGTATGTGATATGAAGCTTTACTATCCTCACCTTCAAGAAACACTTGGCAGCAATGTATCCATTCTTTTTTGTAGTCTGTGAGATATTCAGCACCCTACAACACCGCAACTCAAAGGCATCATTTCTTCTTCTGTCATCTCTATTCACTGTCCAGCTTTCAGATGCATAGCAAGTGATTTAAAAGATCATGACCTGAATCAAGCACACCTTAAGCTTAAAAGAGACATCACTCTTCTTTAGTAGTCTGGGTAACTCCTTGAGAGCAAATTTTCCCAATGCGGCACATCTTTTCATATCTTGACTGCTAACACCAAGGGTATTGATTGTGGATTCAAATAAAATTAAATAGTTGACAACTTGAATCTTTTTTTAATCCATTGTGAAACTGCCTATTTTCTCCGTGGTGAGCATTTTTGTCTTCCTGAGGCTAACATACAATCGATATTGAAAGATTTTGTTTTCGATCTTCTGCAGCAAGTTTGAAGATTTCCTCACTCTCTACAAGCAAAGTAGTCTCATCTGGATAATACAGGTTGTTGATGAGTCTTCCTCCTATTCTGATTCTGCATTCTCCTTGTTATCCACAGAGTCAAACGCCTTTGCATAGTGAATAAAGCACAAATAGGTGTTCTTCTGCTATTTTCTGCTTTCAGCCAGGATCCAGGTGACATTAGTGATGATATCTATTGCCACATCCTCTTCTAAACCCAGAGTGAACTTCTGGAAGTTTTCTGTCAATGTACTGTTCTAGTTGTTTTTGGATGGTCTTTAGCAATATTTTGCTTTCATGTGATATTAAGGACGTTGTTTAATGATGTCCATATTATGTTGGATCACTTTTATTGAGAATGGGAACAAATGTAGTTCTTTTCCAGGCAGTTCTCCAGGTAACTGTATTTCAAATATCCTGACACAAACAGGTGAACATTTCCAGGATTACATCTGTTAATATAAGTGTGTATCACAAATTATGAAACTAATCTAATAAAAATCTAACAAAAGAATGAAAATTAATTGTGAACAGTTCATGATAAAGCAAAAACAACTCAAAGATGGAACGATAGATCAGGTCTCTAGTTCAATATTGCCCTTCTAAAATTTTTCTTTATGTTTTTAATACCAAGAGTTAGTACCTTGAAAAGTACATAGTACTTGGATAAGCATAAATCAATTTAAAATCTGAATTACATTCTCTTTATAATAGGCTAAATATGTCAACAGTACAATAATTAAATGTTGTAAAAAGAAAACAAACTGGTCTGTTCTGGAGAGGATGAAAACAAGCTGCTATTTTAGGCCAAAGATTTTGAAGTTCTGTCTCACATACATGCCCAGGAGGAACAAGTCCTTGGAGAAGGACATCATGTTTGGAAAGGTGGAGTGACAGCACAGAAAAGGAATGACCCAGATGAGCTGGATTGACAGAAAAGTGGGATAATTGGGATAGGTCAGTCAAACACAGCAAGATTGACTCACGATAAGACAGTCTTCAGAGCAATTATACATAGGGTTGCTAAGAATCAGAAGTGACTCAACAGGACATAACAACAACAATATTAGTTTATCTGATGAAATACTTCCCATGAATCTTGACCTTAGAAACAGAGTATATCTTTGTTTTGAAGACATCCTGTTACTTAAAAAAAAATATTGAAAAGTGAGTATAACTATGTACAGCAATTTCTTTCCAATGACTTAATTTCCAAGCATTAATAAGGACATTAGAAATAGAAAATAGTTTCATTTACTGTCCTTAATATAATTTTATTTCTTATAAATAAAGGATAAGGCCATCTGTTCTACATAGTACCTGAATAAAGAACAAGAATAAAATGAGAACTTCTTTAATCCTGAAAGTGCAGGTGCTATGACTCATGCTGTGGGAAGGTAGTTAACAAAGCATTTGTTTAACTGCATAATCTAACTCTCACAGAGAAGCAAAGTTTGTCTTGTGCAAGAATTGGGTTCTGCGTTCATGATTGATGAGATTGGTGCATCAGGTAAAATTCAAGGCTTCACTGGTGGCACACATATGCTAGTTGCTGATAAGATGTTCCTTTGGCTGCATTATTTTTACACCATCTGTCTTTTATAGACTTATTCTTTTTTTTCTCCTAACTACCTACTTTTTGATGACTCTCTCTTGATACAAGGACACATCTAGGAATGCAGACCAAACAATTTTGCAGACAAATAATTATGATTTGTAGAGTTCTTTGCTCACTCCAGCTTTATTTTTTTATGATGAATCTCTACCAGTAGATAAAAATCAAAGAAGCTTGAAAATTATCCCAACATATTTTTATTTATTATTACTATCATAATAATATTATTATTGCTGTGCACGTGAACAAAATAAAGTCGCATAAAGCAAAGCCAGAGAACTGTTACATTTTCTCTTAACATTTCTATTCCTGGATGACTGTTAGCAAGCATTTTGAACAAGTAATTTTCTCAAACATTTCAGTGTTAAAATTTTAGGAAGAAACAGCATGCCTTCAGCAATGTTTGGAATCGTCCTTGTAAGATAGCTTCTTACACCCTAAGGCAAGTTTGTAGAAAAAAAAATTACTAAATGTATAATCAAAATGTAATCATAATCACTGCTTTTTTGTTTGCTTTTTAATTTTTTTTGAATGCTCAATATAGATTTTATTTTTTTCCTTTCTGTTTATTAAATTTTATTAATTTTAATGACCATTTGAGATTTTGGGTTTCCATTCATTCATTGTTGCACTATTCTCTCTACCATTCCCCCATTTCTTTCCTCTTTTTTTCCCCCCTTGAAAGTCTGTTTTAATCGTCCCATTGCCACAGTGCTTGTCAAAGCCAGTTCTGATTAATCTCCTTTGTCAGCTAATCACTGTTTTAATTACTGTGATCACCACAAAAGTTTATAAATAATAGCAAGATCTGGAAGAACAGATTAAAATACCTATTCATCAGTTCATTTTCCCCCCTTCTAGATATATAGAACATATGTAGGTTAAAATAATATGCTTGTTCTTATTAAAACATAAATAACTGAACTGCCAGAAACAGAGTCTACAAAAAATAGTATGCATGAAATAAATATAAATATAGTAAAATATTTGCCTCCAAGGACATGGCAACCTCTTTCTCTTCAAGTTTATACTAATTGTTTGATAGGATAATTGCTTAAATATGTAAAATACCAGTAACAGTAAAAAAAAGTGTTTAGTGAATATTATGGTCCAGTCACTGCACTTTGGATTCAGTAATCAAGTTTCCAAGTGCTCATAGTCTTTTGAGAGAAACAAATTTGATTTTTCTATAATATAGTAAGAAATATGATAGATAGAATTTTTTTAGGATACAGATTAAGAAACAATAGTGCTTTTGCAGCTACAGTTGAAATAATAGGCATCTTTGTTCCTTTACTGAATCACAACTAGAGAAACATATAGCACGCAGACTTTCAACAAATCTAATCAACCACTTCAGTCAAAATACTGTCTCCTTAGCCTGAAAGAGAAAAGAAGAAGATTAAATGAAACAAAGCTATCTGTCTCCTTGCGATCTATAGGCAGTGATTGAAACTATTTGCCTAGAATATCTCTAATACTCCATAAGAAAGAGATGTTCCAAGTTCTGAAGAAATGTCTGGAGAAACAATGGAAAGAGGATTTTTGCTTTTCTAGTTTCCATTGGTGCACTATAATTTATATTTCAGATGAGATTATTTCCACTTCAATTCAAAATAATGCGCATATCATTCTAGTTGGTCAAGATACTAAGATTGGAGCAATATATAAAATTAAGGGCTGCTGCTCAAATTTAAGACAAAGAAGTTTCTCTGTCCCTCTTTATCCCCTCCCTTTCTTTACCATAGAACAGGTTATTCATCAGAACTAATCGTCATATTTCTAAAGTTGTAAATCACAGAGGAAGGGACTGCTTACCTTTTTCTCAAGGAGTTGCCGGTGGGTTCCAAGCACCAGAGCAACACCAATTTTTTTTTTTTTTAGTTTTCAATTGAACATTTGTTTTCATTCATGAACATTGCATATTAAGTAATCTTTATTTTCATTGTGCTCCATCACCAGAAACATTGTACTTTATGCAATTATAAAATTACTTATTAACTTATTAGTAATTTATATTTTTTCTTTCTGTATCTTCTATAACTCTAAAATAAATTACTTTTAATCTAAGCCTATTATTACCCTGTCTCTTCAAGACCCCATTGAATATTTCCTATTTCTTCACCCCTCCATCAACCCACTAGCATTCCAGTCTAATTTACATTGGGATAGAATTTTAAAAACAATCTCATTTCAATTTTACAAATCAATTTGGTTGTTACATCATTAAGTATTAGCATAATACTTCATTTTCTTGATTCTAATTCCTTTGGGGTATATTCCTAGTGGAGAGATAGATGGCTCATAAAGGGATTTCTATGTTCACCTTTGAATTAGGAGTACAGCTGCTCACAGACTAAGCCATCAGAGGATCCCCTAATAGTGACCATTTAGGGCCAAGGGTGAAGTGACTCTTCCAGAAGGCTTGCAAGGTAGAGATAGTAAACATTTAATAACCTCAATATTATAAAATTTTTATATTATGAAGTAGAAGAATTTCTATTCATATATTAAATACATTTTTAGAATAATTATCTTAAATAATTTTAACTTTTAAATTGCTTTTTCTAAGCTTATTTCCTTTTTGTTAGCATAAGTGAAGAAGAAAAATGTTGATGAATGTAATATATTGAGGCTTTACGTCAATGCCACTAACATACCTACAATACTGTGCTAATACTTTGTTAAAATTGCAGCCCAGAAACCCCAATAAAATAATTTTGCTGTGTAATAAGTAAGGTCAACATAGATAGCAACCATAATATAAAAATAAATGCTATATTTTAATCCAGCTTTGCTGTGTGTTTCTCCTTTGTGTCTGAGTACTTTTATCTTTCTTGAGTTGTATTTCTCTCATTTCATAGAAGAATTCAATTAATATGGCCTTCCACTACAGGAAAAAAGGTGGTACAAAGTTTAACTACAATAATGTTAATTGAAAGTTAATGGTTAAAACCAAGCCTGCTCAATGTCAGGAAAACAAAGATTTTCACAACTGGGCCAACTGGCAGCATCAGTATGGATGGTGAAAAGATTGAGATAGTTAACAATTTTAGTTTGCTTGGTTCCACAGTCAATGCTCTTGATAGCAGCAGACAGGAAATCAAGAGATGAATTGCATTGGGAAAGTCAGCTGTGAGGGACTTCTCAAGAGTACGGAAGAGTAACTACATCAGGCTGTAGACTAAGGTGTGCCTGATCCAGGCTATAGTCTTCTCAATTACATGCTATGCATCGAAGAGTTGGACAGTAAATAGGGATGATAGAAGGAGAATTGATGCCTTTGACCTGCGGTGCTGGAGAAGAGTGTTGAATATACCATGAACTGCTAGGAGAACAAAGAGGTTTGTCCTGGAGAGGATGAAGCCAGAATGTTCCCTGGAGTCAAGGATTCTGAAGCTTCATCTGACATACTTTGGACATGTTGCAAGGAGGGACTGGTCCTTGGAGAGGGACATCATGTTTGGCAGAGTGGAGGGACAGTGCAGGAGAGGAAGACCCTAGAAGAGATGGATCAATTCTGTGAGTGGAGTGGTGGGAATGAATGTGTTTGAGACAGCGAGGTTGGTGGAGGATAGAACAGCATTTAGGGCTCTTGTACATTGGGTTGTAATGAGTCGCAAGTGACTCAATGGCACATAACAACAACAACAACAAATCTACGGGAGAAGGCACTAAATCTCATTCCCTAAAAAGAACAACCTCAAAAACCCTAAAGACAAGCTCTGCTCTGTAACATAGTCTCAGTGTGGGTTGAAATGAATTTGACAGCATTGATTGACAAGTACCAGGAAGATAAGCACAAGATTATGAGTCACTAATCAGATGTATCTGTTTACAACATTGAATGAAAAGGAGGACATCAAGTAGAAAAGGAGCACAACAATGATGGCACATGTATGTTTCTTTGGAAGTCACGGTAGGCAGGTTGTTGTTTCCCACTGTAGTCAAAACCAACGCATAGCTGAACCTCCAGCACTTTGGCAGGTTATTTAGGGGCAATCTCAAGGGCCTGTTTTCCCATCTTTCTCCCATGCAACACTTGGTGGAATAGAACTGTGTGCTCTCAGATTGATAGCACAGCTCCTACCACTAGGCCACAAGAGTTCCCTTATAGTAGCCATGTTGTTGTATTAGGTGCTGTTGAGTCAAGAGCAACTCGTTGTGGACCTCTGAATGACAGATCTAAACCCTGACCCATGTTGTGGTGTCCTCACAATCTCTGACACACTCAAGCCCATTGTTATAATGCCTGTGTCAATGCACCTCATTGAGGGTCTTCCTTTCGTTCACCATCTCACAACCTTCCTAAACGTGATTTCTGACATACTCAAGTTCATTGTAGCAATGTGTCATTGTGTCATGTGTCAATACACCTGGTTGAAGGTCTTTCTCTCTTTTGCCACCCTTCCACCTTTCTATGTATGATGTCCATGTCCTTCCACAAGGGATAATTTCTCCTAGAAATATGCCAGAAGTATGTGAGAGGAAGATTCATCATCTTTGCCTCCAAATAGCACTCTGGCAACTCCTTCTAGACATAGCTGGTTGTTCTTTTGGCAGATCATGGAACATAGAGACTAGAGTCTGACTGCCAATTTGCAGATGGTTAAGTCACATAGATGGTAGATTGGTGACAACTGATTGTTTACTTCTCCTAGGAGTTCAATGTTTAGTTTGACAACTGATTGTTTGCTTCAACTAGGAGTTCTATATTTAGTTTTTTTAATTCTTTGAAGAAGCATTTGTTCAAGCCTGGTTGCCTGGTATTACCAAAATTTATAAGATGATGCTTTGAAATGCATTCTTCCTTTCTTCTGCTTTTTGTTCCAGAATTGTCAATGGACAATAAATTTTTAGTAGTTTCCTTTTTAAATGAATCATAAATTATTGCCTAAACTATAGAAAATACAGGGTAAGAAAAAAATAAGTATTTGTATTCATAGGTGTACAAATCTTTTATAAATAATGGGTTTTACAAGCCAAGTAAGTCAGCGATATAGAAATCTATAGTTCTTTCAAATTCAGTTTCTTTGGAATTATTTAGTAGTTTTCTACATTATCAGTGGATTACTAGGGAAGAGTTGTGAAAATGGAAAGATTTACATTCGTGTGTGTGTGTGTGTGTGTGTGTAAAACAGATCATAAGGCTTCAAAATACATCTCCAAATGAATATATATTTCCATTTCTTAAGTGTTGTAAATATATATAAACATAACTTGTTTTTACTGTCAAGTCTGAACCAACTCAGAACTGATCATTCAGTACTGTTTCAGAGGTAATTAATAACATGGGAAGAAATGATTCATCTTTATTTCATGGAGCAGCTGACAGATTTGAATCACGTGTGTTCAAGTTGGCAACACAGCTCCTTTCCTGCAGATATATTTGTATATATTTATACGACTGGAACAACACTTCAGCAGAGAACTGCCAGAAGTCCAGGCTGGGTTTAGAAGGGGTCATGGTACTAGGGATATTGTAGCTTATGTTAGATGGATCTTAGCTGAAAGCAGGGAATACCAGAGGAATGTCTATCTGTGTTTCATTGACTATGCAAAGATATTTGACTG
>NW_006399773.1:9616019-9624071 GCF_000299155.1 Elephantulus edwardii
ATGCCTTTGAGCTGTGGTGCTGGAGAAGAGTATTGAGTGTACCATGAACTGCTAGGAAAACAAACAGATTCATCCTGGAAAGGGTCAAACCGGGCTGCTCCTTGGAGGCAAGGATTCTAAGGCTCCGTCTAACATACTTTGGACAAGTTGCAAGGAGGGACAGGTCCTCGGAGAGGGACATCATGCTTGGTACGGTGAAGCGACAGCGCAGAAGGGGAAGGCCCCCTATGAGGTGTATTGATTCAGTGACTGGGGTAATCGGGATGGGTGTGTTGGAGAAGGTGTGATTGGCACAGGACAGAGAAGAGTTTAGAAATTTTGTACATCGGGTTGCTATGAGTCGCAAGTGACTTGATGGCACATAACGACAACAACATGTATGTTAACACACACACACACACACACACACACACACACACACACATCATGCCTTTGGAAACTCTGTGAACTTTGTATATATCCAAGTGACAAGAAGATGTGCTGCAATCATGAAGATATGCAATCTGAGGCCACCAGCTGCTCCGTGGGAGAAGGGTGGGCAATCTCCTGTATGATTAACTTAACTGCCTGTGAACAATGTATCTGAACCTTGTGCCCTCCCCTTTATCTCTGATATATTCAAGTTCATTGCAGCCATCATTGTGTTAATTCATCTGGTTGATGTTCTTCCTTTCTCTTGGTGACCTCCAGGATTACAAGCATGATGGACCTTTCCAAGAAGACGTCTTTCCTTGCTACATGCCCAAAGTATGAGATGCAAAATCTTGTCATCTTTGCCTCCAAGGAGCTCTCTAGAGGCTGCACCTTCCATGGAATATTCACTACTTTTCTACAACACTCTTTCTCAAAGGCATCCATCTTTGTCATCCTTATTCACTGTCTAGCTCCCAGATGCTTAGCAAGTAATTGACGAGACCATGGCATTAATCAGGTGTACTTAGTGCTCAAACTATCATTGTTTCTCAGTAATTTACAGAAGTCTCTAAATTACTGTGTGTGCAAATTTTCCCAGTGTAGTATTTGTTTGCATGTAATATTAATGATAATTCCCACATTCTGTTGAATCACTTTTATTTATAATAGGAACAAACATGGATCTCTGTTTGTTCCACATTAATAATTGTTGTTGTTGTTGATTGCCATTGAGTCAAGTATGATTCATAGAGACCCCATGAACAGAAGGATCACTGAAGCCTTTCTAGAACTATCATCATTTCTCAAAGTTCATAAAATTTCAAGAGGCATGTTGCTTAGGAAGTGGATGCCACTACTGCTTTCAAATATTATAGTTATAATAATCTAACAATATTAGAAATAGTTATATATTTTTAGATAATTAGGTATATATTGTTAGGAATTTATTGTTATTATTATGAGTGGTTAAGTCAGAACCAACCCACAACTGGCCCCCAGCAGGTTTTCAGAGGCAGAAAATCATAAAGAAGATTGTCTATCCTTCTCCTGCAACTGGTGGACTCAAACCATGTGCTTATTAAAAATATTGACACGTTATTAGAATGAAAAAATATGATCATTTTGTGTGAACTTTCCTGGATTCAAATAAACGGTTTCATTTAAAATATCTGATTCAGGATAGGAACTAATCCATGGAAACGGAATTATAGATGTGGTATCAGGACTAATAGAACACAATACTCTGCTTGAGCAGAGTTTCAATCTTTAAAAACGAAGCATGTAATTTGGGTAATGGAGATGTTATGATTAGGCTAGATATTCTATACACATTAAAAAGAAAAGGATGATTATTCAATAATTTTGCTTTATAGCCATAGGTCAGTAAAAGATACATCCTTGACAATGTCACTTCTTAATAATTGAGTATTTTACTATAATCATCTCTATTATATAAGCAATAACAAAACCATAAAATAAACAACACAAAATAACAACAAGAAATCAATTTTGTAGTTTGAAATTGGCCAAACATGCAATCAAGATGTATTAAAAATTGGTGACTGGAAGACAAAAGTTGGAAACAACGAAGAAGAATGATAGTATATAAGGATTTGTGACAGAAATGACAACAGAGATCAATAATCAAATATTGTATGTACATAGCAAATACCTTTTAAAAAACAAATGACAAGCACAACTAGATACCTGGCCCTCACCTGATGGGCTGCACAGTAATTAGATGATTATGTTTGTGTAAAAATATCATTGAGCAAGCACACTGTCAGGACTCAAAGCTAGAAGAGGTGCCAATTGTGGAACAGACATCAATGACTCAGGAGCAAGTTTAAATTGAAGCTATAAGAAACTAAAACTAGTCACAGGAACCAAAATACAATCTTAAATCTACCCAGTTTGATTTAAGAATAGTTTGAAGAATAAGTTTGAGACATTGAACACCACCAACAAAGACCAGAGGAACTATGCAAGGACAGCATTCATGAAGATATCACCAGGGGTTTGCAAGAGAGATTGATTAGTCATCTGCAGAAACAGTTTCAGCTGCAGAGCAAAAAGTTTGAGTTTTTTGAGTTTCGTTATAGAATATTATAGACCTGTGATTGAATTCCGTCTTTTTAAAAGCTCTAGAAATTTAATAATGAAAAGGTAGCATTTGCTGCAACTTGAGTACACTAACGAACGATGACGGAAATAAAATATTAATATGCAGGTTATGTTAGATGCTGTTTCACAGTTTTTAAAAAAATGAGCTGTAATCAAATGAGGGTGTCACAAAATACACAGCAAGCATAGAGCCAATTATGTAAATGAACGCCCAAGGTTAACATGATACAATACTTTTTAATTTGACAAATATTAAAATCAACTGGTTCTTAATGTAATGGCTGTGACAACAGCTAAAGAGCACCAAATGTTTTTTTGTAATCCCCTGTCAAATTAAAAATCCTGTTGTGAGTGACCTGCTTTCCCTAATACAGCACAAGGTTTGAAAGGCACAAAATGTGCAATATTTCCTGGGTTTCAGAAATATTAGACTACAGCATTTCTGAGCTGAAATTCAGAATAGCAAGTGCATGTCTATCTCCTTCAATTAAAAACTCATCACAGTAAACTCCTCGTGCCAAGTTCATTTCTCAAATAAAAAAAAAGAGCTGCTTTTGTTTAGCATAGTTCACTTGGATTTAAGAAATAAAGGACAGCTTATTTTTTAAGATACAGTTTTATTTTTTTTCTATTACTCCCATCAAAAGTGTTCAACTCTATCTGTGCCAGTTTTAATTTTCCTCTTTAGAGGCCCAAGTCACAGCTAGTATCCTTTTCTGCCTATTATTATTCAAGCTATAATTGAAGAACAAGCATCTAATTCTCTTCATAGAAATCAAGATACATATGAAATATATGTTCATGAGTGTTCCTATGAAAAGATAAAATAAAGTAAACTTAACATAATAATTTTCACTCATAATATAATATGAAAAAATACATTTGCACATTTAATACATGACTTGGCATTTTTAAATCTAGATTTACAGGTGAGGATCTTTCATTGGGGGAAAGTAACGTATGTATTTAGTGTTAGTGTTTTCTATCTGAAATTGCACTTCCCCCCCCTCCTACCATGTAACTACAAATGTAAGATTCTCATAGGCTATTGATTATTTTCTAAAAAGACATGACAAAATCATTTTCACCTTGGCAATGTTCTTTCTAACATGTGTCAGAGTTTTGTTTTTTGTGTTAGACTCTCATTTTCACCAAGAAGATAAAAAACATGATGAAGAGGGTGAGGTTTGGAGAAAAGAACAGAAATATACCTCATTTATATACTAATACTTTTAAACTCCAATGATAAATGTCTATAGTTAAATAAATTTGGTATGATTTAAAAAATATTTATTTTAAATTATCAAACTTGACAAGCAAGATAAATAATGTCTATTTCAAAGGCATTTAATTCTAAAAAAAGTAGTTTAATCAACAATTTTTACTTCTAAATTGGAACATTCTATAAATTAAGACATTATGTTTTATAAAGAAATAATATTAATTGCAAATACAAAATTCTGTACAGAATTTAGTGTAGGCTTTATAGTGAAGAACTCTGATTATTATGATTAAATATTAAAAAGTCATTCCATTTTCTGTCCAATAACCCTTAAAATCTTTGTGCATATTATAAAATACTCCTATTTCCAAGAAAGAATACTTTGCAATATTGTTGTTGTTATTGTTATTGTCATTGTTGTTGTTATGTGCTGTTTAAAGCAACCCTATGTACAGCAGCTCTGGACCCTGCCTTGTCCTGAGCTAGTATCACTAATTCCGACACAGCAACCCTGTTGCCCCTGTTACTGTATCAATCCATCTCATCCAGGGTCTTCCTCTTCTCTGCTGTCTCTTGACCCTTCCAAGCATCAGGTCCTTCTCAAGGACCAGTTTCTCCTGGCCACTTGCACAAAGTATGTGAGGCAGAGCTTCAAAATCCTAGCCTCCAAAGAGAAACTTGGTTTCACCATCTCTAAGACATCTATTTGTTTTCTTGGCAGTTTATGATATGTTCAAGGCTCTTCTTCAGCCCCACAACTTTAAGGCATCGATTCTTCTATCATTCTTACTCATTGGCCAGGTCTCTGAAGAAAAATAATTGTGGAGATCATGGCCTGGATTTGGTACACCTTAGTCTCTTTACCGACATCTTTCCTTCTCAGCACTCTGGAGAAGCCCTGACGGCAGATTTTCCCAATACAATTCACCTTTTGATTTCCTGACTGCTGATGTTAGAAGTATTGATTGTGGAGCTGAGCAAGCTGCAATTGTTTACAACCCTAATCCCTTCTCGAACTGTCATGGTGCTGCCAATTTGCCAAGTGGTAAGAAACTCTGTCTTCTTGATGTTGAGTTTATACAGTCCTTGACATTCTGCAGTAAGTGCTTCAGTTCTTCTTCCATTTCAGCAAGAAAGGTGGTATCATCTGAATAACATAGGTTGTTGATGAGTCTTCCTCCAAGCTTGATGCCACACTCCTAAAAAAAACAAACAAACAAGACAACAACAACAACAAAACAAAAACAAAAAAACCTGCTTCCTGAATGATCTGTTCAGCATAAAGATTGAAAATGTATGGGAAAAGGATGCATTCCTGACACAACTCTTTCTTGATTTTGAACCGTGCAGTGTTTCCCAGTTATGTTTTGAGGTCTGTTTTCTGGTCCAAGTATTGGTTTTACATTAGCACAATCAAGTGTTCTGGGATTTCCATTTTCCTCAATGTTAGCCACAATTTATTGTGATTCACACAGTCAAATGTCTTTGCATAGTCAATGAGACACATTCTTCTGCTACTCTGTGCTTTCTCCAAAGATCCATCTGACATCGGCAATAATGTTTCTAGTACGACAACCTCTTCTAAAATCCAGCTTGTATTTCTGGTAGTTCTCTGTCAATGTATTGTTCCAATAGTTTCTGGATAACCAGCAACAGGATTTTGCTAGTGTGTGATATTAGTGATGTTCTTCGATTATTTCCATGCTCTGTACTGTCACTTTTTATTTTTTTTAAATGGGAATGTATATGGATCTCTTCCAGTCAGTTGGTCAAGTAGGTATCCTCGAGATTTTTGGCACAACTTGGTGAGCACATCCAAGGCAGCATCTGTTTGTTGAAATATATCCATTAGTATTATTTCATCAATTCCTGGGGCTTTGAAATTTATTGAAATTCACAAAACAACATTGTATACTTTTAGCTTTCTAAATTCAACCCTAGGAAAGAAAGGAGAGAATCAAGAAAAAAGTGCCAATTTTGAAGTAGTAGCCAACATTTATTTTGTTTAATCAAATTGGTTTTTTAATTTTTATTTTATATTAGTTTGCTTACAAAGTTTATATACATTATACTTCACACTATTCTTCATTCACATTGTGTTTCATACACGCATTCCTATGATTTATGTTTTATAAAATTAACTACCATTGGACTATGTTCATCTTTACCCTGTCTTTTTAGGTCGCCAATGGATCTTTCCCATTTTCTCTACCCCCTCCCTCCCTCTACCCACCCAATTGTGCAATTATGTGATTTCGCCCCTACCCGTCCTCACCTCTGTGCTCCCACTTCTTCCTCCCTTGAGTCACTATTCATGTTTTACTAGTTATCCTTGTATTTCTATAGTAATGTCTTATGCAGTATTTGTTATTTTGAGACTGAATTAGTTCTTTCAGCATAATACTCTCTAGTTTCTCCCAAGTTAAGTGGTATTTTTTTAAAATCATTGCTACTGAGTACTGCATAGTATTCTAGTGTGTGAATATATCAGAATTTCTCAATCCATTTAGTTGTGGTTGGGCATTTGGACTGTTTCCAAGTTCTTGTGATGGTAAATAAGGCTATTCAAATCTCTGTTTGTGTCTTAGTTCTGATTTCATTGGGGCATATTCATAGTAGTGGAATAGCTGGGTCATATGAAATTTTTATGTTTAACTATTTGAGAAAATGCCAAACTGCCTTCCAGAGTAGTTGTACAATTTTACAATCCCACCAATAGTGTAAGAGAATTCCTACCTCTCTACATCCTCTCCCATATTTATTGCTTGCTGCCTTGATACATTTTGCCACTCTTACTGGGATGAGATGCTATGTCATTTTGGTTTTGATTTGCTCTTTCTTGTTGCCAGTGATTTTGAGCATTTCTCCATTTGTCTGATGACTATCTGAATGTTTTCCTCTGTGAAGAGTCTTTTCATGTCTTTTACCCATTTTGTAATTTTGTTATCAGTCTTTTTCTTTTGGAGGCTAAGAAGTAGTCTAGAAACTTTTGTTATGCTACCCTTCTGTTACAGTGGAATTGTCAAACATTTTTCTCCAGTTAATAAATTTTCTTTCTATTCTATTGGGAAAACGTTTTGATGAGCACAGAGATTTAATCACCAGAAAACCCCATTTATTAATTTTATCCTCTCCAGTTAGTGCATTTCTAGCTGTATTTGTCAGTCTCTTGTACCATAGATTAGGCTTTCTAAGTTTGGTCTCAGTTCATCTTTTATGAGCTTTATGGTTCTCAGCTTAACTCCTAGGTCTTTGATTCACCTTATGTTGATTTTTGTGTTTAGTGTAAGATGTGGATCCTAGTTAAGCTTTCTGCGGGTAGCAGTGCATTTTTTACCAACATCATTTATTGAAGAAGTTGTCGTTTCCCCATTATGTAAAATTTTATTAAGTACCAAAGCCAGGGTTAAGAAATTGTTGTCACTATATCAGAGTTGTATGAAAACATCACTAAATAAAACAAAAAAAAAACAAAACTCAAAACCAAAAACTCCCGAAACTCATGGCCATTCAATTGAAACAAACTCATAGCTAACCTTTCAGAGGTTTATAGTCCCATGAATCTCAAGGGAGCTGATTGTCCTTATTTCTCTCCTTTGGCTCTTGGTATATTTCAACACCAGAAGTATGGCCTGTGAGTTAGATGCACCATTCCTTCCGGACTACACCAACAGAAAACTCCAGATTGTAGTGATTGTACCATATTCAAATTATGTGATCTACACATTTACTGAATCTTACAGGAAATATAGCAGTAGAGTGTTTTGCACAGTTGAAATGCATTGTCTTAATTTTTTTTTTCTGCACTGTTCACTTACCTTACACATTTTTTTGGCCAACTCTATTAAGCAACAAGTAGTTTTAAAACATATTTAAGCAGTATTCTAATATCAAAATGCCTTTCTAATACACATTGAGTCAGCTCTGGTGGCTTAGTGGGAAGGAGTTACACTGACAATCCGGAGGCAGGTGGTTTGAATTCACCTATTCCTCCATGGAAAAAGACGGGTAATCTTCATTGTCAGTCTCTGAAAACACTCTGGAGGGTCAGCCATGAGTCACCTCCAACTATGTGATATATAACAACAACAGCAGGGACAATGCACGTCGGGAAGTACATGCTCTAGCAATGACTGAGGTCCTCGAAATGTATATTCAGATTCTAGGACCTTCAGAAAATATCTCTAAAGACCAGACATAAATCTGAGAATGTAAAATTATTCATTGTTGTAGAATGAGGCTGGCATTGGGCTGGGGGTAAGACTGAGTAAAACTGGATGAAATATGTTTAC
>NW_006399773.1:9624281-9627931 GCF_000299155.1 Elephantulus edwardii
AATGAATGGAATCCCAAAATCTCTGTAGATGTTCATTGAAATGAAAAATAAACAACCTAAATTTAAAAAAATTAAAAACAATTATTATCAAAATGCAAATAATAAACTGTATTTATATTGCTTCTGTAGTATAATACATTGTCACATTTTTGTCAAAATAGTAAAATTCCTCCAATATTTAGAAATAAATTTAAAGACAGGCATTGATGGCTACTAGTTATTACCAAAGGACTTATATAATTTAAGAGAAGATTTTGAAAACATGACAAAATGAGTACTGCTAATTAATATTGATTATCAAGTAATTCACCATCATATAAACATTAGAAGTGTTTCAGGCCTTCAAATGCCAGAGATTAACTCTGCATAACCACATAGAATACCATCATTGATACACTTCAATCTTGCGTGAAAAAAAGCAGCAAGGTATAAAGTTATTGTAGATTTTGTTAAACAATGTAGACACAATTGATGAAGAATGCATGATGACATCCAAGAAATTATTGCAGACATCCTTCAATTACCTAAATGCAAACTTTTGTTGAGAAAGGAGATAATTCCATTGTTATATGAAAACTAGACTTATAGATTCAGGAAAGACATATTTTACTCATATTAGTGTGTATGGTTTAAAAAATATCTGATTAAATACATTACATGTTTTCAGCACTGAATTTGTGTTATACTTAGTCCTAAATTTAATCATGAAGTGCACAATAGAATACTCATTTTCATCTGTAAAAAATAAAGACTGCAAGGTTCAAAGTCAGGGAAGTCAAGTGTCAAGAAAACTGTCTCCATACTTTTTCAATTTTTTTGTAAAATAGATCATTCCGGAGGGTGGACTTTATGAGAAGGAATGTATACCTTAACTTCCTAATCTCTTTGCTTTGACTTCTCACTACCCAATATTCACATTCTCTTCCAACATCTATCTCAATCTTTTCTTTCACTTCCATCTTTACAATGACCTTTTGCATTGTTCATGGATGATGTTCTTGATATAGTCCCATAGCTCACGTAGTCTTCATTCATTAGCATTAAAGGCCTCAGCCCTGTTCCTGAGGTAGTTTTCAAATTCAAATGAGATAGACTCCAGGCCAAATTTTGGTTCCTGTGGATTTGATTTAATTTGCTTTAGTTTAAACTTGAATATAAGTTGTTTATGGTCTGTGGATTTAATTTCATTTTTTTAAGCTTTAGTTTGAACTTGTGTATGAGTAGTTGCTTGTTTTACAATTAACTCCTGGCCTGGTTTTCACAGTTGATATTGATCTTCTCCAACAGTTCTTTCCATAGATGTAATTAATCCAATTTTTTTGCAGACCATTGAGTGAAGTCTATGCATATAGTCACTGTTTATATTTATTATAAAAGGTATTTTTGATGAGTAGGTCATTAATTGTACATAAATCTATTCTTTTGCTTCAGACTCACTTATATCACCAACTCCATGTTTCAGACTACTGCTCTTGCTTCCCTGTTCTGCACTTTTGCATCCAAATCACCCAATGTTATTAATGCATCTTGGGTATATGTTTGATCGACATCTGGTTTCAATACTTAGTAGTAGCCCTCTATTTCCCCCTTTTTGGCTGTGGTTGTTGGTGAATGTAATTGAATAATAGTCATATTACTCAGCCTCCCTTGTATGTGTATGGATATTATCCTGTTCAAGATGGATCTAGAAATGACATTTTTAACTATGAATGTGACTCTCTTTTTCTTCATCTTTTCATCTCCAGCATAGTAGAACATATGACTGTCTGTGTTAAAAGTCAATGCTTATCTATCTCATTTCATCAGTGTCTATTATGTCAAAAGTCAATGCTTATCTATATCATTTCATCAATGTCTATTATGTCAATAATTATGTGGTCCATTTCTTTCTTAACAATATCCAGTTTACCTCCATTCATATTTCTCACATTATACGTTCCTATCATTAGTAATTCCTTACAACTATTCCTCCTCCTTTGTGTTTCCTACTATGAGGGCTGAGGCTCAGGTGCCATATCTCTAGTCTACTCTAAATGTATTGTATTGGGTTTTTGAAGGTATGTTATTTTGGAGTGGAATGACCAGTTCTTCTTCCTGGTCTGTGTTAATTTTGATGTTCTGTTTTAAAACAATATCTGACAGACAAGCATTTATCTGAAAGGAGCAGATGAAAGACACTTCCCCGTTACAGAAGTAGATTCAGTGTTTCCCCCCGCCCCCATTTTGGCATATGTGTCTTGTGTCAGTGCCTTTTCCTGCTCCACCAGTATCTCCTTCCACCCTCGTGTAGCCCAGTCAGCATCTCCTTTCCCCCAGCCAACCCTTGATATGATGCCTTCAGCCTCAAGTCATTTCAATGATGCCTTGTGCTTCCTTTTGCTGCCAGTCTCTCATGAGGTTAGTCAATCTAAATCTAAAGTATGAGTTAGGGAAAGATTTTTTTCTTTGAGACAGTTCTGGAGAAATATCCTTGTCTCTGGAGGTTCTGCTCCAAGACAGTCATTTTGTGACTTAATGTCTCATGCTCTTCTGTTTGAGGCACACAGCTAAGAAATTAATTTATTTGGGGGTCTGTTCTGCTTGTAAATCCCAGGCTGCAGCAAGGCCTTGTGGTATTTGGAGAGGGTGAACTATTACTTGAGTTGAGATAGCAGAGATTGCCATATTAATAACCTTACAGGCATTCCAAATAATATCCTTGGTGGTGTGAAATATCCTATAATTATCTTGATTTTATAATTTTTAAATTACTTTAATTAAATATTAAATGTAACTTATGTAAGTAACTAATGAGTATTTCATCATAATTGACCCCAGTATGTTTACTTTATTAATTTATATTTTACTGTTGGAAGTGTTTGGGAAACCATAAATAATGAATAGTGATTTGATTATTGGTGTCTCAGTTGCACATGAGAGTTTTTTTCCCAGCTCATTGTTAAGCCTCAGAGACCATTAGTGCACAATTATTATTTAATAAAATGCCCTGTATTAAAGCACTGTGGACATCTTCATTATAATTTCTATATTTTAAAAGACTTTTATATATCATTTAAGATATATTATAAATATATGCACTTTTTCAGTAAGATATTTAAATTTTTAATTAGCTCATTATTATTAATGTAACTTTAAAATGTCTATGACCTTATTTCTTCAACAATAGAATGTCTTTGGGATATATAAAAAGGAGAAATGCTAGAAATAAAAAAAGGCTTTAAGAAATCTATGAAGTTTTAATACAATTTTAATTCATAGTGTTTTATCCCCATATATATTAAAAAAATTCATGTATTTTAAAATGACAGGGTTTGTGGATATGAACTAGGATTACTGTGGTTTTTATGTGCTGAGTTGGAACAAATCCATAGCTAACACTCCAGTACATTTTCAAAGGCTGTTAATTTCATGCCAGGTTGATTGCCCATCTTTCTCCTGGGAGCAGCTGGTGGATTCAAACCACAAACCTCAAGCCTAACAGCACAACTTGTTACTCATTAGGTCATCAGAGCTCCCTGAATCAAGTATAGAAAATATTAAAAAAACACTTTCACTAACTCATATACGATATTGATATAGGGACCATGATAAAACAAAAAAGTTTATCATTTAGATATTTAATACTAGCTAGTAAAATATAACAATATTTT
>NW_006399773.1:9628031-9636818 GCF_000299155.1 Elephantulus edwardii
AACTATCAAAATAAATTAATGAAACAATATCTAAATTAATAAATAGCTATAGATAAGGGTTATATGTGGATGCTTAACAAATGAAAAATAAAGTTTGGAAAAATAAAAGTTGTTGATAATTGCTGGAGTTGCAGTTACATAGCTGGAGTTCAATTTGTTTTGTTTTTTTTTCTATGAGAGTTTTGGAAGAATTGTCACATTTTTTGGTCTCCACTATCAGCTTCTCCATGGGAGAAAGACAGTCAATCTCTAAGGCTGCATAATTTACATCATTTCATCATTTATGATGCTATGAATTATTGGCACATTTATAAGGAATTTTCTTCTTATTTTGGATGTAATCTGCATTGAAGACTGTAGTCTTCGATCTGCATCAGTAAGTACTTCAAGTTTTTACTTTCATCAAACAATATTTTCTAATTTACATATCAAAAATTATTAATGAGTCTCCTTCCAATCCTAAATATGGGTTTTTCTCCTCCATATAGTTTAGCTTCCTGGACTATGTGCTCACAATACAGATAAAATAAGCTTAATGAAACTGACAGCTGGACTATTCCTAAATGTGATCATAAAAAAAATCAGTTTATTTTTAGTTTCATTTCTTTCTTCTGTTAACTAAGAGTAGAAAGAAAAACAGGAATCCTTGATTTTCTATGTCATCAAAAAGACTTATTAAAGAAAATTCTTTGCAAGGGAAGACAAGGAGGATCAAGGTGTAACTAGGTCATGTCATGGCCAACAAAGGAAGACAAGATCCTTTTATAGATTCTGGTGGTGGGGCACAGACACCATCTTTATTCATGAGAGGGTGAGGTTTTGAGTTAACCTATCAAAAATACAAGATTGCCATGTGAATACACGAAAAGAGAAGTTATCTGGAATTGGCTCTTACATGAGTGATTAGGGTAATTAAGGACATGCATAGTTGTTCTTTCAATATAGCTGCTTTGGTGAGGGTCTTATGATGAGCATGCACAGATGATCAAGATAGTTGGTCATATGCATGATTCTGATAGGTGATTCTGAGATATATATACCTGCTTCCAGCGTAGCCTGTGTTGTTACAGAACATGTCTTTTCAAGATGGCTACTCTTTAGATGATAATACCCATGCATCTGAAATTCCTTAACAAAGTTAAAAGATAGTTTTATGAAACACCTGTATATACATAAACTACTCAATAAAGTTGTGGTTTCGTGTCCTCTAAGGTCTGCTTTAGTTAAATGTCTGTGTTAATTGAGTTAGTTTCCTGATCTAAACTCTCCAAGGGGATGTACTTTATACTTTTGAGATGTGTGACTTGAGAAGAGTATTGAGTATAGTATAACATACTATGGACTGTTAAGAGAACAAACAGGTCTTTCCTGAAGAGAGTAAAATCAGATTGCTCCTTGTAGGCAAGGATTTTGAAACTGTCTCACATACTTTAGGCATGTTGTTAGAAAAGGTAAATCCTGTAGAATCATATCATGTTTCAAAGGGCAGAAGGACAGTATGAAACAAGAAGGTCCTGGATAAGATGGAGTGACAAAGTGATTGTGAAAATGGGGTCAGATGTGTCTGAGACAGGGAAGTTGACTCAGGAGAGTGCAGAGTTTGGAGCCATTGTTCATATGGTCTCTATAAGTCTGTGATGTAGTGGTCTAGAAGGCATATATATATTTCTAGGAGTAGCTAAAATCAGTGGATTGCAGCAAACTGCAAAAATTAAAATATTTTTTTCTTAATGCTGAGATGTGATCTATATTGAGGCTATTATTTTGTTTTCTTGATGATGAAAGGTTATCTATATTGAAGGTATTCTTTGATACTTTGCAGAAAGTTCTTCATCTCCTCTTCACTTTTAGCAAGCAAGGTTGTATCATCTGCATTAATACAGGTTTTTTATGAGTCTTCCTCTGATAGTGACACCACAATTTTCTCCACAGAGTTCAGCTTCTTGAATAATTCATAGATTTATAACATATAGATTAGGCATGGAAAGAGAATGCAAACTTGATGCACGCCTGTCAAAATTTTACACCATGGAGTGTTCCCTTGTCTGCTTGTACAACAACCTCTTGGTCTTAGTCAATTTCTTGTTTAGGTAAATGAGCTGAATAGAAGATTTAAAAGAGCGACTAAAGAAGGCAAAACAAAGTATTGTGACAAAATGTGCAGAGAACTGGAATTGGAGAATAAAATGCAAAGAACTCGCTTCATATTTCTCAAGGCTGAAAGAACTAAAAACCACATTCAAACCTCAAGTTACAATATTGAATGATGCTGTGGAAAAAAATCTTGAGTGATCCAGGAAACACCAAATGGACATGGAGGGAAAATATAGTCATTCTACCAGAAAGAATTGACTGGCACTGAAATATTTCTGTAGTACCATATGAACAAGAGCTAATGGTAAGGAAGGAAGAAGTTGACCTGCACTGAAGGCAGCTACAAGAAATAAGGCCCCAGGAATCAATAGAATATGAATATATTTCCACTAACAAGTGCAGCCCTGGACATGCTCCCCAGCCTATGCCAGAAAATTTAGAGGACAGCTGCCTGACTGACTTCATGGCAAAAATCCATACTTGTTCTGTTATTTTGGCTTAAAAGCTACTGAGCATATATCTTGATTTTTTCCCCTTTTCTTTTATTGTAGACCTTTTGTTTTGTTTTGTTTTAACCCCAGGACTTTACATATTTCATTATAATACATTGTTTTCTTTTTGAGCTACCCTTTGAGATATATTCAACCCTTTTACTTTATTATTTCTTATTTCTTTCCTTCGTTTAGCTTCTTTATGTTCTATGTCAAGAGTATGAAACTATTCTGATAAACATTTTGGTATTTCTTATCTTTCTTGTCATTTTAATGATCTCTTTCTTTCTTCAATATGTTGTGCTTAATGCCACAGCTTCTCTGGTGTTTAGTTGTTAGTGCTCAGTGTATCAGATCTATTCTTGAGATGACCTTGACATTCAAGAGAGGTTTACTTAAGGTTGTATGTTACTTGTGTGGGTTTGAGCAATTGCTATTCCATCCATGCTCAGCCTAGTGATACCTAGTACTATTGAGCTTCTGTGTAGTACTTTTCCACACATGTAGAAATTTTATTCTTGTATATTCCATCTAGTGAGCTTCACATACACGTGGTTGTTGTTATTGTTGTTGTTAGGTGCTACTGAGTCAAGGACAACTTATGGTAAACCTATGAGAAACAGATCTGAACTCTGACCTATTCTGTGCTGACTTCATAATCTCTGACATACTCAAGTGCATCAGGGTTGTCATTGTTTCAATCCAACTGGGTGAGAGTCTTCCTCTCTTTTGCCATTGCCTCACCTTTGCAGGCATGCTGGCCTCTAATGAACATGAGAAGAAACGTTGACTCCAAGGAGCACTCTTGTTGCACCTCCTGTAAGACATACGTGTTTGTTCCTGTGAGTGTCTGTGGGATATTCAACTCTTTTCTTCCAACACCACAGTTCAAAGGTATCAATTTTTTTCCTGTCATCCTTATTCATTGTCCAGCTCTCAGAAGCACAGCAAGTGATTAAAAAGACCATGGTTTGAATCACATAGGTAGTTGCCATTAATGTTTTCAACATCAAGAAAACAAAAATTATCACTGGGACAATTGTCAGTGTCATGATAGATGAAGAAGAGATTGATATAGTTAACAATATCTGCTTGCTCATTTTCACAATCAATACTTTTGGCACAAACATTTATGAAATCAAAAGACAAATTACATTGTGGAAAGCAGCTGTCAGGGAGCTCGACAGACGGCTCACATGCAACAAGGTCTGTCTAAAGACTAATGTGTTCCTGATCCAGGCCATGGTCTTTACAGTTAGCTACTATTCATCAGAGAGCTAGACAGTGACTATGGGTGATAGAACAATGTGCCTTGAAGATGTGGTGCTAGAGAACTATATTGGACATAAAATGAACTGCCAAGAGAACAAGTAAGTCTATCCTGGAAAGGGGGGAAATAAATTGTTCCTTAGAGGGCAGGATTTGAAATTCTGTCTCATATATTTTGAGCTTGTTGCCAGGAGGTACCAGTACTTGGAAGACATCATGATTGGAAAGTTGGATGGACAGCACAGGAGAAGACGACCCTGGTTGAGATACATTGACACAGTTACTGAGGTAATGGGAGTATGTGTGTGGGAGACAGTGAGACTGGATCATTTAGGGCAGGGTTCAGAGCTATTATGGATAGGGTCGTTATGAGTCACAGGTGATTGGAGAGCACATAACAACAAAAACAATAATGTTATTGATTTTTTAAAAAAGTGCTTGCAATGGAAAACTGGTCTTACAAAATTCAGTTGTGCAATCTGTGACTTGCTTACTTACTATCACCAAGGCCTTGCTTTCCATCTGCTAATCTTTAGCTTTATTAAGATGTATGTCTTAAAATTCTCAGGACAGTAATTAGTAAAAGTTGCAGAGGATATAGAGAGACAGGAGCTGTCAAACACTGTTGGTGGGATTGTAAAATGGTACAGCCACTCTGGAAGGCAGTTTAGCTTTTCCTCAAAAAGCTAAATATAGAAGTTATACATGACTCAGGTATTCTACTGTTTGGAATATACTCTGAGAAAATGAGAACTGAGTCACAGAGATATGAATGCCAATATTTATAGCAGCATTATTCATTATCACAGGTGCACGGAAACAGACAAATGTCCAACCACAGGTGAATGGATTGAAAAGTTGTTGTACATTCATGATGAAATATTACACAGCATAGAGGAGCAATGATTTTGAAAATTACTCCTAACTTGAAAGGGTCTGAAGAACATTAAGCTAAGTGAACTAATTAAGTCCCATAAGGACAAATACTGTATAAGACCATCATTGTAAAATTAGAAAGATAACTAGTAAAATGTATATGAGGTTCCAAGGGGGAAAGTAGGAGCAGGGGATAAGGTGGGCATGGGGTTAATCATAAGGTCACACAATATGATGGGTAGGGGAAGGGGCAAGTAAAGCAGATAGGAAAGATCTGGAATTAAAAAAAATACAAAACCCAACATATACAAACCTTGTAAGTAAACCAACATACAATTAAAACAAAACAAAACAAAAACCTACTAAAAAATTAAAAAAATATAAAAACCAACCAACCAAAAAAAAAAAAATACACTCCTTGTACATGTACAATTAAAACGTTTTTGTTAGTTCACACAGTTATGCAATCACATTGCAATTCACTTTGAATATTATTATCACCATACACTGCTTTCTCCTATCAATTTAACTAACCTTCTAAAATATTAGTTTTAATATTCTTTTTAAAATTGCAATGCTAAAACATGGTCTTCTTTCTGATCTCAATGTTTTATTTTTTATCCTTAAGATTTACATTATGGAGAATTTTAGTAAAAATAATCTTACTTTTTTAAAATAAAATTTTTATTTTATACTGTCTTGCTTACCAAGTTCGTATACAATATTTTTCACACTGGATCTTTCTCATTTCCTTTCCCCACCCCTCTTTTTACCCATCAAATTTTATGACTCTCTTAGTGCCCTTCTGTCCACCCTAAACCTTGTCCTCCTAACCTTCCCCTCCCCTGGATCCTAGTCCTCTCCCTTGGATCCTAGTACATGTTTTACTTATTATCTTTCTAGTTCTACTATACTGGTCTTATACATTATGCCCTTATGACACTGAGTCAGTTCTTTAAACATAATGCTCTGTAGTCTCTCCCAAATTATGTAGTGATTTTAAAAATCCTTGCTCCTTCATGCTATATAGTATTCCATACTGTGAATGAACCACCATTTCTCAATCCATTCACTTGTTGGACATTTGGTTTGTTTCCATGTTCTTGCAATGGTGAATAATGCTGTTAAGAACATTGGTGTAAAAATCTCCATTTGTGCCTCAGTTCTTATTCTCTCAGGGTATATTCCAAACAGTGGAATAGCTGGGTCATATGTAATTTCTATGTTTAGCTTTTTGAGGAAAGGTCAAACTGCCTTCCAGAATGGTTGTAACATTTTACAATCCAACCAACAGTGTATAAGGGCTCCTGTCTCTCCACATCCTTTCCGATATTTTTGCTTGTTATCTTGTTGAACTTTATCACTGCTCCTGGGGTGAGATGGTCTCATTGTGGTTTTACTCTCTTATTGCCAGTGATTTTGAGCATTTCTTAATGTGTCTGTTGGCCATCTGAATATCTTCTGTGAAAATTCTTTCCATGTCTTTTGCCCATTTTGTAATTGTGTCATCAGTCTTTTCCTCTAGGATTCTGTAAACTTTTCATATAAAACTGTTGTCTGAAATTGTATTGCCGAATATTTTTCCCCCATTAGTAGGTTTTATTTTCACTCTGTACACAAGAATTTAATCTTTAGACAGTCCCACTGATCAACTTTATCTTCTCCTGGTTGTGTATTTCTGGCTGTATTTGTCAGCATTAATATTTTTAATATTCACTTTATTACTTTAAAATCTGAATATATTAGATTTTATAATACTTCTATGGTCATTTATAATGAATATATACATTATTATACTGTGATTTTTCAGATACGTATGTCAAGTATGAAGTTTTTAAGTGTATTTATCTAATTATATATAAAGTTTTGCTTATACTGTTAAAGATGGGTTCTGTGAAAGGAGCACATACAACATAAGGGAGACCGAATCTGGCCTCTACCATCTTCATAAAGGGGACTGTTCCCCATCAATAATAAATATCATACCAGAATAGCAGCAGGGTCAGAAATAATACCCCCCCGTGTATCTGTACCTTTTTTTACTAATTGTTAGGTCAAATATATGTTATTTACTCACACACTTTACTCAAAGTTCAGGGCTTATTAGATAAATACATTGGAGAGTGAGGGAACCAAAGAATACCACTGAATACAAGTTCAGATTGGGTCCAGTAGTCCCAAGCCAGATTAACAAAGCATATTTACTCAATTAGTAAAAGACAGTTTATCAACTAGTGAAACTGTCAGTTCAGTTCAAGCAGCATAAATGAAAGAAATCTCTGGATTCTTCAGTTATCCAGCAAATGTAATCTCAGCAGTTTTAAGTCAGCTTTTCCTTCAACCATGTGACAGGCAAAACCATAACTGTAGCATTAAGTGCAGGGTTCCTCTGGTTAAACTTCACTACAGTTTCTTTCTGATTATGTTGTATTCTCTTCACAACCATACCACAGTCTCTTCAGAGCAGTGTCAGAGTCTTTTCAAAGCAGTGCCACAGTCTCCACCTTCTTCAACATCACCAGGTTACTTCACAGTGTGGAAAGCTCTCTCTGTTATATTAATTCCACCGCTATTGATAATTTTCAAGACCATATCTCTGCAATTAAAGTAGCAGGAGAACACGCCTTAGTAGGGGCTAGCACAAAGGCTAAAAAACAATTTTTAATGTGTTTCATAGCCTAGGATTTAGAATGGGCATTTAACATTATGAAGTACTGATATTTTTTTCTCAATGTATTTGGTTTTTCACCTAGTCCATACACATGGAGTTTTTTATTAGATAATTTCTGATAAAGAAAAATGATATTGCAATTTCATAATATTTCCATTTTTAATAATTATTATTTTAATTAGGTTTGTTGTTGTTATATGCAATCAAGTCATTTGTGACTCATAGCAACCCTATGAACAATAGCCCTTAAACCTGCTCTATCCTTTGCCAACCTTATTGTTGTCTCAGACACACCTACCCTCATTATCCTTTTCTCGGAATCAATCCATCTCATATAAGGTTTTCCTCTCTTGTGTTGTTCCTCCAACTCTTCCAAGCATGATATCCCTTTCCAAAGACTGGGCCTGTCTTGCAACATGTCCAAAGTATGTCAGAAGAAGTCTCAGAATCCTTGCCTCCAACGAGTATCCTTAGTGCCTTGAGAAAAGTGCCTTAAAATTGACCTTCTTGAATGTTAGCACACTTATAGCACCATTTTTGTTAGTATTCCATGATATTTTCATTTTGATTTATACTTCTTAAAACTTTGTGAATGAAGCAGAAACTGAGGCATGGTGGCACATAGCTGTGAGTGTCACTGAAATGGTCAGATGGAATGAGAATAATAAAGCCCCTCATTGTCTCAGAGCAGAAAGCAGATACAGATCACATAACCAGCTCCATTCTTCCTCTAGAGACTCAAAACTGCAAGAGATTTATTTATTTGTTGTTGACTTATAGACTTTACTCATAGTTATGGTACTGAGAATGATGCTTATTAGAGAAATAAGTTGGAAAGTGAGAGATGCAAACAATATCACCCAATGCAAATAAAAGTTTTATTCCAGAAGTCCAAGCAAGATTAAGAGCAAAATGTGGTTCTGTAATTAGTAAAAGTCCTGGTTTCTGAAAGTAGTTATAAATCATCTTCTCTTTAATTGTCTGGCAAACACAGCAAAGCCTTTAACTGTGGCCTTTATCTCATAGCTTCTCTGGTTACACTTTACCACATTTTTTCCACAGCAATACTACAGTCTCTCTGCCACCGTAACTAGGATCTTGCCACCAACATCTTACTCTTACCATAGTTTTGCTCCAGAGTACCTTGAGTCTTGCTGCCCAGTATGGAAAGCACTCTGTTCTTCTCATAGTCCCATAGCTGTTGATCATTTGCAATGCCATGTGTCTATAGTTAAGGAAGCTGTAGATTGAGGGGGCCATGGTAATGGCTAAAAGAACCAAGTTTAGGCTCACACTCTTACTTGTATTGTTAAAACATAAACATTTTTAAAATTATTCCTTTTTCTGTTAAAATCTGAGTAGTATTAGTGATTTAAGTTGAAATAA
>NW_006399773.1:9637153-9671154 GCF_000299155.1 Elephantulus edwardii
TTATTAGAATTAGGCATCTTAATAATATATATAGTGCCATATGATTTTCCTACTTTCATCCTTTTTATATGTCATTAATATTCATTAATTTTTGGTTTTTAATAGAAACATTCTATTACTTTTTATTTAGTTTGTAATTTCATACTTTCCTGTGTGACCAGATTTACATGTTTGTTTGTTTGTTTTACAATTTATTATCTTTACTATAAACTTTTTTTTTTTTGCTTGGAACATATTTACCAATGCTTCTATTTTTAAATGATATATTTACTGAAGGCAGAATTTTAGATTGGCAGTTATTTTCTTTAAACTCTCTAAAGATTTCTTCCCAAGTGCTATCGCTTAAATTATTTGTGTTGAAAAGATCAACTGTCAGTCATATTGCAGCTCCTAATCAATAATGTATACTTTTTCAGTGTGGTTTGAAAATTGTAAGATTTTACGGGGTTTGGTTTTAGTTGTCTTAATATGATATGTTTTGAAATTTTTGTAATTATTATCTTATGACTGGCAGAGTGTCTTGATTGATATATTTAATCGTCTTACTGCTTCTTCTCTGTGACCAGCCTCAAGAGTCTTGATTTCTTCCTGACTATAAAATTCATAAAACAAGGGAGCTCTGGTGGCCTAGTGGAAAGAAGCTGCACTGCAATCCCAGAGGTATACAGTGTGAATCCACCAGGTGCTCTGCTGTTACCTTTCATTTAACTATGCATGTGATCAGCAAATACATTCTTCCATCATATAGCCCGTCAAATAGTATTCATTTAGTGCTTAATATATTGTATATGAATAAGTATTATCATATAGAAACTCTGGTGGTCTAGTGGCAAGAAACTGAGCTGTAATTCTAAAGGCACACAGTTCAAGGCTACCAGTTGTTCTGCAGGAGAAAGATGGGCAATCTCCTCCCATATAAAATCTAAGGTACATGGTTTGATTCTACTTTTGCAGGAAAAGGATGGGCAATATATAAGTTCCTATCTTGCCACATACTTTGCAACATTTATTACTTGCTGTCCTGTTAAACTTTGCCACTGTTACTGGAGTGAACGGTATCTCATTGTGGTTTTGATTTGCATCTCTCTTTTTGCCAGTGACTTGGAGCATTTCTTCATATGCCTGTTGGTCATTCGCCGTTACAATATCTTCTTCTGGGAAAATTCTTTCCACGTCTTTTGCCCATTTCGTAATTGGGTTATCAGTCTTTTTCTTGTGGAGGTCTAGGAGTATTCTATAAACTTTCATCATGAAACTCTTGTTTGTTTCCAGTCAGTAGGTTTGCTTTACAACCTGATTGAAAAAGCTTTTGATGCACACAGGGATTTAAGTCCCATTCATTAATTTTATACTCTTCAGATTGTGCATTTCTGGCTGTATTTGGCAATTTTTTTATACTACAGACTAAGGCTTCTAAACCTGACCTCAGTTTGTCTCTTATGAATTGCATCATTTGGGGCTTTACTCCCAGGTCTCTGATCCATCTTGTAAGATGTAGATCCTGTTTCAACTTTCTGCAGATAGAAGTCCAGGTTGAAATTCCATTTGACCCAGCTACTAAACTGCTTGGAAAAATACACTGAGAAAATTTGAACTGAGGCACAAACGGAGAATTGTATACCAAGGTTCATAGCAATGTTCAGTGCAAGAACATGGAAACGGCCCAGATGTCCAATCACAATCCAATGAATTGAGAAATTATGGTACATTCATACAATGGAATAGCACACAGGAGCAATGATTTTGTAAATTATTAGATCTCTTTGGAGGGACTGGAGAACATTATGCTGAGTGAACTAATTCGGTCCCAAAGGACAAAAATTGTATAATACCCTTATTGTAGAGTATGAGTATCCAAAGAGGAGGGATGGAAGCAGAGGGATGAGGATGTGTGGGGTGGGGATGGGCGCAGGGATTAATCATGAGGTTGTACAATCTGATGTGTGGGAGAAATGAGGGAAATTGAAAGAATGTCGTCTGAAAAACAATGCATTCAAATTTTAGAAATAAACTAGTTTCTTATAAAAAAAAAGATGGAAGAAATTCACACAGTCACTATATCAAAAAGAATTTGCAGACACTGAAAAATCTCAGGAAGAACCATATGAACGAAAGCTAATGTTAATGAAGAAACAACTTAATCTTCTCTGAAGACAAAGGAAAAAAATTAGTGCCCAGGAATAGATGGGTCACCACTTGACACATATCAACCAAGATGCAACTCTGGACCTACTCATCATTCTATTTCAGAAAATTTGGAGGACATCTATCAGGCCAACTTACTGGAAGAGATCCATATTTGTTCCTATTCCCAAGAAAGGTGATCCAATGGAATGTGGACTTTATCCAACAATATCATTAATATCACATGCAAGCATAGTAATGCGAAGATCATCCATAAATGACTAGAACAGTACATTATCAGGAAAATGCCCTAAGTTCAAGCAGGTTAAGAAGTCATGGCAATAGGGAGTTCATTGTTGACGTCATATGGATCATGGCTGAATACTTGTCTGTGTTTAATTGACTGTGCAAAGACATATGACCATGTGGATCACATGGAGTCCCAGAACATTTAATTATAATTATATGCAATCTACATGTGGATCAAGAAGCTATTGTCCTAATGGAATAACAGAACACTGTATGGTTTAAAATCAGAAAAGGCATATGTCAGGGTTGTAGACATTCTCCATACTTATTCAACCTGTATGCTGAGCAAATAATGTGTAAAGCAAACTCTATGAAAAAGAATATAGCATCGGGATAAAAGAAAGACTCATCAACAACCTGCATTGCATAAATGACACAAACTTGCTTGCTGAAAGTGAAGAGGATGCTAAATGCATATTACAGAAGTTCAAAGAATTCAAAGATTTCAAAGTGGATTGCATCTCAGTATCAAAAAATACCAAAGGCCATTAAGACTGGACCAATGGGCTATATTCAGAGAAATGGAGAAAATGTTGAAATTGTCCATTATTTCATCTTGCTTGTATACACCCAACTCCCTTGGTACAAGCAATCAGGAAGTAAGGAGATGTATTGCTTTGAGCAAGTCCACTGTCAGGGACCTCTCCAAAATACTGAAGAGCAATAATGTCAGTTTGAAGACTAAGGTACACCTGATTTGGCCATGGTCATTTCTATTACTTTTTATGTTTTTGAGTAGAGCCAAAGTGCTTCTTAGAGGCAAGGATGACAAAGTTTCACCTCTGAAAAATGGAATTCCTTAGATAATTATATCATTCTTGAAAGGGTCTATTTTCAGTGAAAGATGAAGTTCCCCAACAAGGTGGCTTGACTTGGTGACTTGGCGGCAATGGTCTCAAAGGTTTAAGACATAGAGAGGCTGACACAGTATAGGAGAATATTCTAATTTTTTGCTCATTCGTTCTCCTGTGATTCATATTGAACAATATGAGACCTAACAACAACAACAAAAATATTATACTCTCTACTCCAGTAACTCCTGATACTAAAAAAAGGATAACATTCTTAAAAATTCTATGTTCAAACATGTGCACATCCATAGTATATGAGTTAGAAAGTCAGTCTGAGGAAAATAATTCAATCCACAACAATAAGGATACAAAAGATAACAGTTTATTTATAGTATTTAATTCCTATTTTTTCATAAAGGAAGCAAACCCCCATTTGCATATTTATGTATAAATAAAGCTCCAGGAAACATATTAATTTACTGTTCTGAGTTGTTGCTTTGCTTTTGTTGTTTTTGGATGCCATTGAGTCAAATACAATTCATAGTGACCCTGTGAACAAAAGAGCTGAAACTGGTTCTGCCCTGCATTATCCTCACACTTCCTGACACATAAGAGCACATTGCAAAAGTCACCTTGTCAACCCACCTAGTTAAGGGTCTTCCTCTCCTCTGACTACCCTCCACCCTACCCAACATCATGTACCTTTCCAAGGAAGAGCACCTCTTAGCAATATATCCAAGTATATTAGGGGAAGTCTCCACATTCTTGCCTCCAAAAAACACTCTGGCTGAATCTAGTCATTTTCTTGGTCCTCCATGGACTGGTAGGTGCTCTTCTCCAACATCACAGCTCAAAGGCATCAATCATTTTTTTGTCATCCAGGTCTTGGATGCATAGCTAGTAATTAGAAAGAGTATTAAAAGAAGATGGAAGGAATACACTGAATCATTGTATAGAAAGGAATTGGCAGATACAGAAGAATTTAATGAAATAACATATGAGCAAGAGCCTATGGTGATGAAGGAAGAAGTTCAAGCTGCTTTGAAGGAAATAGCAAAAAATAAGGCTCCAGGAATAGATGGTATACCAATTGACATATTTCAGCTAACAGATGCTGCCCTAGATGTGCTCACCAAGTTGTGCTAAGAAATCTGGAGAACAACCACTTGGCCAGCTGACTGGAAGAGATCTATATTTGTTCCCATCCAATTCCAAAGAAAGGTGACCCAACTGAGTGTGGAAACTACAGAACGGTGTCATTGATTTCACATGCAAGCAAGATTCTACTGAAGATCATCCAAAAACGACTAGAACAGCACATCAGCAGAGAATTGCCAGAAGTCTAGGCTGTGTTTAGAAGGGGTCGTGGTATTAGGGATATTGTTGCTGATGTTAGATGGATCTTGGCTGAAATCAAGGAATACCAGAAGTATGCCTATCTGTGTTTCATTGATTATGCAAAGGCATTTGACTGTGTGGATCATAACAAACTGTGGCTGACTCTGAGAAGAATGGGAATCCCAGAACATTTAATTGTGCTAATGCGAAACCTATACTTGGACCAAGAGGCAGTAGTCAGAACAGAGCAGGGTAACACTGCATGGTTCAAAATTGGGAAGGGTGTATGCCAGGGATGCATCGTGTCTCCATACCTTTTCAACATGTATGCAGAGAAGATTATCCTGGAGGCTGGGCTCTGTGAGGAGAATTGTGGCATCAGGATTGGTGGAGGATCTATTAACAATGTGCATTATGCAGATGACACAACCCTGCTTGGTGAAACTGAGGAGGACCTCATGCACTTGCTGCAGAGGGTCAAGGACTGCAGCCTTCAGTACGGACTGAGGCTGAACGTCAAGAAGACAAAGATTCTCACCACTGGAAAAATTGGCAGAGTCAGGATGGATGGCGAAGAGATTGAGATTGTTCACAACTTCAGTTTGCTCGGCTCCACAGTCAACACTCTCGCCACAAGCAGCCAGGAAAATAAAAGACGTATTGCCATGGGAAAATCTGCTGTTAGGGACCTCTCTAAAGTACTCAAGAGCAACGGTGTCTCTCTGGAGACTAAGGTTTGCCTGATACAGGCAATGGTCTTTGCAATCGCCTGTTATACATCAGAAAGTTGGACAATGACTAGGGAGGACAGAAGGAGAGTTGATGCCTGTGAGCTGTGGTGCGGGACAAGAAAACTGAATGTACCATGGACTGCCAGGAAAACAAACAGATTCATCTTGGAGAGGATTAAACCAAGCAACTCCTTGGAGGCAAGGATTCTGGGGCTTCGTCTGACATACTTTGGACATGTTGCCACGAGGGAAGGGTCCTTGGGAGGGACATCATGCTTGGGAGGGTGAAGGGACGGCGCAGGATGGGAAGACCCTCTATGAGATGGATTGATTCTGTGACTGCGGTAATTGGGATGGGTGTGTCAGAGGCAATGCGGTTGGCGCAGGATAGAGCAGGGTTTAGGGCTGTTGTGCATAGGGTTGCTATGAGTCGCAAACCACTCGACTGCACATAACAACAACAACAACATGGCCTGAATGCGATGCCATCCCTATTCTTCAATAATTTGGAAAGGTCCTTACTGTAGATTTTCCATTGCAATGCATCTCCTTTTTTCCTGACTGCTCATTCCAAGGGTGTCAATTTTGGATGCAAGCATGATGAAGCTGTTGACAGTTTCAATCTCCTCACCATCCATCATGGAACTGCCTATTGGTTCAATGGTAAGAATCTTTGTTGTCTTGATATTGAGATGCAATCTATACTGAAGGCTATGTTCCTTGATATTCTGCAATAAGTGCTTCAAATCCTCCTCACTTTCAGCAAGCAAGCTTGTTTCATCTGCATAACACAATTTATTGATGAGAACTGATTTGTATTTGTATTTGTGTTTTTTAACAGTTTTTATTTCCTTGATCCAAACAACAATAATATGATGCTAACGGCCAGAAAATCAAAAGACAAATTGCATAGGAAAAATTTGCTGTCAGAGACTGCTCTAGAGTACTGAAGAGAACTTATGTCAGTCTAGAGACTAAGGTGTGCCTGGTACAAAGCATGGTCTTCTCAACTACTTGCTATGCTTCAGAGGGTTGGACAATGATTAAGAATGATAGCAGAAGAAGCAATGTTTTTGAGTTGTGGTGCCAGAGAAGAGTATTGAAAATACTACAGACTGCTAAGGGAACAGTTTTGAAACCAGGCTGCTCCTTGGAGGCAAGGATTTTGTAACTCCATCTCATATACTTTGTCATGTTACCAAGAGGGCCCAGTCTTTAAGAAGGACATCATGCTTGGAAGGGTGGAAGGACAGCACAAGAAAGGAAGACCTTGAATGAGATTGATTGACTCAGTGACTGAGGTAATTGGGGTAGGTGTTTTGGAGTCAATGAAAAAAAAAAGTAAATATTCTTCTTCATATAGTGTAGCTTTTCAGATGATGTGTTCAAAACACAGATTGAATAAATAAGGAGAAAGAATGCAGCCCTGATTTGAAACCACACAAGT
Organism: Elephantulus edwardii; assembly: GCF_000299155.1. Classification (NCBI taxonomy): domain Eukaryota; kingdom Metazoa; phylum Chordata; class Mammalia; order Macroscelidea; family Macroscelididae; genus Elephantulus; species Elephantulus edwardii. Next base: position 9,643,894 of record NW_006399773.1, read on the forward strand.
TCCCCTGTTTTGTTTTAAAAAGGAAATTTGTGCTTATTGGTCTATGTATATATCTGAATGAGCACAATTAAGTTTTCTGGGATTCCCATTCTTCCCAACATTATCCATAATTTGTTATTATCCATATAGTCAAAAGTCTTTGTAGAGTCCATAAAACACAAGTAAACATGAAGGAAGAAACAGAATGGAAATATTAAATAATGAGATGAATAGAACAGCACAATTTTAACATTTTAAGCAGCTATCTACGTGATCTGGAAACTCAGAATAACAGTAGCAGTGTTATCCACAGCTGGAAAAGGTCTAATTTCTTATTGTCCATCCCCCCGCTTCTCACCCTCATCACCACCAACATACCACTCAGCTCTCCAGCTAAGATCAAGGGTGCGGCTTTTCCCACAAACACCACTCATAAAGTTTGTATAGTTTTCACCAACATTCCCTATATGCTCTCTCGGAGTATGTCCATGTTGCCTTGTGCCTAGAGTCACAGAAGCCTAGGACCTGTACCACACCTGGCTTACAGTCAGTTCCCAGATCAGTGGGAGCATCTCCTCTGACAGGGGCTCTTCCCTTTTACTGTTCACCATAGGCAACACAGTCCAAGGTCACATTTGAAGCAGTACACCCGTGGGAGTGTGGATTATCCTTGGACATCTCAGATTAACTGAATGACAGTATTTCTTTATCCTGGCCATGTCTAACTATGTATTCTGCCTGGACCCATTGCCTAGATTGGCAAAGACATCATATCTATCCAAGTAGACTAGTTTTGGCTCATCTGGGCCAGCAGTATCTCTGCCCTAGGCTGTATGTCGCTCCCCTTGAAGCATGCTGAACCAAACAAGTGGTACTCATGACTTGGCTCATTTTTTTTGGGGGGGGAGCAAGAGAGAAGAGTGATTGCCCAGCTTTCTGTCATAGAGCTTTGGTAGATTCAAACCTTTGGGTTGCTAGTAATAGTTCTTACAAAGTCACCAATGACTCTCTATTCATGATGGCTATAGCTATAGCTATCTTTCTGTTATCTCCAAGCAGGTCACAGATAAGCTTTACTTGACTTTTCTAGTTGTCCCAGGTAAGAACACTGTCAGGATCTTTTTCCATTAGAGCTGAAAATATATGAGAGTGTATTTTATTAGAAGGATTTCTTCTGGGGAAAATTATTAGATTTTCCTTTTTCATATAAATGGCCTATTTATGTATAAAATAAATATATCACAATATGTGAAATTGTATAGGTCTAGAGTTATAGACACACAACATAAATTTTAAAAATATGGAAAAGTAGACCCCAAAATCTAATTTTCCCTTCTGCTTATTCATTCTTATAAAATCGATTTTATTGAGTTAAAAATATTATTCAGCTTACTGAAAAGTATGCTTAAAATTTTGATCAACTAGACTGCCTGACCCTATATTGAATGGTTATTAATATTTTATATGTAGTGAGAAAGATAAAGTGCATTGGTGTGTTTTTGTTGGTAGTGGTGGTGGTGGTTTTTGTTGTTTTGGTTTTGGGGGGCTTTTTTAGTTTGCTTTGCTTTTGCATATACACAATTTTTTCAAAAAGTGATGGTGGCATACTTATAAAGGATTGACAACACGTAGCAACAACAACAAAGCCTGTTCACAAGAAAATTGTTCAACACTTGTCTTTACTCCCTGCTGCTTCAGAGAAGGTATTTGACAAGAAAGCATTCAAATAAGAAGTCAGAATCGCTGCATCTAAATAAGCGAATGCCAGAGAAAAATAGTGTTATCTTTAGTTTTATTTGGTTATGAAAGCAGTGTTACCAATTGCTAATATTTAGCCTTTAAATTATCTCAGTAATATACACACACAAACCACATTGTGTTCAGCTACTTACTATTTTGAAGTTCAATTAAACAAAAATGATGCATATTTTCTTAATTCTAGAATTACTCTATTTAATTTTAAATAAGTATTACCGTGCGTGTATCATTAATTTTTCTATGATAATATATCTTATTTCTAAGGCATTTTGTATTTAATCTTTTTGTTGACACATCATAAATATAGTAATTTTTGAAAAGTGTCACTTTTTAAAATTCAATGTTTTCTTTTATTGTTTTAATATTACTGGAGTTGCTATTATTATTAACCAGTATGGTATTGGACCACCAGGAGAAAAAAGAGGTCTATTGTGGAGAGGATGAAATACACTTACTTTTTGGAGGCAATGATTTTGGAGCTCTGTCTCACATTCTTTGCACACGTGGCCAGGAGGGACCGGTGCTTGGAGAATGACATCATGCTTAGAAAAATGAAGAGACAGAGCAAGAAAGGAAGACCCTGAATGAGATGAATTGACACAGTAATGGAGGGAATGGGAGAAGAGTTGGAGTCAATGAAACCAGCTCGGGATATGACAGAGTTCAGAGCTATTGCGCATAGAGTGGCTTGTTGTAGCACATAACAACCAAAAAAACCCCTATGATGTTATTGCTATTATTATTATCATGGGTGTCAATAGGGTCATATTTTTGTTATTGTTACTGTTGTTTTAGTCACAAAAAAGTAAGCTTAATCAAATGATGTCTTTGTCCAATTTTTTTTCCCCTGGCTGTAAATCATCTAGGATAAGAATTGAGTTAGAATGCTTTATTATGATATTCTGGCTCTTGATTAAATTCAGTCTTTTTCTTGGCAAGAAAGTGTACCCATGTGTGCTGACTGAAAGAAAAACTACAAAAACCCCAATGTGAGTTATTTTCTGATTGCATTATGATGAATGAGGGTTTTTTTAAAAGTTGATTTGAGGTTAATTTGGATGTTTTCAGAATAGATGATTTCACTATAGTATCTCAAAGCATCCTGAAACTATTAGCAACAGTGGTAACAAAATTTTTACTATAGGGAGATGCATTATATTTCAATTACTTGTTATACATCTGACAATTGAACAATGGCAATAGAAGAGAAATTGAAGCCTTTGGGCTGTAGTGTTGCAGAAGACAGAATACTGAATATTCCATGGGTTGCTGAAAGAATAAGCAGAAACGTCCTGGAGAAAGTGCAACTGAAGTACTCCTTGTAGGCAGTGATGAAGCTTTGTTTCACATACTTAGGGCATGTTGTTAGAAGGAAACAATATTTATAGAAGGACATCATGCTTGGAAAGGAAGAGAGGGTCAATGTTTGACACCCATGGTACAGGTAAAGCTAATTAAAGGTAAAGGAGAAACACATGGCAGTTAAAAACCTTCCCATTATTCCTATAAGTAACATTCAACTTCATTTGTAATGTAAAAGATCTAGAATAGAAAAGATTTAAAAAGGTAATCATTCCAAGATCATGTTTCTTTATATCTGTAAACAGGTGAAAAGAGATTTTACACAAGATGCTACAGAGTAAAAGAGAATTCTGATGAATCATATACTTTCATTCAAACAAGTCTATCTGTTAAAAAAAAAAAGAACGAAAGAAAAGAAAAGAAAAGAAAGTAACTCTACCAGCGTTGAAGATGCAATTACAATGGAATCTGAAAGCGAAGTATGGATTCAAAATATTGTGCTGATACTGTTTTAAAGCAGTCCCTAGCATTCTTATCATCCATCCTGAAACAATTTATAGCTTAACCTTCAGTGGGTTTTCAGAGTCTATAAATCACATGGAAAGAGACTGCTTGTCTTTTTCCAAGGAAACAGCTGGTGGATTTTTACATAGTGTACTTTTATGTTGGCGTCACAACCAAGACAGAGAAGGTCAAGAATGCAAAGACCAAAATTAAAAGGTAAGACAAGGTAATGAAATGTTGTTCTTAAATACCATTGGATCACTGTGATTCATAGCAACTTTATTACAACAGCTCTGTACCCTGCTCTATCCCGTGCCAACCTTAATGTCTCTGCACACCTACTGCCATTACCCCATTCTCATCCAGCATCTTCCTCTCTTGCACTGTCCCTCCACAATCTGAAGCATGATATCCCACTCCAAGGACTGGCTCCTTTCTGCAACATGCCCACAGTATGTCAGATGAAACTTCAGAATCCTTGCCTCCAAGGAACAGCCTCCTTAAGATAAACCTGTTCTCTTGGCAGTCTATTCAATACTCTTACCAAGCACTACAATGCAAAGGTATCAATTCTTCTTCTATCATCCCTAGTCATTGTCCAGCTTTCTGAAACATAGTATATAATTGCAAAAACTATGTCCTGAATCAGATGCACCTTAGTCTCCAGAGTGACACCATTGATCTTCAGTATCTGGAGACATCCCTCACAGCTGACTTTCCCAGTGAAATTCATCTTTTAATTTCCTGGCTGCTGGTACCAAGAGTGTTGATTGTGGAGGAAAGCAAACTAAAGTTGTGAACAATCTCAATCTCTTCACCTTCTATCATGATGCTGCCAATTGGCCTAGTAGTGAGAATCTGTTTTCTTGATATTGAGCTTTAATCTATCTGAAGGCTGCAATCCTTGACCTTCTGCCTCAAGTGTTTCATGACCTCCTCAGTTTCAGCAAGCAGGGTTGTGCCATCTGCATAAGGCAGGTTGTTGATGAGTCTTCCTCCAATCTGATGCCACATTCCTCCTTATAGAGCCTAGTATTCTTGATCTGTTCCATATAAAGATGGAAAAGTTATGGCTATCGGACACATCCCTACTGTAAACCCTTCTCAATTTTGAACCATGCAGTGTTTCTCTTTCTGTTTGGACAACTGTTTCCGGGTCCAAGGAGAGGTTTTACAAAGCACAATCATTCGCATTCTTCTTACAGTTAGATGTTTTTGTGATCCACATGGTCAAATGCCTTTGCATAGACAGCAAAGCATAGATAAACATTCCTCTGGTACTCTCTGCTTTTAGCCAAGATCAGTCTAACATTAGTTATAATATCCTTAGTACCATGGACTCTTCTATACCTCGTCTGCATCTCTGGAAGTTGTCTGTTGGTGTAGTCTTCCAGACGTTCTTGGGTAATTTTCAGCAGAAATTTGCTTACATGTGATCATAATAATATTGTTCAATAATTTCCACACTCATAGCAAGTTGTCAGCTTTATAATGCTGCTGTTTCTAAGTGCTATCAAATAAAGTATGACTTATAGAAAGACTCATGAGCAACAGATTTGAACTCTATTCCTCTCTGTACCATCCTCACCATATCCTCACATAAGACCATTGCTACACTCACTGTGTCAATCTTCACCATCTTCACATTTCACTTTCCCTTTCCAAGTATGATGTTCCCCTCCAAAAACTAGCCTCTCCTACTAACATGCAGGAAATAAATGAGGTGCAATTTTGTCATCTTTGCATGCAAGGAGCAATCTAGCTGCACTTTCTCAGAGATATATCTACTTGTTTTTTTGGAGTCCATATGATACTCATTATTATTCTTCTCCAGCATCACAGAGTAAAGGAATCAAATCTTTTTCTGTTATTAATTGTCCAGCTCTCAGCAACATAGAAAGTTATGGAAAAGACCATGGATGGAATCAGCATATTTTAGTCTTTAAATGGAAATCATTACTCTTCAGAAATTTGGAGAGGTCCCTGATAACACACTTGCCCAGTGCGATATGTCTTCTCCTCTCCTGACTGCAGGCACCAAAGGTGTTGATTGTAAATTTAAGCAATGTGAAATTGTTGATAATTTGATATTTTTTTCATCTATCATGATATTTGACTATCCAGTTGTGAACATTTTTGTTTTGTTTTTTTATATTGAGATGAAATCCATATTGAAGATTTTGCTTATATGTAATATTAGGGAGGTGGTTGTTGTGTACCATCAAGTTGGAACTGAGCCATAGGTGACCCTTCAGTAGGTTCTCAGAGGCAGTTACTGGCATGGGAGGAGATCGTCCATCCTTCTCCCATGGAGCAGTTGGTGGTTTCTGTGTGCCTTTGATAATTGCAGCACAGCTTCTTGTCACTAGGCAATCAATGATCCCTATTATTTAATAATTTTCATACTCTGTTGGATCAAGTTTATTGGAATGGGAATAAATGTATATCTCTTCCAGTCAGTTCACCAGATAATTGTTCTTCAGTTTTCTTTGTACAACCTAGTGCACACACCTAGAACAGCGTCTGTTGAAATTTGTCAACTGGTATTCCGTTAATTACTGGGACCTTGTTTTTTGCCATTTCTTTCAGAACAACTTGAACTTCCTTCTTCATCACCATTGCCTCTTGATCATACATTTTTTTCCTTGAAATTCTGTGTGAGTCAATTCTTTTTGGTACAGTGACTCTGTATACTCCTTCCATCTTCTTTTAATGGTTCCTAAATCATTCAATATTCTGTCCATAACATTCTTAAGTACTGCAATTCAAGGCTTAAATGTATTCTTCAGTTCTTTTCAGCTTAAGAAATGCTGAGTGAATTGGACTTTTTGATTTTCTGACTCCCACTCTTTGCACATTTCATTATAATATTTTGCTTTGTCTTTCCAAGCTGCCCTTTGAAATTTTCTGTTCAGCGTCTTAATTTCCTGCTTTGTTCCCTTTGCTTTGGCTTCTTTGTACTCTAAGGCAGTGTTTAGAATCTCTTTTAATATCCTACTTGGTCTTTTCTTCCTTCTCGGTCTTTGTAATGACCTATTTAGCATTCTTTATGGATGATATTCTTGATATCCTCCCACAGCTCTTCAAGTCTTCGTTCAATATCTCAAACCCATTTCTGAAATGGTTTTCAAATTCAGGTGGAATAGACTCAAGGTCAAATTTTGGTTCCTGTGGCTTTAACTGGTTTTAGCTTTAGTTTGAACTTGCATATAAGTAGTTAATGGTCTGTTGTTCCACAATTAGCACCTGGTCTAGGTTTTTTGTTTGTTTTTATTTTAAACTGATTTATTTATGAAGTTTAAATACATTCTTTTCACTGGATATTTCCCATTTTCTTCACACCCCCCGACACTAATTAATTTGTACTACCCTATGATATTGAGCTTCTCCAACATTTCTTTCCACGGATGTAATCAATCTTATGCCTGTGCCTACCATCAGATAAATTCTGTGTGTAGAGTCAGTGATTATGTTGTTTTTTTTTTGTGATTATGTTTCTTATAAAAGGTATTTGAAGTCAATAAGTCATTGATTGTCTAAAATTCTATCATTCTATCTCCAGCCCCTTTTCTGTCACCATGTTCATGTTTTCTGACTATTGGGCCTTCTTCTCTGTTCCCAACTTTTGCAGTGTAGTCATTCATTATTATTAATGCCTCCTAGTTGCATGCTTGATAGATTTCCAATTGAAAAAGTTTGTAGAAATAATCTATTTCCTCTTCTTTGGCTCTGATTGCTGGTGCATATATTTGAATGATACTGGTGTTCACTGGACTTCCATCTACATGGATGGATATTATCTTGTCACTCACAACATGTCTTTCAAGATGGATCTAGAAATGGCTTTTTTAAAACTACAAATGTGACCCTGTTTTTGCTTACCTTTTTATCTCCAGTGTAGTAAAGCTTATGATTGTCTGATTCAAAATGTCTCGTGTCAATGTATTTCATTTTACCATTATCTAGAATGTCAATTTATTTGCTCCATTTATTTCTTAACAATATCCAATTTTCCTACATTCAAACTTCTCACATTCCATGTTCCAATCACCAGTGTCTGCTTTCAACAGTTCCTCCTCATTTATGTTTCCATTTTGAGGGCTCAGCCTCAGATGCCATATCTGCTAATCTACTCGAAGTGTGCATTATTTTACACAGGGTTTTGGAAGGCATGTTATTTGGGAAGTGGATGGCTAATTTTTCTTCCTAGTCTGTCTTAATTTGGATGCTCAGCTTTAGAACACTATCTGACAGACAAACATTCTCCCAAAAGAAGCAGATGAAAGACACTCCCCAGTAACCAATAGATTCGGTGTAGGCCCCCCTCCCACACTAATGTGGCTCTTGTGTCTTTCCCTGTCCCTTTTCCACTCCATCAGAATCCTCTTCCTCTTCTACTTAGCCTGGCTAGCACTTCCCCCCTCCCAGGCAACCCTTGATATAATGGCTCAGATATCAAGTCACTTCCTTGAATGCTTTGCTTTATGTTCTTGAGCTACTCTTTGAGTTCCCCTTTCTGTACTTTCTCTTACTTCAGTATCCCTTCCCTTTGTTTTAGCTTGTCATCACTAGAGTAATTTTCAGAGTCTTTTCTGACATTCATTTTGGTTTTTTTCTTTCTTCTTTCTCTTTGTGATGACCTTTTGCTCTCTTTACAAATGATATCTTTGATGTAATCTCACAACTCATCTAGTCTTCAGTCATTAACATCCAATGTCTCAAATCTATTTTTGTTGTGACTTTTAAATGCAGGTGGTATAGCTTCAAGGTTGTATTTTGGGTCTTTTGTATTTGTTTAATTTTAGTCAGTCTTAATTTGGACTTGCATATGACTAACTAATGGTTTGTTGCATGGTCCGTAACAGGCCTTGTTTTGACTGCTCAAATTGTGGTTGTCCAGCACTTCTTTCTGTTGGTGTAATCAATCTGATTCTTGTGCAGACACTCTGATGAGGTCCATGCGTAGAGTCTTTGTGTTTCTTTAAAAAAGAAAAGTTATTTGTGATAAATAAAAGATTGGACGTCTAAAATTGAACCATTCCATCTCCAGCCTCAAGAAAGAAGTTCAAGCTGTGTTTGCAATAAGTAAGATATTAGCAATAAATAAAGCCCCAGGAGTTGATGGGATAGCAATTGACATATTTGACCTTAAAAATGCAGCCCTGAGTGTTCTCACTAGTTTGTGACAAAAGATTTGGAAGAGAGATTGCTGGCTAATATACTAGAAGAAATTTATCCCCATTCGCAACAAAGGTAATCGGACAGAATGTGGAAATTATGTAATATATCATTATCACATGCAAAGAAAATATTGCTGAAGATCACCGAAGCCAAAAAAACAAAACAAAACAAAAGCAATATGAAACTAAACACCAACTCATTGCTGCTTAGTCAGGATCTAGTCATACCAGACTCTCCAGGGGTTTTTCAGGAGTCTGTAAATCACATGAAAGATTACCTATCTATCTTCCACAAAGTCAATGGTAGATTCAAATCACTGGAGAGGAGATACCTTTTGGCTAGCGGGGGAATTTCCTATGGACTAGAAGGAAGGAAGGAAGGAAGAAAGAGAAACATAGAAATCTAGAATCATATGCTTTTATGATTGGTCACTTGATTTATGACGTAGTTATACAATAAAGCAGCTGGAAAGGAGTTTTTTTTCAATAAATTATGATGAGTTAATATTCTGTCCATATGGAATAAAATAAATTATAGCTCCTATTTAGACCATTCTGAAGAATAAATTAATGGAATATATTAACCATAAAATATACCATTGCTTGAGAAAATATACTAGGCAGTTGTGTTTAGGGTAGAGGAAACATTTTCATAGGTTGTTTTTCTTTTTTTAAAGCTGAAGGAAAATGTGATTATATTAACAATTATATTGAGACAATCTGGGCTTTGTTTGGATTTCTTTTTAGGATATAGTTAAGCAGTGAAAAAGCAAGCCTTTGGCTGGAAGACAAAGTTTTGCAACATATTTAACCAAATCATACTTTTAAACTAGTTCAAATTACAGATGATACATACAAAATAGAGGAAAATCTTGGATACCTCACAGAGTAAATTTTCCAGATGGCCAATAAATATAAAAATGCCACCTTTTTCTAAGTAAAAAAAAATGTTCTCTCTATCATGGCTGACTTGACTTTTAACCCAGATGTGTAGTGGAATTGTATTCCCCAAACATATGTGTTAAAATTCTAACAATTGTACCTGTGAATTTGGCCTGATTTGCAAATAGAGCCCTTATATAGATAATGAAATTGTCAACTATATCTCTGTAGGACTGAAATGTAATTACTGAGTTTGCAAGGAGGGCCTATAAAATTGTGGATGTACATTTTATATAAAGAAACTTGAGTGATGTAGCTATGAGCCAAGGAATGCTAATGATTGACAACAATCACCAGAAGTTAGGAAGAAGAAAGAATAGATTCTCTTCTAGCTTCTTCAGAAGAAGCAGGGCCTTGCCAACAGCTTGACGTCAGACTTCTGTATTTCAGAATTGTGATAGACTATCTCTGTTGTTTAATCCACTTACATTTTTTAAAATCCTGCAAAATTCCAAAATATCAGTGCACAAATTCAGCTAATTTAAAAGCAGATGATTATTTTAAGAATTTTTAATGAATCAAGAGTATTGAATGGACTAAAAAAAGAACAAACAAATTTGTCTGAGAAAGTGCAACAAAGATGCTCTTTAGAAGTACAGATGGTGAATGCATCTTTGGAAATGTCAGAAGAGGCCATCCCTTGGAATATTTCATTATTCTTTGGAAAGATGATCAGTGAAAGAGAGGAAAACATCACGAAAATGGGTCGCACAGTGGCTGTACCAATGGTTTTAAGCATGTCTTAGATAATAAGAAATGTTCAGATTTGTGTAAGGTTCCCAAATGTTATTCATATGGTTGCATTGAGGCATCATTGACTGGATGGCACCTAGCAACAATAACAACAACAATATACCATATGTGTTAATTTTAAAATTATTTGTATTATTGTTGTTATAAACTTTTGAGTTAGAACCAACCCATCACTCACCATGTAGTGGGTTTTCAGAGCCAGTAAATAATATGAGAGGAGCTTGTTCGTCTTCTTCCTGCATAATGGCTGGTGGATTCACCTGTTTGTGGTTTGGCAGTGAGACTCCTTAAAAGACTGTAGGGCACAATATGATAAGACTGTATAGAGCACTGGGAGATCTCATGCATTACTGATGGTACTTAACATTAATTTTAAGCCCCCGTGAAGACAGATTGGGCTAATCTAACCTACATATGCATAATTAATGCTTCAAAAAGTAGAGACCTTTTTAAACACTTTACATGTACATATGGACCTTTTGAAATGTGTGGCACTATTTATCATTTTAATAATAAGCCCAAGTAAAACAATTAAAATAGCTTAAAAAATAGAAGCCTACTACTGTGGTTCTATATACATAGACATGCGTGTGAAAACACTGCGGTAAGACTGGTAGTGTCAGTGATAGATGTAGAGAATAATAAATTTTTCAGCTTTTTCTAATCAAAAGTACACATTATTTTCAGTTACATTATCCAATGATGAAAGCACGTAATGTGTTGTCCCTTAACTATCAGGCTAGAGAGAAAGTGCTCTTTTACTGTGTGTCTAGAAGGAGTTTCAAAATGCTTCCAGACATCATGATTATTAAAATCTCTTAAACTTAGATCTATAAATAACAGGTATTAAAGCTTTCAATTCCCTAAAATTTGTGCACCACATTTTTCTTGAACATGTTCTATAACGCAGAGTCAAATATATCTTATTTCAAAATTTTCTCTGCACCTGACATATATTTTGTTAGGGTTAAAATATCAAGGCTCAAAGAACCACTAGAAATAATTTGTTATTTTGTTTGGTATAGATTTATTAATATAGAGTAATTTAATTTTAAAATAGAATTACACAATGTTACAGTTTTTTTATATTAAAATTATTAAAATATTAAGAGAGAAAGACGCTTTGGATTCTGAGATTCACATTGCTTGTTGAAGTCACTCAGATGACTATAGTACTGCAAAGTATGTGCTTAGAATTGTATCCTTCAGAGCTTTTTGCAATAATAAACCACTTCTTTATGAGGCTTACCTTCAATCTCTACTAACTAAAAATAAACAAGCAATATTAACATTTCTCTCATATATCTTATTGTAAACATACCTATATAAACATGGGATTGTATATGAGATCAGATGTATTTCCTTTTGTTGATGCAGAACTGATTAAAATGACTTTTTTTAAATGTGGCATTTAAATTTCAAACCCCCCACTAGAATTACTAGTTCTCTATAGTATCCATTATGGAAATCAGAAAGAAGAGACTGAAAAAAAAAACAAACATGTGTAATTCTCTTAAGACCATTGATTTTCCAGCATTGGTTGTGTTGATAAAAAAGCTTTCGGTTTTATTTGTTGGTCTCCTTATCCCTTTTCTCAGGTGTTTAGATAGACTTCTATTTTCTTTACCATTTTATACTTACTTCAAGTTCTTATCTGTCTATATCTCCTTTCTTGTTTGTTTTGGATTCTGTGGGACTAACATTAAAAATCCTTTCAGATCTGATGGGGATTGAAGGCCTATAACTATTTTTGAGTGTGCTTGGCTCCCCTGCACTTCTCTAGTTAACCTTTCTCAGTACTGTGTGAACTTCTGCGCATTAGTCCATTTTTATATCCACTTGTGGTCTACACTTTCTCTCATTTCTAAGTAGCAATATTTCAGAAAAATTTTCTCTTTTATAAATTCTACATTCAGTATTGTTTAGTGTTGTTATTATTACCCTGGGAAAGAGATACAACTTAATACCTGTTTTGAACTGAACTCTGTTTCAATTAACTCTTAAAATCGAACAAACATATGAATGAGTAGTTCATTTTTAATGGTAAAATCTAATAAAATACTCTAAGTAAAGCTTAATAAATAAACAAACATAAATCCAATAAATAAACATCACTTTAACCTCTAATAACAACAAAAGGATTTGAGATTATAATTAAAAATAACCATTGACGAAGCTCCCAAAAATGTCTTCATATGTATGTGGTGTGAGGACACACTTGCACCTGTATGAAGAGCGAGAGAAAACGCCTTCCCGGGTGACACAAATTATAAAGCACTAAGCTATGAAATGTTGACATTTCAAATCAACCCATATTCACCTCAAAAGAAAAGCTGGAAAATCTGGATTGAAAATTTACAGTCATGAAAAAACCCAAAGGACAACAATTCTCCTCAGACCCATGAAGTATCTATGAGTTGAACATTTGCTCACTTTATGGCAAATGGATTTGGTTTTTGTCATATATATATGCACATGATATAGTGGTATAACTATAAATGGTTTTTCTATCCATTGGCATGGTTCCTTCCTAGGGCCATGGTTTGTAACTGCCTCAGCTGCTTATCTGTGGTTTACCATCAATCATCATCTTTTATCTCATCATCAGCTGTGGGACCATTATAGAGGAAGAGCTGACCAGACTGTAGAGACACTTTGGTGAGGGGTAGCCTGACTGAGACCCTGGAGATGGAGTCAGATGAAAGATTCTGCTTTTGGATAAAGAAAGAGATGACTTGGGACTGCTATGAAACCAGGTTTAGGAGAAAATCCAGAGGTTTATTTGCATGCTAGACTAAACCTGTGGGATTTCACTGTGTGTTAAGCTTTGCCTTCCCTTACACCCCACAATGTGTTTCCATAGGAAATCCCAATAACTAATGGAAGTAAGTAAAGCAGTATGGAGGTCTATGGAATCTGCTCATTTTACAATGTGTGTGTGTGTGTGTGTGTGTGTGTGTGTGTGTGTGTGTGTGTGGAGAGAGAGAGAGAGAGAGAGAGAGAGAGAGAGAATACCCTTCAGATAAGGCGATATGCAGAACAGATAATCAGGGAGGCTGGGCTCTATGAGAAGGAATGTGCCATCAGGTTTGGAGGAAGACTCATCAACAACCTATATTATGTAGATCACACAACCTTACTTGCCTAAGCTGAAGAGGACCTGAGATATTGGCTGCTACAGGTCAAGGACTGAAACCTTCAATATGAACTGAAGTTCAACATCAAGCAGACAAAGATTCTCACTACTAAGTCAATTGACAGATTTATGATAGATGGTGAAGAGATAGAGATTGTCAACAGCTTCAGCTTGCTCTTCTTCACAATCAACACTCTTGGTACCACCTGCCAGGAAATCAAAAAATTAATTGCACTGGAAAAATCTCCTGTCAGGAACCTCAACAGGGTACTGAAGAGAAATTATATCAATCTAGAGACTAAGGTGCACCTGATCCAGGTTATGGTCTTTGCAATTACTTGCTATGCATCAGAAAGCTGGACAATGACTCGGGATGATAGAAGAAGAATGGATGCTTTTGAGTTGTGGTTCTGGAGAAGAGTATTGAATATGCCTTGGACTGCTAAACGGACAATCAGGTCTGTCCTGAAGAGAATGAACCATGCTGCTCTTCGAAGGCAAGGACTTTGAAACTCAGTCTGATATCCTTTTGGGCAAGTTGCACGGATCAATCTTTTGAGAGGGATATCATGCTTGGAAGGGTGAAGGGACAGAACAAGAGAGAAAGATCCTAGATGAGATTAATTTTTCTGTGACTGGGTAAATGGGGATGGGTTTGTCAGATACAATGAAATTGGCTCCAGATAAAACAGGATTCAGTTATGTTGTACATAGGATCACAATGAGTCACAGGCAACTCGAAAGCACATAATAATAACAACAATTAAAAGATTGGTGGTTCTAGTCTACCAGTCACTTTTTGGGGGACAGTCACCTCTCATAACAATTTATAGCCTTAGAAATCCAATACAAGTTCTCTGTGAATCAGAAGCAACTTGACAGCAGTGAGTATATAACTTGTTGTAAATGTTTATGTGTTAGATGTTTGTACTATTTAATGAAAATATAGTGATATTTTACCTGGTAATGTATGTCTAAAACATGAATTGAGTGATTTTCTCTAAAAGTTTAAAACTTTAGACATGCAATATTGCCCATGTTATTGAGAAAAGCAATGATCTAAGGACAGTGAGGGAAGTAGAAGATCAATGAAGAATCAACTATTGAAGCTAGAAAAAAAATAAAATCTTAGTAGCAAATTAGTTGGTAAAAATTTCACTTTTAGTAGCTTGAACTGTAATTAAATATCTAATTAGTTTTAGTGCCTTGGTCAAGGCATTTGTGGACAAAACTTACTTTTTTATCTTGGCATTAAGATATATAATTTACAACCTCGCCAGCATTTGTTGCTTGCTGTTCTGTTAAATTTTGCTATTTTGACTGGGGTGAAATGATATCTCATAGTTGTTTTAATTTGCATCTCCCTTAGGGCTAGGGATTTTGAGCATTTCTTCATGTGCTTGTTAGCCATCTGAATGTCGTCTTTGGTGAAGTGCCTGTTCATATCCTGTGCCCATTTTTCTATTGGATTCTTTACCTTTATCTTGTTGTGGTGCTCAAGTATTTCATAAATTCTGGATATAAGTCCCATATCTGATGAAGTCTCTCTCAGGGAGGAGTGATAGGGAATGGCAAAGGACACACTGACAAAGAAGATTAATCAGAACTGGCTTTGACAAGCACTGTGGCATTTGGACAAGAACAAACTGGGAGGAGGGCAGAGAGAATGGTGCAACAATGAATGAATGGAAACCCAAAATCTCTGTAAATGTTTATGAAAATTAATAAAATATAATTATAGAAAAAAAGATAGATAATTTATATTATAAACTGATCCTCATTAGACAAAGTAAAACCACTATAGTTTTGCGTTGATTTTTTTTAAATTCTGCCCTCTCTGTTGGTAATATACCTGTAAGTGCAATGAAATGTATTACTCAAGAAGAAAAATCAAAGAACAGGTACAGACTCTCTTGTTAAGAACTCTACGAGAATTAGTAATTTTCTAACAGACATTCTAAACTAGAAAAAGGATTTCTGAGAGTATGTGATGCGTCCTACCACTTTCTTTACTCAACAGATAAAACAGAAAATAACTAGTTTCCAAGTTAATTTAGAAGTAGTCTTGAACATGGACTAAATTTGAATCAGACAGGATTGATACCCATCATAATTTAAAAGAGTCATTGTGGAACACATGCCAGCCAAAATTAGGCTAAAAGAAAAATAGACCTTTCAGAAATTAAAAAGATTTCTTCAACTATGTCCTATTTCATATGGAAATAGAAACAATGCTCAGGATGTGGACTAAAACGTTATCATATAACATGAAGAAAACTTGATTTCAAATCTTTTCTGCCACCCAAATACAGGAACTACTAACGATTTTCTAACACATTTTCTGATTTGTCACGTATTCAAGTTGCTTAGTAGGGCTCAAAGGGATCAAATATCACCATTTCTAGTTCATTTTCTTTTTGTCTTAGAATGTATTTTACACCAAGAATGTCAAGAAACAGCCTTAGGATCTTAATTAATATAAATAAGGGTGTGAGTTATATAATAGATTTAAATCCCTTGCTGTCATTGGATAAGACTTTATAAAGAGATGAGATTATATATATATATATAGTTCATCTGTAAAGAACTTAAATCAATGAGAGCAGAAGAAAGACTGAAGATTCTTGTTAGAGTGATAACACAAATTTGTCAGTAATCCTTTGCAATGAATGTGATATTGCAGCTTCTTTTATTAAAAGGAAAAAGGCATTCTTCAATTGCTTAAATGCAGTTGTCATTGAGTCAAAACAACCCTGTAAGTATTATTTATAGTGACTTTATGAAAAGCCAACCTCAACCATAACCTATCCTGTGCCATGCTCATGATCTCTGTCACACTAGGGCCTATTTCTAAACTCACTGTGTCATCAGTCCATCTCATTGAAGGTCCTCCTCTCCTTCCCAACTTTTCTATCTTTCCAAGCATGATGTCCCTTTACAAGGAATAGCCTTGCCTGGCTACAAGTCCAAAGTATGAAAGAAGCGTCACCATCTTTGCCTCCAAGCAGCACTCTGGCTGGACGTTTTTCCAAGACTTTTGTTCTTTTGGCCGTTCATGGGATATTTTGTACTATTTTCTAGCACTACAACTCAAAGACATCCTTATTCATTGTCCACCTCTCTGATGCGTAGGAGGTGATTAAGAATACCATGGCCTGAATCAGGTGTATCTTTGTTTCAAATTGACATCAATGCTCTTCAGCACTTTGGAAAGGGCCCTGATAGAAGACTTGCCCAATGCAATAAATCTCCTGATTTCCTGACTGCTGGTACTAAGTGATTTGATTGTTGATCCAAGAAATATGAAATCATGATCAACTTCAAAACTTTCTTCATCTATCATAATGTTAACTGTTGTTCCTGTGATGAGAACCTTTGTTTTCTTGATGTTGAGATGTAATCCGTATGAAAGGCTATAGTCTTTTGCAGCAAGTGTTTCATGTCCTCCTCCCTTTAAGCAAATTGTTATGTGCCACGAATTGGTCCAATACTGAGATTTTTTGTTTTCTTGATATAGCACATCAACCCATATTGCACACTTGAGTTCTTGACCCTCTGCAGCAAATGTTTCAGGCCCTCCTCAGTTTTAGGCCAAGCTCAGAGGTCTGCAACTTAACCATAAGCATGAAAATTTAAACCACAAAGTTATCTACATTTCATCTGTTCTAACTAGAAGTCCAGGTCTCTTCCCATAAATCTGGTTTGACTGTTTTACTGTTTTTACCTACATAATAGTACAAATGATATGTCTATATTCTGTCAACTTAGATTTCATATTCCTCAGAATACTTGATATTGGAGTTTAAGACACCATATAAAGGACTAATTACATAATTGTAAAAAAAAACTTAGGAAGTCTATTTTGAGGACTTATGAAGATAATATTTTACACACATAACAAGACTTGAATACAAAAGGGAATAATAACTGAATTAGCAAACTGAAAAAGAAGTCAGTCTCTAGTGTATCAGAGATTGTGAGGATGGCACACAAAAAGGCAAGGTTCAAATCTGTCGCTCATATGGTCACTATGAGTTACAGTCAATTTAATGACACTTAACAATAACAATAAGTATAAAATGATGATTTAAGGTATAAGAAGCTGTACTGCTGTCCCAAAGGCATGCAGTTCGAGGCCACCAGCTGTTACATGAGAGAAAAAGGACAGTCTCCTCCTGGGTAAGTAACTGCCTCTTAAAACGCACTGGAGGATCAGCTCCGAGTTGGCTTCAACTCAACAGTACACAATAATATTTATGGAGTAACTCATATTTTTCAGGTATTGCTATAAATGCTAAAGTTATAAAGACCAACAATAGAAACAACAAATACTATTTCATATCCTATGAACTCTGATGGCCTAGTCGTAAGAATCTGTTGCAAACCATAAGGCACATGGTTTCAATCTGTCAGCTGCTCTGTGGGAGAAGAATGGACAATATTCTCCAGTTTGATTACTGTCTCTGAAAACCCAGAGGAGAGTCAGGTAAGGGTCAGTTCCATCTA
The DNA here is from genome assembly GCF_000299155.1 of Elephantulus edwardii. Taxonomy (NCBI): domain Eukaryota; kingdom Metazoa; phylum Chordata; class Mammalia; order Macroscelidea; family Macroscelididae; genus Elephantulus; species Elephantulus edwardii. The sequence continues at coordinate 9,661,954 of NW_006399773.1, forward strand.
GATGGTTCAAATCAACAACAACAACAACATGTAATTACTGCTACAAAAACAATGAAGCAGGAAATGGTAACAGGTATGTATTTAAGGATAGCAGGATATTAGTCATGAAGGAGGAAAAAAATGAAAGTAGAAAAATATCAAGAAAATAAATTAAAATATGATCTGATACTAAATACCAACATAAAACAGAGCAAACAGCAATCAAAAGAAAAATAGACAAAATAATGAGGTTACTGTGAATACAACAAATCAAAAGAAAGATTAAAATGTGTTGAAATCACTGATATATTGATTAATGCTTTTGGCCTTGTAGCACTAATATATGGACATGCTAATATAATAAAGAAGTTGTTAAAGAAGAAATTAATGATGTAATTTAACTCAGATTATTATTTTTTTAGTAAAGGAATGTTAAGTTGGCAATTGGAAGAACATAGACAAGTTAGGGGTCATTTTAACATAGCAGGCATGCCATAACCTAAATGTACTGTAAAGAAAGAGCTGGAAGTGTTGATGAAAATAAAACACATTAGAGTGAATATAAGGCTTGGGTATTTATTTGTTTGTTTGTTTAGAAATCTATTAAAAATGCAAGTGTAGATGTCCGTTTTAACAAAACACAAAATCCTCTCAATGGGTTTAGTCAAATTCTTGGGAACTCTTCCTTGAGTTTATAAGACTGTAATTATTTAGAAGAGGAGATAAGTAGTAATTCTCCTAGGGTGTGATTCGTGAATTTGAACCTTTGACATTTAGGGTAGCAGTTCATCAGGTAACATATTAACGCACTAGGTATCGTTTGCTCTTGTTAGGTGCCACTGAGTCTATTATTAGTCCAGTGACTCTATGAACAACAGATCTGAACTTTGCTCTTTCCTGTGCCATCATCAGGTCTGCATCATAGTCAACACGATTATTGTAATCATTATGACAGTCTATCTCACTGAGGATGTTCCTCTCATTCAAGTGTAAATATTGGAATCTGAAATTCAAGATAAAGATACTGTCTTGCATTCCAAGTTGAAGAACAATTGCCTAAAGATAATGCATAAAGGAATGAGATTATATGATAAAACCAGAGGAATTGATGAAAAATGCACTGTATATAGTAATAAATATTAAATTAAATGTATCCAAAATATGACATTGAACAGATATGGAAAGTACTGTAGAATGGAAAACAGAGAAAGAAAAGTTAAGTTTGTGGATGAAATAAGAAGAATCTTGATACCGGGTCTGTCAAAATAGATATCATTGATGTCTTTTAAGGAAGCTTTTAGAGGACATACTATGAAAAAGTAGCTTATGATCTGATAAAGTTAATATAGGGAGAAAAGGAGGAGTCAAAGATAGGTGTACAGATGAGTGTTTCCTGTACCTTCTGTCAAACATAAAAATAAATATGATAGAAATAGAAAAGAAAATTAAATGAAGAAAGCATTATAGTGTGTGTGTGTTTGTGTTAACAGTTGCTTTAATTTTTACTTCTGATGAGGGTGTATACATAGATATATATGCCAATAATTCAATACATGGAAAATAATTGAAAATGTAGAATAGAGGGAGAAAACAGAACTCTATAATTCCAAGTGATTAGCTCAGGATAAGAGTAGGAAAAGTTAGCCAGTAGTAATGAAATTAAATGTATAATATACAGCTTATTTGCAATCATTTTTTATGCATCAGAAAGTTGGACAATGACTGGGAAGGATAGACAGAGAATTCATGCCTTTGACCTGTGGTGCTGGAGAAGATTATTGAGTGTATCATGGACTGCCAAGAAAAGAAACAGATTCATCCTGGAGAGGGTTAAACCAGGTGCCTCCTTGGAGGCAAGGATTGGGAGGCTTCGTCTGACATTCTTTGGAAATGTAAGGAAGGACTTGTCCTTGGAGAGGGACATCATGCTTGGGAGGGTGGAGGAATAGCACAGGAGGGGAAAACCCTCTATGAGGTGGATTGATTCAGTGACTGGGATAATCAGGCCGGGTGTGTCAGAGATGGTGAGATTGGCACAGGACAGAACAGGGCTTAGGGCTGTTGTACATAGGGATGGCAAAGAACAACAGTGAACACCGACTTATTGATGTGGCTTACTTTCAAGACCAGGATACTAATTAAAACTGAAATTAAGTGCAAATTGTGGGTGATCATATTAAACCCATAAAGGAGAAAGACTACATCAACACAATAGTGTCAAGTTCAATTATTACATAATTTCCAAGTGACTCATTACATAACCAATAAATCAACAATAATTAAGGACCAATCAAGTGGATACTTAGGTAACATGCTTAATATTAGATCCAATATTTCTTTTCTCCTCACAACTAATGTTTGTGACTCTCACATGCATCTTGTTAATTTAAAAAAATATATACTTTTTTTTTTATCACTGCTGTAAATCTGAAATTTTAGACAATGGACTGTAAGAGTAAAGAGTAGGTATTTAAGCTAAATTTTGTTGAAGGAAAATACAATGGTAAGCATGTGTACAGTTTCCGTCAGCATATATCTTTTTAATTAAGTAAAACAAATAGACAATAACAACAGCAACTAAAACAAAACAAAACAAAAACAATGACAACAAAAAAACCCCAAAACCCTCTGAAAAATCCCCCTTCATTCTAAATGAGACTGTAGGAAGGTTTGGGAATTATTTTAACTCACTGAGGTATTTCAAATGTATGAAACAGAATTACTATAAAACTTACAATGGAGTTAGAGAAAAAGTATAGAAGTGGGGCAGGGAAAATAAATCAATGTCAATATATATTGAACCCTGTAAGCTTATTTAAAAATCAAATAATGCATTGAAGAAGACAAGAAAAAGAGAATATATATTCTAGAAGTTAAATTTCTGAAATGAGATAGAAAATGTTCTGTGGATCAAGATGGTATAATTGAATAAGAATAGAAAGAAATAGAATTTAGAGATCAAAGTAATTTTGATAAGAGATTGTAGAAATAGCCATTCAGATGAGTATTGACATCAGCAAAGATGATATCAAGATTTATACACACAAGTAACAGTGAAGCAAGAATTTGAATCTTAATTTGTCTACTTATTCTCTACATACATTCTTAAAATATTTAATTCTCCCATATGTATATAAATAATCTAAAACCAAAAAAGAAAAATGAACATATTATAAGGTAAAAAGTAATACAGCCTTATTAGCAAGTTATGTCCTAAAGAGAAGATTAACCTTTCACCTTGGAAAGGAAATGTGGTGGAGGCCAGAAAAAAGACATTTTCACAAGCAAATTATCTTTCATAAAAAGTGAGGTAAACAATGAAAGAGTAAAAAAATGAAAAAAAACCCTAACTTGTTTATGAAAATTACTCTTAAATATACAGAAGTCAAAATGAGTGAAAGAAATGATGACATAAAAGAACTGAGCAGAAAATTTCAAAGAGATGCGCACCCGAAAGGACCAAGTAAGGCATATAATGAGCTGAGCAAAGACCAGGAGCTAGAGAAACAAAAATGAAGACCAGCTTCAGCAATTATCAATCAAGATGAGAAAAGCGAGGTTTAAAAAAGTATCAACTCTGCTCTAGACTTTTCTTGTGGATTTAGGTGTTCAAAGTTCCAAGCTGAACTGAGGATTCTTCAGCAAAAGGAAGAGGTTTGTTCTTAGGAGTACTGATTTGCTAGGAATTGGCTAATCAGCAATTTACTATCTAAAATGTGGATATTAGGGCATGAGACAAAGTGGCTGCCTCATATGCTTTTATGACTGTAATTATTAGTAAGATGTCTGTAAGGGGGAAAAATTCCACAATATACATCCATGACATATAATTTAAAGGTTGTATAAAACAAAATGTTCATACGTAAAGCACAATGTTAATTTAAAAAAATCAAAATGAAAATTGCAAAATTAAAGGATAAAATCACGTGGGGAAACATTGAATGACATGAAGTATTGAGTGATGAAAGATGAAAGAGGAAATAGTTCCAGAATGAAAAAGAATGGCCACAATCATTTCATATGGTAATATATTATCAAGAAACAAGAATATTGAAATAAGATATTTAACTTGACATGAAAGAGATGGGTAATTTTTCCCCATGTGATTTATAGCCGCTGAAAATTCACTGGTAAACAGTAAGCTTATTTTGACTTGATAGCACACACACAAAAAAGACAGATACAACAACATTCAAGCTGAACTGAAGAATCCATTGAGATGTTTCAACAAATGAATGGAATGCTGAAAGAAATTTGGAAGATAGCACCTGAAGAACTATATTGATTGAAATATGTGTTAATTCTAAAGGAAGGTGATGTAATTATTGAACAATGTCATATGCAAGTAAAATTTTGCCAAAAAGAATTTTTTAAAAAATGGTTGAAACCAAAATATACAATCAGAAGATGATAACTTTGATGAAAGGAACCTTCTAAAAATTAAATATCTGTGTGCATAAAAAAATGTTTTCTACTGCAGTGAAAAGAAAACCTCTATGCTGGAGGGTGAGGGGGAATTAACAATGTCATCAAAGACAAGGGTCACATAACAAAATTTTAAAGAACACTGCAACACCTCCACAAGAAAAAGATCAATAACTCAATCATAAAATGGGCAAAACACATGAAAAGACTTTTCACAGAGTAAGACATTTGGGTGGCAAACAGACACATGAAGAAATGTTCAAAATCACTGTAAATCTGAAGTATGAAAGTCAAGAACAACAATGATAAATGAACTCACATCAATATCAGTGGAAAACTTTAACAGGAAAGCAAGTTATAAATACTGGAGAGTATGTGGAGAGTTTTGAACCTTCATACATGGTTGTTGGGATTTTAAAATGTTATAATCACTCTGGAAGAGAGTTTAGCATTTCCTCAAAAAGCTGAACACAGAAATTCCAGGTAACCCCGTTATTCCACTACTAGAATACACCCCAAGGACATTAGAACTCAAATACAAATGAAGATTTGTATATTGATGTGCACAGCAGTATTATTCACAATTGCAAGAACACAGAAATGTCCTAAGTGTCCATCAGCAAGAGAATAGTTTGAGAAATTGTGGTACATTCACTTGATGGACTACTATGTAGTACTCAGGAGCAATAATTTAAAAAAGAAATCCTATTTAACATGAAAGAGGCTGGAAAGCATTATGCTGAGCGAACTAACTCATTTTTATAAAGACAAATACTGCATAAAACCATTATTGTAAAAATAGAAGGATAACTAGTAAGATGTGTATGAAAGTCCAAGGAGGCAGTGAAAGATGCAGGGAAACTGAGGGTAAGGAGGGAATTCCATGGGTCACAGAGTGCAGTAAGGGAGTAAAGAAATTAGAAAAGATCCAGTGGGTACTTGAGTAGATGAGGTAATGATGGACATTGATCAAGGATGATTCCTTTTATAAAGCACAATGTATAGGAATGATTGTATGAAACACAATGGAAATGAAGGAAAGAGTAAGACACAATATGAATGAAGCACAGTGTATATTAATTTTGTCTGCAAATCAATATAAAATAGAACCAAACACCGTGAACTTCCAGAAATTCAAGCCAAATTAAGAGGATATTAAATTAGTGATATCATTGCTGATACTAAATGATTTTAACTGATATTGGAGAATATCAGAACTTTGCTTAGCTCTGCTCTATTTACTATGCAAAGACTGTTAACTTTGTTGTTGTTGTTGTTGTTGTTATGTGCCGTCGAGTCTCTTGCAACTCATAGTAACCCTATGTACAACAGCCCTAAACTCTTCTCTGTCCTGACACACCCATCCTGATTACCCCAGTCACTGAATAAATCCACGTCATAGAGGGCCTTCCCCTCCTGCGCTGTCCCTCCACCCTCCCAAGCATGATGTCCTTCTCCAAGGACCTGTCTGTTCCTCCTTACAACATCTCCAAAATATGTTAGAAGAAGCCTCAGAAACTTTGTCTCCAAGGAGCCTCCCTGTTTAAACCTCTTCAGGATGAATCTGTATGTTTTCCTAGCAGTGCATGGTACCCTAAATACTTTTTTCCAGCACCACAGCTCAAAGGTATCAATTGTCCTTCTGTCCTCCCTAGTCATTGTCCACCTCTCTGACACATAACAAGTGATTGCAAAAGACCATGGCCTGTATCAGATGCAGCTTTGTTTCCAGAGAGACACCATTGCACTTCAGAACCTTGGAAAGGTCCCTGACAGCAGACTTGCCCATCTCAGTGTTAACTTTATGACTCTCAAATATTATGAACAATATTACAAAGGATAGGAATTCCAGAACATTTAATTGTGCTTGTGAACCAAGAAAAAAATGTCTCAGACAAGCAACTTTTTAGTTTCAAAATCAGGAAAGATTTCTTTCAGAGTTATACCACTTCACAATATTTACATTATCTTACATTGAAACAATAACCTGAAAAGATAGACTATACAAAGAAGAATGTGGCATATGGATTGAAGAAAGTGACATCAATAATCTATGATAAACAGGTGACCCAATGTTGCTTGCTGAAAGTGGAAAGAATTTACTGATAAAGATCAAAGACTATGCAGCATTCAGCAAGAATTACACATCAACATTCAGAAGAGTAAGGTCTTTACATGTCGAGTAATAAGAAACATCAAGATAAACAGAGAAAATATTGAAGATTTTAAAGGTATTCTTTACCTGCCATGGAATCAGAACTTAGTCATAACTGACCTTTCAGTGGATTTTTGAGACTGTAAATCACACAGAAAAAATTACTCACCGTTATCCTATGGAGCCACTGGTGGATTTACACAGACAGAGAGATGGCCTTTGGGTTATTAGTACAAACATGTATGGACTACTGTTGGACTACAGAAAACATACCTCACATAAATTCTTCAGATAACCAATATTGATAGAAAACTGTGCTATTAGGAAGGATAAATATTCCTTTTCTCTTTAATTTGAATGTGCACTGTGACAAAATAACATGCAATTATGTTTTATGGGACCTTGTAAAGATAAGAGCTCTTAAATGTAGGGAAAAGTGACCAAATTTGTCATTTTTATGTAATGTTGAATCTATTTTGTACTTTATAAAGATTGAAACGAAATATATTGCGGTGTTAAGGATTTATTTTTCAAAAAAGCTTCCCGAGTAATTGAGTTTCCATGTAGATGGGCAGGAATAGGTGAATGAGTTACGGGGTCTGACTAGTCTCACCGCTAAACTGAGCAAGTTCAGTGGAAGATTTTGAGTATTTCACACCAGCAAAGAAGCAGCCATGTAGTGCATGCCCTTCAGAACCCGAGATTCATGCGCCAGCTCTGCCTACAGAAGCAAGAGCAGTGACTGAAACAGAAGACCAGAGAGCGGGCATGAGATTCAGCTGATCTTGGGATTACCTCTCTATGGTGGTGGTGTTGTTATGTGCCGTTTAGTCGCTTGCGACTCATAGCCTCCCTATGTACAACAGCCCTAAACTCTGCTCTGTCCTGTGCCAATCGCATTGTCTCTGACACTCCCATCCCTATTTACCCAAGTCACCAAATCAATCCACCTCACAGAGGGCCTGCCTCTCCTGCGCTGTCCCTCCACCCTCCCAAGCATGATGTCCTTCTCCAAGAACCAATCTCGCCTCACAACATGTCCAAAGTATGTTAGACAGAGCCTCAGAATCCTTGCCTCCAAGAAGCCAGGGTTTAACCCTTTCCAGGATGAATCTGTTTGTTTTCCCAAGCAGTCCACGGTACATTCAATACTCTTCTCCAGCACCATAGCTCAAAGGCATCAATTCTCCTTCTATCCTCCTAGGTCATTGTCCAACTCTCTGATGTTTTCATTAACATAGGAAGGCCAAAAGAATAATTGCAGAGACATGTTAGACATAATTTAGCATCAAATAGGAAAAATCTCTGCTCATGCACATGAGATAAGCACACCATTATTCACTTTTAAAATGGAAATCCAGATAAAGTTAAAAAAGAAAAATTATTACTGAGCCAATTCATCCTTATAGTCATTCTATAGGACACAGTTGAACAGCCCTTGAGCTTCTCTATGACTAAAATTGTTATGGAAGCTGACTGCCACATTCTTAGCCCACAAACTGTTTTGGTAAATTTGAATTATTGACCAGGGTTAACAATGAAGTCCTTTAATCACTGTCTCTTCAGAGAAAGAGATGAAGAGAAAATTTGTATGAATAATCTGGGATCTATCAACACAATAAATTATTTTTGGTTACCATTGTTGGGTGCAGTCAAGTCAACTCTGACTCATGGCTGCTCCATGAACAACAGACTGGAATCTGCACCATCCTTATACTCTGAACCATGGTTAAGCCCATCAATGCGAAATTTGGTCATCAAATTATTTCTTAATCCTTCTCTCCGTTACTCTATTACTCCTTAAATAGCTAGGGATTTGTAATGGTAAGAAAATAAGATCCCCGAAATCTACAGAATACCTACTGACATGTTTCAACCAACAGCACAACATTGTTTACCAGTCTATGCCAGGAAATTTGGTGGACAGATGACTGGCCCACTGACTTGAAATACTTATATTTATTCCCATTCCAAGGAAAGGTTATTCAACAAAATGTGGAAACAGTATAATTATCAAACAGTAAAAATATCAGTATAAATATCAAACAGTATAATTACTATAACATGAAAACAAAATACTGATGAAGAACATTCCAAAATGTCTAGAATAGTACCTAGAGAACTGATAGAAGTTCAAGCTGAATTTAGAAAAGACAGTGGCACTAGGTATATCATTGCTGATGTTAGAAGGGATACTGGTTGAAAGCAAAGAATACTAAAGAATATATATTTGTACTTATTAACTTTGAAAAATCATTTGACTGTGTTGATCTTAACAGTTCTGACTAACATTGAGAAGCATAGGAATCCTAGAACACTTAATTGTGCTCATGTGAAACCTACACCTAGATCGAGAGGCTGTTCTGCGAACAGACCAAGAGAACACTAGATGTTTTAACATTTAAAAGATGTGTGTCTGGGTTTTAACGTTTGTCTAGACCACCAATTGCTCATATGCAAGTTCAAGCTGAAGCTGAGGAAAATTAAACCAAATTCAAAGGAGCCAAAATATGACTTTGATTTCATACCACCTGAATTTCAGAATCATCTCAGGAACAGGTTTCAGGCCTTGAACACTAATGAGCGAAGACCAGATGAGTTGTGGGAGGATGTCAAAGATATCATTCAGGAAGAGTGTAAAC
>NW_006399773.1:9672875-9674705 GCF_000299155.1 Elephantulus edwardii
TGGGGTAATCGGGATGGGTGTGTCAGAGGCGGTGCGGTTGGCGCAGGATAGAGCAGGGTTTAGGGCTGTTGTGCATAGGATCGCTATGAGTCGGAAACGACTCGATGGCACATAACAAGAACATATCTGTTAAATCTGTATGCTGCAATAATTATTTGAAAACCTGAACCCTGAAGAAAAATGTGACATCTATAGACTCATCAATAACCTATGTTATATAGAGAATATAATCTTGCTTGCTAAAAATAAGGAAGAATAGGAACACATGCTGCAGAAGATGAAACATTAGAGCCTTCAAAGTCAAGAAAAAAAAATTCTCACCACTGGACAATAGGCAACATTATGATAAATGGAGAAAAGATTGAAACTCAACAATCTCATCTGACTTGGATCAACAGTCAACCCTTTGGTAATAGCAGTCAGGAGAGTAGGTGACATATTGAACTGGAAAAGTCTACAGTCAGGTACCACTCCACAATGGTGTCAGTTTGAAGACAATGGTACATCTGATTCAGACCATGGTCTGAATCACTTTCTATGTATCTGAGATCTGGATCATGAGTAAGGATTACAGAAGAAGAATTGATGTATTTGAGCTGTGGTGTTGAGGAAGTGTACGGAATCTCCCATGGCCTGCTCAACAAATAAACAGATATGTCTTGGAAATGGTGCAGCCAGGGCACTGCTTGGGGATAAAGGAGATAAAGCTTTGTCTCATACACTTTGTGCATGTTGTTAGGAGAGGCTATTCCTTGGAAGGGAGAAATTATGCTTGGGAATCTTGAGGGCCAGGGAATGAGAAAGAGATCCTTAATCGGATGGATTGACACAGTGACTGCAGTAATGGACTTGTATGTCAGATTGTGAAGATGGCAACAGGATAAGGCAGGATTCAGATCTGTTGTTCATAGGGTGAGTATGGTGTGTACTCGACTCTACAGTCACATAACAACATCAGAGACAGTAGTGAGGAACTGCATTGCCAACTTAAAGGAATTTAATTTGAATCTACCAATTGCTTTGTGGGAATACGATGGGCAATCAACTCCCATCAAATTTACTCTTTCTGAAAACCCTCTGGGGGTTCAGCTCTGGAATGGTTCTTATTCAGTAGTACTCAGCAACAGTATGTTTTTCAGCCAAAAAACTGTAATAGTTGCTTGATGAAGACTATGTATATATAGGAAAAGACACTCTTAAAGATATTTTTTCTCTCGCAGATTCTAGGACTGAAACACATTGTAAAAAAAAACAAAAACAATATGCTTTGGATGAGCATATAAATAAAATGGGCATGGCTGAAGAAAGAATTTATAAAATTAAGATACGGCAATAGAAACTGCAGAAATATGTTTTTTAAAGTAATATGACATATAAAAAATAGGTGATATTTTCAAAAGGTGTGAAACATATAATTGGGATACTGAAAAGAGAAGAGGGAATAGAGCAGAAGAAATATCTAAAATAAAAATAACTGAACACTTCTTGAATTAATAACAGTCATGGAAGCTGAAAAATATAAAACAGAATAAACAATAAAAAAATGCAGCTAGTTATAAACAACAGAGAAGCAAAGAAAAAAACTAAAACATTGAAATAAACCAGAAAAAGAATTATATTACCTAAAGATTAATTGTGATTACAACAATCTTCTCATAAGGCCATCAGGACCAGAAAACAATGAAATAGTGAATATTTAAAGTAAAAAAAAAAAAAAAACAAAAAAAAACAAAAAAAACAACAACCAAACAAAACAACCAAAACAAAATCTGGAATTCATTCTACCCAGTATAATACTTAAAAGGTGAAGGAAAAAATAATTGGTATAAG
>NW_006399773.1:9674805-9675656 GCF_000299155.1 Elephantulus edwardii
GGACTGAGAAACAATGATGTCAGTCTAGAGACACCTGATGCTGGCCATGATCATCACAATTACTTGCTATGCATCAGGGACCTGGACAATGACTAAGGATGACAGAAGTAGTATTGATGTCTTTGACTTAATTGTCCTGGAGAAAAGACCTGAACATATCATAGACTGCCAAGAAAACCAATCGGTCTATCATGGAGAATGTGTAACCAAGTTTCTCCTGGGAGGCTAGGCTTTTGAAGCTGTCTCACATACTTTGGACATGAGGCCTGAAGGGAACAGACTTTGGAGAACTATATGACGCTCAGAAGGGCGGAGGGACAGCTCAGGAAAGGAAGACCCCAAAGAGATGGATTGACACAGTAACTGGGACAATGGGGTAGCAGTGTCAGAATCAGTGAGATTTGCTCAGGACAGAAAAGGCTTTAGAGATTGTACATAGGGTCAATATGATTCACAGGTGCAGCGACAGCAGCTAACAATACCATTACAGCTGTTTTTCATAGTTTATTTAAAACAAAAATAGTTCTATGGTTTGTTTTTTATTTATTTATTTATTTTTTACAGAGGTTTTGGATTTCCATTCATTCATTGCCTCAATTTTCTCCCTGTCCAACCCTCCCCACCAGCTCGCTTCCCCCTCAGAAGAAAGAAAAAAAAAAAGAAAAAAAAATTCCTTCATTAGTATACAATTCCCACGTCCCTTCCCCCAACACCCCACCCCGAGTACACTTCTCTATGCAACCTTAATTCTGGATTCCTGTGCTGACCATAATACTCAATCATATATCACTTCTAATCTGTTCTTTCCCTCATCTGTTTCAATACAATATACATAATTTATCCAGTTTTTT
>NW_006399773.1:9675756-9681116 GCF_000299155.1 Elephantulus edwardii
AAAACAAAAGAAACAACAACCAAACAAAACAACCAAAACAAAATCTGGAATTCATTCTACCCAGTATAATACTTAAAAGGTGAAGGAAAAAATAATTGGTATAAGAAGATAAAATTTGAAAGACATCTTCACTACCAGTTTGGCATAAAAAATGTTAAAAGAACTTTCTCTAAAGGAGATGCTAACAAGATGTCAAAATAAGCAGTTTCACGTTCCTCTCCTTAGTCCCAGAGAAATACGGAAAAATAAGCAGAAACTTTTGACAGAAATATGTTGATGATGTTGCTGTTGTCTTAGATAGGGTTCAGTCAAATACGGCCCAAAGCAACCCTGTGAACAGATCTGCATCCTGTCCTATCCTGTCCATGCTCACACCTCCAGACACACTAGAACCCATTGCAGCAGTTCTCCTGCGGATCCACCTGGTTGACAGTATTCCTCTCCTCCACTGACCTTTTATCTTTCTGAGTAGCGCGTCCCTATCCAAGGAACAGCCCCTCAGAGCAACTTGCCCAAAATACGTGAGGCAAAGCCTCATCATCTTTGACTCCTTAGAGCACTCTGGCTGCACTTTCTCCAAGACACATTTGTTCTCCTGGCAGTCCATGGGTGTACAGTGATCTTCTCTAACACCACAGCTCGAAAACATCAATTCTTCTGTCATCCTTATTCATTGTCCAGCACTCAGATGCACCACAAGTGATCAAAAATATGAGAAATAATCATTGCTTTATAACAACCAAAAGTTGAATCAAGAAAAGTAAATTTAGGATTTATGGGGGATGGTGTATTTATATAATTTTTTTTCTGAAAAAGCAACTTGGAAACATTAAAAATTTTTGTTTGGTTTTTTCCTTGTGCATGCATCAACCAATCCCCAAACCAGTGCTAACTGGAATGGTATTATCCTATTTTCCAAATGTAGGATCACAGTCTCAGGTCCAGGAAGAAGAAAAGAAGACATTATTGAATTTTTAAATCTGTTCTATTGGAGCAGAAAAGTCATGAATAGTATTTTAAAACTTTGTAAGGTAGTCAATTTGTAGCCAAATGTAACCAAATATATGATAGAGACTTATGTATAAGCCTGCAAGGGTAGGGGTGGAGGGGTGGGGAAGGCCAATTATTAATTTTGAGTTAAACTTTGGATAAAATATGAGGTATAAGTCCAACGTAATTTATTTTGTTATTGTAAAAACGGACTTTTGCTAGAACTGGCTGATGAAAAACTTACTCTTTCTGGTAAGGAGACTTGGCATTCTGGATAAAAGATAAATGAAATATTTATATTTGTTTCTTTACTTTTGATTCCATGTCACTGGTATTATGTCTGTCTATAACCACGCTGGTAATCTGAGGGATGTAGTCTGAATTTTGTTGTGTTCCTCTCTGATGGTCGGAATCCACCAGGAGCAACTTGGGAGAAAGATGTACAGTCTTGCCACTGAGATTCTTGCCTTTGAGTTGCTATGAGCTGGAACTGTCTCTACAACACTGAGTTGCACAATGACACACTCTTTTAACTGCTTGGAAATTTTGAAATGAAGAGTGAACTTTGATTACAGTTACTTTGTTCTTTGTACAGATGGCTTTGACTTTTGGGTTGCCTTGAAATTCCATAAGCAGCCTCCGTAATATGGTACAAACATGTTGGTTTGCTGATCAAAAGGTTAGCAATTCAACTACATCAGCAGTTTCCAGGGAGTAAGGTAGTCTCCTTCTATAAAGAATAGAGTCTCGAGAATATAATGGATTCAATTTCAAAATAATGTCTGGTTTTAGTTTTTTTGCAGTTACAAGTGAATTTGAGAATGACTTTTATTTTTGCAACTAAAGCTATTAGGATTTGGAAAGACATCGTATTGAATCTAGAGGTTACTCTGAGGTGTACTGACATCTTGACATTCGTTTCATAACCCATGAGCGTGGACTTTTTATTTATTTGAGTTGGGTTTTTTGGCACTATTTTGTAGTTTTAAATGTGTAAAATTTTTATCTCTTTAGTTGTTCCTGTTTATTTTGTATTCCACTGATAATATGATTATTGTTGTTGTTGTTATGTGCTATAGAGTCACTTGCGACTCATAGCGACCCCATGTACAAGACTTCTAAATGCCGCTCTATCCTGTGCAAACTTCACTGTCTCTGGAACACTTACTCCCGCTATCTCAATCACAGAATCGATCCATCTCGTCGAGGGTCTTCCTCTCCTGCACTGTCCCTCTACTCTCCCAAACATAATGTCCCTCTCCAAGGACCAGTCCCTCCTTGCAACATGCCCAAATTATGTCAGATGAAGTTTCAGAATCCTTGCCTCCAAGGGCATCCCGGTTTCACCTTTTCCTGGACAAGCCTGTTTGTTCTCCTAGCAGGCCATGATATATTCAGCACTCTCCTCCAGCACCACCAGCTCAAAGGCATTAATTCTCTTTCTATCCTCCCTAGTCACTGTCCAGCTCTCCGATGCATAGCACACAATTGCAAAGACTATAGCCTGGATCAAGCGCACCTTAGTCTCCAGCCTTGTTGTTCTTCAGTACTTTGGAGAAGGGATTATTTTATTAATTTATGTTATGATTATTTATTTCTCATTTATAAATCAGCTGAATTTGTTGTTGATCTTCTCTGCCACTTCGCTAAATTTATTAGATCTGGTAGTTTTATAGTAGTTTCTTTAGAATTTTCTTCCATTTGTGGAAGCCAAACATGTGAATATATTTTTCTTATCCAGTTCAGATATTTTTGTTTATTTTTTGTATTTAGTAGAATGAGCTACAATTTTCAGTAAGTTGCTGAAAAGTAGTGCTGAAACTGCTTTTCTTGATTCTGATCTTAAAAAAGATAATTCTCTTTCCTTTAATATTTAATCTAGCTTTAGATTCTCCATTTATTCATTTTATTATGTTGAATATTTTTGCTTTTATTCCTAGAGTTTTGGTTATTTTTTCCATGAAAAGACTTTGAATTTTATTAAATACCTTTTTAGTTTTAATTAAGATGCTATTTTATTTCCTTTCCTTATTTCTCTTACTCCATTTGTTACTTTGATTGGTGGTTCTTATATTCAATTATCCCTTAATTCTTGGTATATATTTCAAATGATGTTGCACAGTTTACTTAATGTACTATTTGAGAAAGCTCCATAGTATTTTATTGTAAACTTTAACAACTATGTTTTTAAGAAACAATATTGTTCTCTGACTTTTGTTTCTTGTGATATTTTTTGGTGACATTTTTATCAGGATAATGTTTCATAAAATCTTTTTTATAGCAAATAATTGGAAATCTGCAGGAGTTTCTTTGTGTGTATGTTTTAGATAGTTAGCTTGTGCTAACTTGTAAGAGATGGTGCTAACATATTTGATAACATATCCTAAAATTTTAATAATAGAGTTTTAATTGTAACATATTACCTTAAAGAATGTATGAAAATTGTTTCTGTAAAGTGTTATTTCCCAGTTACAGTGATTCAAGGGTTACAAGGAGATTTTAAAATGAAAATAATTAAAGAGAAGCAGTAAAATCTACATTGATTAGACAAGGCTTTAATTTAAAACTTACAGAACTAAATGTCAAAACTGTGTGGAAAAACAGTAAAGCAACTAGTCACTGAGGAAGAGGTCCATTTAAAACAGTATGGAGTATAGGTTTATCTAACATGTAGAGAAAGCAATGTGTCCATGTTCCAGTATAAGTGCAAAGAGAAAAGAAAAAAGCATAGTCAAAATAATGGAGAATAATGGAAATAAGTAAAGACAAGACAGAAGTTGTAAAGGACTTTATTTTACTTGCATACACAATCAACACCTGTGAACACAATAATCAAGAAATTAAAGAAATTATTGCACTGGACAAAACTGATGTCAAAGACCTCATTCAAATGTGAAAGAATAAGGCAGGTGCATCTGATACAAGCTATGGTATTTTCAATTGCTTCTTATGTTCACAAAAGTTAGGCGATGAAAAAGGAAGACTGAAGGAGTATTGATATCTTTGAGTTGTGGTATTATCAAAGAGTATTAAATATACCATAGGCTGACAAACACACACACAAATTTGGAGAAAATACAACTATGGTACTCCTTAGAAGCAAAAGTAGGGAAATGTTATCAGGAGGTCTATTTGGAAAGAAATGTCATACTCAGAAAGTACAGAGTCACTTAAACAGAGGAAGATAGTCAAGGTGATGGATTGTTGTAGTAACCGCAATAATGGGCTTTTGCATGGCATTGGATGTCAGGAGAGTGTAAGATAGGCAAAGTTCCCATCTATTGTCCATTCATAAGGGAGCTATAAGTTCTAGTAGATTGTATGACCTATTCTCTAGACCATAAAATGGAATATGGAGGCACAGGTCTGTATCTCTCTGAAAGGACCAATGGAAGTGAAAATATCACAGCCTTTCACTGCCCTAGAGCTGAAAGTAGATAAAGAGCACATAATCCAGCCCCATGTTGCCTCTGGAACCACAGTAGCAGCAAGAGGTTCGTTTACTCAGTGTTGACTCACAGACTGTGGTACTGAGAGTGGAATTTATTAGGGAAGTAAGTTAGAGAGAGGGGTCAAGGATCTTACCCAATGGAAGTCCATCAGGTTTTTGTTCTGAAGTACCAATGCACAATTCCAGGCTCCAGTTTCAGTTCAGCAATCAGCTTCTCCTCCGTTCATCCTGCAAGAACAGCAAAATCTTAAATTGTGGCCTTTGTCTCAGGAGTCCCCTTGCCTGAGTTCCACCTTGCCACAGCTCCTCCACAACAATGCCGCAGTCTCTCTACCACCATCACCAGGAGCTCACTCACACCAGCATCTCACTCCCACCAGAATTTTGCTCCAATCTCTCTCAAGTCTTACTCCTCAGTATCAGAATCACTTTTATCTCACCACTGCTGATGACACAAGACCATGTGTCTATAGTTAAGGTAGCTGGAAACCAGAGGAGGCTTACTTAATAGCCAGAAAAGTCAATTTTTAAGCTAACTTCACAAACCCATAACCACAAAAATGGCTAAATAAAAGACCCTTTAATGAGAAGTAATTAGTGACCTCAGCTGTTAAATGAAATCAATGCTTAGGGAGGAGCTTGGTAAAATCTACTTCTGTAAAAATTTACAGTCTAAGGAGGAGGCATTTCTAAGCTCTCTTATAAGATTGTTGTGATTAAGAATTGATTCAACAGCTATAAATAACAGGCAATGATTGCAAATAATTAGCCACTTAAGTATCATGTTTGCTACAGTACTTTGTTAATGTACTAAGTACAATTTCTTACTGGATTGTTTTTTAATCATATCAATGTTGAAGTTTGATAGATAATAGATTATAATAGATGATAGATAATAGATAATAGATAGATAATAGAT
>NW_006399773.1:9684326-9694819 GCF_000299155.1 Elephantulus edwardii
ACATGGGTGTGCATATATCTGCTTGGATGGCAGACATGGTCTCTCCTTTGTTATCTTCTAATAACTCTAAATATTAATCTTAACATTGATGTGTTTCATCCATTCTGAGTTGTTTTTGTGAACAGTGTGAAGTATAGATAGTATTTTGGTTTTCAACAGATGGATATAGTTTTCCCAATTGTCTATCAAAATAAATTGTTTCCTTTCCATTAAATGTACTTCATTATTTTGTTGAAGATTAATTTCCCAAAGATACACAGATGTATATATATATCGAATTCTATTTCATGCCTGTGTGCCTGTTCTTGACTATGTCATCAGACTGCATTAATTACTAATGGCTGTACAATAACACTTGAAACTAGGAAGAATAAGCCTTCTTCCCTTCTGTTTTTTCTCCAGAACATAATCCGCTCTCCCAAAACAAAGATAACAAGAAGTGGAAAGGAAAGGATATCAGTGAAAAGAAAATAGATATAAAAAAGAATAGATAAAATGAAAGGCTATTGGCATATTGTGAATATTGGACCTAAGTTATGAAAGAGTCATTAACAACTTGTGTTACACTGATGACATAACCTTGCTTGCTCAAACTGAGGAGAACCTGGGACATTTGCTGCAGAAGATCAGATTGCGTCCTTCAATATGGATTCAAACTCAACATCAAGGAACCACTTGCCATAGCAGAATCAGGATAGTGAAGATAATTGAGATTAATAACAGTTTATTCTTGCTTGGTTCCACAATTAACACTCTTACTACCAACAGCCAGGAAATCAAAAGATGAATTGCATTGGAAAAATCTCCTGTCATGGACCTCTCTAGAGTACTGAAGAGCGATAATGTCAGCATAGAGACTAAAGTGCACCTGATCCAGGCCATGGTTTTCACAATTACGTGCTATGTGTGAGAAAGCTGGACAATGACATCGAATGATAGATGAATTGATGTCTTTGAGTTATGGTCCTGGGAAGAGTATCGAATATACCATGGGCTGCTAGGAGGACAAACAAATTCGTCATGGAGAGAGTGAAACCAGGCTGCTCCTTGGAGGCTAGAATCTGAAGCTCCTTCTGACATACTTTGGGCATACTGCAAGGAGGGATAAGTCCTTAAGGACATGCTTGGAAGGGTAAAGAGACAGCACAAGAGAGAAAACAACCCTGGATGAGATGTATTGACTCAGTGACTGGTGTAACGGAAGTTGATGTGTCAGAGGGAAAAATGTGATTGGCTCAAGATAGAACAGGGTTCAGAGCTGTTGTACATAGTGCCACTATAAGTCTCAAGTGACTCAATGGCACATAACAATAACAACAGTATCAGATCATAGAACAATTGGCATAAAACTTGTTAAATCGTAATACATTTTTCTATATGAACTTTCTTGAAAGTCATATTTTATAAAATGTAGAACCATAACTTATAATGTTTAAAGGTATGAAAAACAAAAATATCAGTTGATTATATGAATTCTTCAATAAGAACAAAACCCATAAATTAAATAAAATTAATATAGGGATCAAAATAAATAATGTTTCTTCATCTGACATTGAGAAGAATTATAACACCATTTCTTCTATAGTAACAAACAAAATTAAAATAATGCTAATTTGAATGGTATACACTTAAAACTTATTTTAGCTTAAAATCAAATAAGAATTTGAATATAAGGGCAACTTAAATTGCAAATAAATTTTAAATACACAATGTCATTGTAATTATGCCTGAAAATTCTTTATTGTATTTCATATTTAAAAGAGTGAGTAAAAGGAAGAGATTGATCTGTAAGTTTGGGAGGTCAAATTTTATTGTAAAAAAATCACAATTTCCTGCTGCCAACAATGAATGATAGAATAAATCTTAAGAAAATAACATAGAATACATTAAAAATAGCATTTAATTCAAATACCAGTTACCTTTTTCAGAGTGAACTGCACCATATGACCATAGTCAATATGCCCAGGGAAATGAAATAATACAGTATGGCAATAAAGTATGCTGGATGCCTACTAATTTCAATATCAAATATCTTAGTGTGAAAGCAATAATAACAACATGTGGATAACTGAGTTCTAACTCTACTAACTACAGAAAGGGGAATTGTCCACATTCATAACATTCACAATCAAACAGTGCTTTTTAAGGATTGCAGCACAACTCCTTGCCATTAAACTACAGGAGCTAATTCCTTTAAGGTCAGACATGGTACCCTATCTTTCTTCCCCTACTTCTACTAATTCCAGCACAACTTGTCTACTGGGTCCACAGTGCATTGCAATCACTACACAGGCTACGCAGAACAGTCCTCACAGTTGAGAGGTTTCTCAGGAAAATTGACAGTCTATAATACAGATTAACAGCTAGATATAATTCCTCACTCTTTACTGATCCTCCCAGGGGGTTGTAGGCCTTTGGCCTTCAGCATCTAGGCTTAGATCAGTGTTACTAAGTTCCCTTACTTTACCAATTATGTTGTGTCTCTCAGTCTTTGAATAAGCTTGAGTTGAAGACTTCTGTTGTTGGCTCTGTGAGGCATCAGGCTCAGGTCAGGTTTTTAACAGATGTGGCTTCTTCCCTCAGTCCTACAGCAAGTTTAGGCTGAAATCTCTGTTGTTTATTCCATGAGACAGCTGTTTCAGGTTCTTCTTCCTTCAATCATCCAGTAAATAAACCTTTAAACTCTGTCTCCATCTCAAGGCAATTTACTGCCTCTGAAAACCTGCTAGAGGATAAGGTATCAATTGCTTTAAACTAGACTGTAGGTAACAGTAACAACAATGTCATATAACAACAGTAATATTGTACAGAAATAACATGCAGTTTTGGTCTATTCCATATTTCTCACGTTGTTGTTGTGTGCCCTCAAGTTGGAACTGATTCATTGCTGACCTTTCAATAGGTTTTGGCAGTGCTACTTCTTACTACTAAGCCACCAGAACTCCCTCAAGATAGAGCATTAAAATAAGGTACGAAAGAAGATTGCACTGTTGTTGTTGTCATGTGCCATTGAGTCACCTAAGACTCACAGTGACCCTATTTACAACAGCCCTAAACCCTCCTCTATCCTATGTCAATCTCATTGTCTCTCACCGCTATTACCTCAGTCACTGAGTCAATCCATCTCATTGAGAGTTTTCCTCACTTGTGCTATCCCTCCACCCTCCCAACCATGATGTCCCTCTCCAAGGACTGGTCTCTTCTGCCAACATGTCCACAGTATGCCAGATGAAGTTTCAGAATTCTTGCTTCCAAGAAGCAGCCTGGTTTCATCCACTCTAGGATGATCCTGTTTGTTCTCCTGGCAGTTCATTAAATATTCAATACTCTTCTCCAGCACCACAGCTCAAAGGCATCAATTCTCTTTCTATAATCCTAATCATTGTCCAGCTCTCTGATGCATAGTAAGTAATTGCAAACACTATGGCCTGGATCAGGCACACCTTAGTCCCCTGATGGACATCATTGCTCTTCAGTACTTTGGAGAGGTCTGTACAGTAGGGGTAAAAGATGAAGACCACCTAACTTGCTTGCAATATACTTAGTATATATATATAGCTGGAAGCATTTAGGATAATTCCCAATAAAGATTAAATTATCTTCAGGGTTGAGCACAGTTGTTTTTTGTACACATGAAGACAACTCTTTGGTAAGTATAATTGACATAGTCTGTTACTTTAAAATTTTAAGAAGTGAAGAGAATTTTACTTAATAGGCTTTTCCCTCTGTATGAAATACCTCCAGATTGTAATTGAGGGCTTAATAAAAAGTTGTGAACCTTATACAATTTATTCATATTCTCTAATCTTCCACTGTCCCCATTTAAACAAGGACAAAATGCTAGAGATTTCTAAAATACTTTTATTTCTCTAATTCTTTGAAATTGTATATATAAGGATAATAAGGAGACAGATATTTTGTAAGTCACTTCGACAGAATTACTCTTCATAATACTACTGTATAACACTTATATTTCAACATTAGCATTTACAATTTAGGAGGCACATTGCTTTATTTGTTTTGATATTTGCCTTGCCAAATTACAAAGTACTCACAAAAGAGATTAGTCACAATTTCATCCTATCTGTGACCCAGAACATTACAACAGCTTGTGCAGCAAGAAAGGGCAGCAAAGGATAAACATCCTTTGCAATTATATAACAATAAATGAACCATAGCTGATCAGCATTATGATGGGATGTGTCTTCAGAGAATTTATTTAGTTAGTAAGTCATTTAAAAGGATTTATACAGGGTAAATTCCTTGGACATATGGGCAGCATGTGTTCAAGGACTCCCTGCAGCATTGAGATGACACATTATTATAAAATATAGTATACCATCTTTGCTATTATGGGGATTCTTGTGACAAAAATAAATCTATGTTGGTTTTTTAAATATACACAAATCCCCTGGGAATAAAACCACATAACCAAAAAGGTGATGTGGAAATTTCTAATTTTCAACTGTGCAGAGAAGCAAAATATGACACAATGGGACTTAGAATGGCATAATATTTAAAAAAAAATAGATTGGTTTTTGTTTAGCTTTCCAGATGCCTCATGGTATTTTGGTTTTCAGTTATTTCTTGATTTTAAACCCAAGATTTTATGGATAATCTACATTAAGGTTTTTTTTTATAGTTTAAATCAAGAATATCTATCTATCTATCTATCTATCTATCTATCTATCTATCTATCTATCTATCTTAGATATGTTTCATTCTTTCAAGCACTATATTCATAATGCATTCTGCTAAGATGATTAGCAGACCGGGTACAAAATTATGGAGTCAACAGGGTCCCAAATGTTGATCTGCTGTGTAATGCCATGATCTTTGATATCAACAGTTCTTTCTTAGTTCAGTCCCCCCACTTCTCTATTTCCTTCAGTTCAGTGGTTCACTGAAGGACCTCACAGAGAATCAGACTCATCAGGAGAATGTCTCACATACTGCCTATAATGCAGGCTGGTGTTGCAGAGATTGGGGAGCACAGCTGGATGCTGTGCCCCGGTGTCCAGGATAGCGGGCATTTCAAAAAGAGAGCTAGTAAGATTTCATTCTATTACAATACTGGGAACTGGAATTGCCTATTTTTTCACTCAAAGAGCATATTCTCTGTTTTAATATGTAGGTCTTTAACTTATATTAAATCTGCAACAACTTATTAAATAACTAAACATTTTTTTTCTCACCAAAACTTTGTTTCAGAAGTTTCACTGCTGTCTCTACTGAGTAGGTAGCCAAAGAATACATTGTCATCAAATCAGTTTTCACTCCTAGTGACCCTTCAACAACCTTGTAAAACAGGATAGGACTTTCCTACAGTGTTTTCAGGGCAGTAATTTTTAGTATATCAGGTAGCCACGTATTTATCTTTATCGTAGCTGGTGGGTTTTTATAGCCGGATGTTTCAGATAGTTTGTATGTAGTTTGACATCATATTTGTTTAAAATCTCTTCAAACAAGAGGTTTTGCAAGACCACATGGTGATAAATTTTATGCTATATTATGTGGTATAATCATTAAAATAGTTTTGAAAAGTAGGCAGATCTTATGAGCTGGCTAGAGTTAGTCATTAAGCATAGTCACTTACATTGTTGATATTAAGTAAAAACCAAAGAAAGCAAATATTTAAAACATATAACTTCATAATTCTTTGAGTACATTTTACAATTTTTCTAGTCTTGAGTTTATATATGTATGCATGGTGGAAATACAATTTACTTACATAATTTACTTATGCCATTTCTGATCCTTTTCTGGTTCATGAGCATAATTGGGTCTTCATGCTTCTGTATGACATGTGCCACACTTAAGCCTGGTTACTTATGTGATATCTGCATAATTCTTCCCAACATTGAATTCAGTGATACTTCTTTTGTAGATGAAAACAGATTCATATCACAAATATGGGTGTGAAACATGACATTGTCAATTATTATGAAAGTGACAGAAAATGTTAAGAAAATAAAATATCTGTGGCTCTTATATTAATATTTGGATAATAAAATTGAGGTGATATTGTTTTAGTCCTGAAAAATCATTATTTATCTCACAAAGTTGCTTAAATCCTTGACACTCTATTGAAACTTCAACATAAGTCTTCACTGGCCTTGTGGTAAGAAGCTGTGTTGCCAATTCAAAAACATGCTGTTTGAATCCACCAGCTGCAACACAGAAGAAAGATGGAAAATCTTCTCCAGTATGATATACTGTCTCTAAAAACTCACTGGAGGGTCAGCTATGAGTCAGTTCTAATTAGACAGCATACTTCAGCAACGACAAAAATTTGAACACAACTATTGATCACAATTTATGTTGCAAATTTTGATATTGTGGCTTTAGGTGTCATCAAGATTACAACTCAAAGTTGCATACACAACATATCTGAGCCTTGCACAATCTTGCATCATTGAGTCCTTGGTAATATTCTTTTTAGCTAATCTCAGGCTTTTCTACAGTGGTGTAAATAGATGATAGATAGAGAGATAGTTGGACAAATATACAGATTGATAGATGGGGCAGAGGAAGAAGAGACAGTCACACAGAGAGACAGACAGACCAACAGACAGACTGAGTGAGAAGACAGTTTCCTGGTCAACTAAGTGAAGAGATCCTTATTTTCTCCCATTTCAAAAAAACGAGATTCAACAGAATGTCAGAATTATTAAATACCATTATTACAATAACATACATGTAAAAACTTGATAAAAGTTACTAAAAAACAGTTGCAGCAGTACATCAACAGGGAACTACAAATTTAGATCCAAGGCACCATGGACATTAAGAATTTGTTGTGGATATTAGATGAATCTATGGTGAAATAAAAAAAAAGAAATGTTTAGTTGTGTTTTATTGACCATGCAAAGGCATTTGACTTTGTGTATCAAAAGAAATCATAATTAACATTGAGAAGAAAAGGAATCCCAGAACATATATGAAGTAAAAGGAACACAATATAGTTAAATGTTAAAAATCAAGAAAGAGTATTTTAAGATTCTATTCTTTCTCCATAACTATTCAAACTGTGTTCTATACAAATTGTGAAACTGTACTACACAAAGAAGAATGTAACATTAGGAGTGGATGAAGACTCATCAACAATCTGAAGTATACAGATAACACAATATTGTTTAACTAAAGTGAAGAAAGCTTGGAGCACTTACTGAAGAAGATCAAAGACTATAGCTTTGAGTTTGTATTACATCTCAATGTGAAGAAATTCTCACCATTGGAATAATAGGCCACATCATGATAGATGTAGAAAAGATTGAAATTTTCAATATCTTTCATTTTACTTGAATCCATACTCAATATTCATAGTAACAACAGCATAGAAATTAAAAGATTTATATGTTGTTGTTGTTGTTATGTGCTGTTGAGTTGCTTATGACTCATAGAGACTATATACAAGAGCCTTAAACCCTGCTCTATCCTGTGTCAACCTCACACTCTCTGACACGCTCACTCCCACCACCCCAATCACATAATTGATCTATTTCATTGAGGGTCTTCCTCTCTTCTGCCATCCCTCCCCTCTCCCAAACAAGATGTCCCTCTTCAAGGACCAGTCCATTCTTGAAACATGCCCAAATTATGTCACAAAGCTTCATAATCCTTGACTCCAAGGAGTATTCTGGCTTCACCCTCACCAGGACAAACCCTGTTTGTTCTCCTACCAGTTCATGGTATATTCTACACTCTTCTCCAACACCACAGCTCAAAGGCATAAATTCTCTTTTTATCATCCCTAGTCACTGTCCAACTATCCAATGCATAGCATGTAATTGTGAATACTATAGCCCAGATCAGGCACACCTTAGTCTCTGGCCTGACATCATTGCTCTTCAGTACTCTGGAGAGGTCCCTAAAAGCTAACTTTCCCAATGCAATTCAACTCTTGATTTCCTAGTTCTGGAAGAGTGGTGATTGTGGAACCAAGCAAACTAAAACTGCTGTTAAGGACTTCTCCAGAGTGCTAAAAAGCAATGATACCAGTGTAAAGACTAAGATGCATCTGATCCAAGTCATGGTCTTTTTAATTACTTACAATAAATCTGAAAGTTGTACAATAACAAAGAATATAAGGTTCCTTTGAATTGTGATGGTAGAGCAGAGTGAAAAGTATCTCATCTGTTCAAAGGATAAACAAGACTATCTTGGAGGAAGAGACAAGAATGGTGAAATTTCATTTCACATACTTTGGGCATATTGTCAAGGAAGGGGTCAGTCCTTAAAAAAGACATCATTGTAGGTAATATGGAAAAGATGGGAAGTCATGGAAAGAGAAGAACTCCTCCAACAAGAAAGACAGAAGAGTGACTGTAAAATGTGTTTTGGTATTATCATAGATTATGAAGATAACACAGGATTGGGCAAGGTTCAGATCTATGGTTCAAAGAGTGATTAGTCATGGTGGAGATGATGATACGTAACCATCACAACAACATACTATACATATTGTTTGGTTTTTGTGGGTTTTTTAAGTCTTTTCCTAACTCTAATGGGGTAATCAATAGCTAAAGGTAAACAGAGTTTATTTTTTAAATCATTGGTTAAGCTTAATGAATTATAGGCTAAGAAATATAAGTGTACTAGGTAAGAACTAGATTGTCGTCATTGTTATTATGGGCCATCAAGTTGACTATGACACATAGTGCCCCATGAACCTTGTCATATCCTTAGCCAACCTCTTCATCTCAGACGTATTTGACCTCATTGCCACAATAATCTTTACAATCCATTTCATCCAGGATTTTCCTCTTCTGTGCTCTCTACCCTTCTATGCATGATGTCTTTCAAGGACAGGTCTGTCCTGGCAAACTGCCCAAAGTATGTGTGACAGAGCTTCAAAATTCTTGCCTCCAAGAAGCAAACTGATTTCATCCTCTCCAGGACATACCTGTTCTCTTGGCAGTCCTTGGTATGATCTTCCCCAGCACCACAACATAAAGCTATCAATTCTTCTTCTGTCATCCTTATTCATTGTCCAGCTCTTAGATGGATAGTAAGAAATTGAGAATACTATGGCCTGGATCAGATACACTTTAGTTTCTAAACTTACATAATTGTTCTTTAGTACTCTAGAGAGATCCTTGAGAACAGATTTCTCCAAAGCAATTCATGCTTTCCAGATTACTCATGCCATATACTTCAAGTCAATGTGGTAAATGGTAAAGCGCTGAAGGATTGTCAATAGGAATGTGATATATCCTGTTACATAGGCTTAAATTACTACTCTGGGTCCATGGTGAAATATACATTTTATCAAAAACAAAATAAAGACTATTTAGGCATCTTTTTGAGAGGAACTGTTAAGAAGTACCAACATTTGGTAGTGAAAACAGGGCAAATAAGACAGATTCAACTTGTAGTCTTTTGGGTAAAAAAAAAGTAAGTTCTGATGATAAGAAAATGAGATATAATGAGAAAAGTAAAATAAATGATTATTAACACTTCTTTGATGCCATTTACAAGGTATATTTCATTCTCATTAAGTATAAGATTTTTAAAATAGAAGGAAACTGGAGGACAAGCATGGAAATGAGTTAACACAATGTAAATAAATATTATTAGAGTAAATGAAACTGAGACCTTCTGAGGTATATGTTTGAATACTGAATTTATCAATATATGACGGGTATTTAACATATTAATTACTGAAGATTATAAATACAGAAACTATTGAATCATAAGAATTTTCAGTATTTCATTATTAAGTGTAGTAAGAAGAAAGAGCCAAAGAGAACAATGTAGAAAAAGGATTGAAGGAGTAGTAAACAAGAATGTAGTATCATGAATCTTAGAACCATAAAAGAGAGTGGTTATTTTGTTAAAGGAAGCTAAAGGAAGGCTGAGGCATAGAATGAAATAGTTCAGATCAAATCCATTAGAGTTGGGAAAAAAACAAGCAAATTTGAATAGAACAAATGTTAAAAATGGAAAATATCTGAATATGTATTACTGGTTGATTTGAATTAATTTGTTGACAAATATCTTCAATATTGCACAAATTCACAGAAGAATGAATAAAACTTATGTTGTTGTTGTTGTTATGTGCCATCAAGTCGTTTCCGACTCATAGCGACCCTATGCACAACAGCTCTAAACCCTGCTCTATCCTGCGCCAACCGCACCGCCTCTGAAACACCCAACACAGCTTGGTGAGCATATCCAGGGCAACATCTGTTATCTGAAACACTTCAATTGGTATACCATCTATTCCTGGGGCTTTATTTTTTGCTATTTCCCTCAAAGCAGCTTGAACTTCTTCCTTCAACACCATAGGCTCTTGCTCATATGTTATTTCTTTAAATTCCTCTGTATCTACCAATTCCTTTCTATATAATGACTCAGTATATTCCTTCCATTTTCTTTTAATACTTCCTGGATCATTTAATATTCTGCCCGAAGCATCCTTGATTACAGCAACTCTAGGTTTGAATCTGTTCTTCAGTTCCTTGAGTTTAAGAAATGCTGAGCGAGTTCGG
>NW_006399773.1:9694919-9695794 GCF_000299155.1 Elephantulus edwardii
CAAACCTGGATGTGCTCACAGGTTGTGCCAAGAAATCTGGAGGACAGCTACCAGCCAACTGACTGGAAGAGATCCATTTTTATTCCAATTTAAAAAAAAAAAAGAC
Organism: Elephantulus edwardii; assembly: GCF_000299155.1. Classification (NCBI taxonomy): domain Eukaryota; kingdom Metazoa; phylum Chordata; class Mammalia; order Macroscelidea; family Macroscelididae; genus Elephantulus; species Elephantulus edwardii. The sequence goes on from NW_006399773.1 coordinate 9,695,026, forward strand.
CCAACGGAGTGGTGTAGAAATTATCAAACAATATCACTAATGTCACACACAAGAAAATCTTGCTAAATATTATACGAAAATGACTGGAAAAGTAATTTGGAAGAGAACTAACCTGAATACATTTCTGTTTAGAAGAGGTCTTGGCAGTAGAAACAGTATCACCAATGTTAGATGGAATGTTGGTAGTATACTCGTGAGCATAGCTGCCTTCCAATGTCAGATGGATCTTGACAGAAGTGAAGAGTACTAGAAGAATGCCTATCTGTGTTTCAGTGACTATGCAAAGGCATTTTACTCTATGGATCACACAGTAACCTTCAGGAGAATGGGAATCCCAGAACATTTGATTGTGTTTATGAGAACATATACTTGGACCAGGGAGCAGTTCTCAGAACAGAGCAAGGAAAAGCATGTGTCAGGGATACAACCTGTCTCCAAACCTATTTTCTGTATAAAGAACAGATCTTTCGGGAGTCTGGGCTTTATGAGAAGGAATGTGGCATCAGAATTGGAGGAAGACTATTCAACAACCTTTGCTATGCAGATGACACACCTTTCTTGCTGAACCTGAGGAGGATCTTAAGTGCTTGTTGCAAAAATTCAAAGAACTGTAGTTTGCAATATGATGAATTGAAGCTCGACGTAAAAAAAGGAGGGAGGAAGCAAATGGGAAGGATCCAGGAGAAAAGACAAGGTAATGATGGGCAAGATCCAATGGTGATTAATTTTATAAAACAAAATACGGGAGAATGATTATATGAAACAGAAC
>NW_006399773.1:9697348-9706396 GCF_000299155.1 Elephantulus edwardii
CTCCCTTGTGTTTCCGGAAATAAGACTGAGTGGTCCTTAAAAGTGAAGAAGGTGAAAGTTCATCTTGTTTACTATGGATTTGTTATCAGTAATGACCTAGAATAGTCATCAACAGAAAAGTACATTACATCTGATAGTGACATTAAGGAAAACCCGTCAGGATATTGATCAATTGACTCTTTGATTTAAAAAAAAAAATCAAGCAAACATACCAATGATTGTGAGGATATCTGAGGAAGAGGCAATGTTTTGTTATGTTCATGTAACATTGTCATGAATTAAAACCAAGCTAATCCACCCTCCCCCATCTCCTTCCATCTATGTACTCATTCAAAAGATGTGCAGGGGAAGGGGGGATTAATCATGGAGTTGTACAATTTGATGGGTGGAGGTGGGGTTGAGGGAAATTTGAAGAATCTGTTGTCAAAAACAATGTATTCAAATTTTGTAAATAAACTAGTATAAAATATATAAAGCCACGTTAATAACAACAGCAATTTTTGTGTATATACATCAGAAGCACACAAAAAATTGTATTATGTCTAAATAATGCATTCTCATTTCATGTAAATGAGTAATTGAAATAGTTCACGTAAAGCATTGACATTTCACACATTGTCATTACTTATTCACAATGTTCTAATCATGCCTTAACATTACAAATAAAGCAATATGCTTATGCATTTCACTTCTAAAAAATATTTAATGACTTTATCATGCAATTTGTGACAGAAGATTATATTATAAAGCTAAAAAATATATTTCAACAATATATTCCAATGTGACTTTATTTGCTAAATAAAACAGAGAATGTAAATGAAAACAAAAGCATTTTCAGGAAGTAATTACTATAGTTTTATTGCACATATATTGTGAAAAATTAAAACAAAAACAAATATAATATTTTGCTTGGTTTTCATAACTATTGTAATCTTTATTTCTTAAAATGAATGTTTTCTTGATAATATTGTGTAAAGTGCTTATTATTTAGTCAAATATTTTGAAAGATGTATCAGTGAGCATATTAACCTTGGGATTTTCTTGATCATAGGAACTTTAAACAAGAGTTGATTCCCCCCCCATAGATACATGAAATAGCTTATCTATTTTTCTTTTGAAAATATCTTGTAATTTATGACTTACTCTTTTGAATTTAAAAATTTGGTAGAGGAATTATTAATGTGTTCTGTCAACATTTTTCCCCTTTGCTCTGAGTTTAATTTACTCTTCATTTCAACATTCTTGATTTGAAAACCTAGATAAATTTGAGAACTTTATAGTTTATCATCATATTTAATAGTATAAATATGCTTGTCACAGACCAAGTGGATTTTTACAGATGTGTGTAATAGGAAAATTCCTTGATAATCCAAGTGGCTCAAATCTAATTAACTGAGTCCATTATAAAAGAGAATTTTCTGGTCTGCAAAGAGAAAATGAAGTTGGAGATGCCCAACAATTTGATAAGGACTCAAAGTCAAAATTGTATTTTTAAGACGGACAAGGCAAAATAATAAAGAATATAAGTTGCCTTAAGGAACAGCAAAAGAGGGGAGAAAGGTGTTGTTTCTACCATCTATCTGCCAAGGATTGGATTCTAACAACAACCTGCATAAGATTCTACTACAAAATCTACAACCAAGTGTCCAGCACAGTAACAATCTTCACCTTTCAATGGCTGGCACAAGTAATCATTTCAATCTAGTCAAACTCATAAGTTACAGAATCATGAGATAATACATTTGTGTTGTCTTAGAATACTAACTCTCTGATAACTTGTTATGACAGTTATAATGAAATAACACATTTGATTTGTTGTTCTTATTAGTTGCTGCTGAGTCAAGTATGACTTATAATTACCTATGTACAGATCTGAACCCTGTCCTTTCCTGGGCAAACCTCACAATCTCTTATATACTTGAGTCCATGGCTGCAGTAACTGAGTCAATTCCCCTGGTTGAAATCTTTCTCTCTTTTGCCCAATTAACAGGATATTCAGTATTATTATCTATCACAGTTGAATGTCGTCAAGTTTTCTTCTGCCATCCTTATTCATGATCCGGTTCTCAGGAGCATGGCAATTGGCTGAAAAAGGTCTGTGGTCAGACTCAGGTGCACGTTAACTCTTAAACTAACATCATTAATCCTCAGTAATTTGGAGAGGTCCTTGACTACAGACTCTGCCAGGGCAATGTGTCTTCTGATCTCCTGATTTCTGATCCTAAGTGTATTTAATTTACTAATCCCAAAATATAGAGCAAAACATTTGAGTTGTTTTTGTTGAAGATATAGTATAAAATGTATAGCAAACTAGAAATTTGACAGGAGAAACAGTCATTATTGTTCAGTCAATGATAAAATGTATATGATTTCTTAAAGAAAAGTAAATATTCCATAATATGCACAATTCACTGAAAATATAAATAGGTTTGTACTTTTCTCTTTCTCCATTATCACTTAAATTTTCAAGTCATTTACTAACAACTGAGAAGCTATGCTTTTGTCCTGTTTTTGTGATTAAAAATGTGTACATCAGAATTGTATAAACTTGTTGTTGTTGTGTACTGTAGAGTCATAACCAGCCCATACTTGACCCCCTGATGGGTTTTCAGAGACAGTCAATCACAAGGAAGGAGACTGCCCTTCCTTATCCCACAGAGCAGCTGGTGGCTTCAAACCATGTGCCTTTGGGCTTGTAGCACAGCTTCTGGCCACTAGGCCACCAGAGCTCCTTTGCATAAAATTAAGTATGTAGAATTAAAGAATTAAATTAACAAAATATCCCAATGTAGACTGTACAATATTAAATACTGGACAATCAATATACTTAATTTGATTTTTGCAGAAGTATGGGCAATCTCCTCCTGTGCAACTAACTGCCTCTGAAAACCCACTGGAGAGTCTTATATGGGTTAGTTCTGACTCTACGGTATACAACAATAAAGGGGTTTTTTTTTGTTATTGTTTTTTAAATTCTGGTTTATTTACAAAGTTGGGTTTGTTCTTTTTTAAATAATTTTAATGAACATTTACAGAGATTTTGGATTTCCATTCATTCATTGTTGTACTTCTCTCCCAGCCCAGCCCTCCCCCCGGCCCCCTGCCCCAGTTTGCGCCTCTCTTTCAAAAGTAAAAGAAACACTCCCTCCCTGGTACGCAATCTCCCCACACCCCTCCCACAGCCCCAAGTACATTCCACTATGCAACCTTAATTGTGGACTCTTGTGATAACCATAATAGCCTACCATATATCGCTTTTAAATTATTCACTCCCTCATCTGTAACAACAAAGTTATTTTTAATATGCTATGCTTCATACAGTGTCACTGTACCAAGAAGAATTGACTGACACAGAAAATTCAAGAAATAACATGCGATCAAGAAACAATGGTGATGAAGGAGAAAGTTCAGGTTGCTCTGAAGGCCTTTGCAAAAAATAAATCCCCAGAAATTAATGGAATACAAACTGACATATTTCAAAAAACAGATGCTGTGGTGGACATACTTACCAGGTTGTACCAAGAAATCGGGAGGACAACTACCTGGCCACCTGACTGGAAGATTCGTATTTATTCCCATTTCAAAAAAACGTGATTTGACAGAGTGTGAAAACTAATTGTGCAATATCACTCATATCACACTCTAGCAAAATGTTGCTGAAGATTATCCAGAAACAACTGGAAGAGTATATTGACAAAGAACTACCAGAAATATAGGCTGGGTTTATAAGAGGCCATGAAAATAGAGACATTATTGCCAATGTCAGATGGATCTTTGAAAAGAGAGTACCAGAGAGATATATGTGTTTGATCATGAAAGGCAGTTGATTGTGTGTATCACTATAAATTGTAGCTAGTTTTGAGGAGAATGGGAATACCTGGGCACTTGGTTATGCTTATGCAAAGCCTATACTTAGACCAAGAAGCAGTCCTCAGGAAAGAGTGAGAAAACACTGCATGGTTCAAAATCAGGAAAGGAGTGTGTCAGGGGTGCATCCCGCCTTCATACCTTTTCAATCTATATGCAAAACAGATCATTCAGGAGACTGGGCTTTATGAGAGGAATGTAGCATGAGGATTGGAGAAAGACTCATCAACAATCTACATTTTGCAGATGATGCAACCTTGCTTGCTGCAGCTGAGGCAGAACGGAAGCACTTGCTGCAGAAGGTCAAGGACTGTACTCTTCAATATTAATTGAAACTCAAAATCAAGAAGACAAAGATTCTCATCACTGGGCATATTGACAGAACCATGACGGATGGAGAGGAAATTGAGGTTGTATTACAGTTTGCTCGGCTCCACAATCAACGCTCTTGGAACCAGGAGTCAGGAAATTAAAAGACAAATTTCATTAGGTAAATCTGCTGTCAGAGACCTCTCCAGAATACTATGAAACAATAGTGTCAGTCTAGAGACTAAGGTGCACCTGATTCACTCCATGGTCTGTACAATTACTTGCTATGCATCAGAGAGCTGGACAATGACTAAGGATGATAATAGAAGAATTTATGCCTTTGAGTTGTGGTGCTAGAGAAAAATTTTGAACATACCATGGACCACCAACAATATAAATAAGTCTGTCTTAGAAAGGGTAAAAATAAGTTTCTTCTTGAAGCTAGGATTTTGAACTCTGTCTCACATACTTTGGGCATGTGGCCAGGAGGGACCAATCCTTGGAGAAGGATATCATGCTCAGAAAGGTAGATGGATGGCACAGAAGAGGAAGATCCCAGATGAGATGGATTGATACAGTAACTGGGGCAATGGGGGTAGGTGTGTTGGAATCAGTGAGACTGGCTCAGGACAGGGCAGACTTCACAGCTGTTGTACATAGGGTCTCTATGAGTTGCAGGTGACTCAAAGGCACATAACAAAAACAACAACAACATGGTCCATAAGGAGATCCACAAGTGGCTCCATTAAAGAAAGTTTAGAAAATCTCCTGAAATTGAACAAATGCTCTGACTGTAAGCCACTATAGTCAATCATACAGACAGGGTTCAAATCAACATATTTTATTAGCAGATCTGGAAGGTAGTGAGATATTTCTCCAAAAACTACCTTATTGCTATTCGTGCCACTAGAGCTCCTATACCCTTTTCAGACATTAACCTATTTGATTTATAGATGTTTTCTTTCTCATAATTTAATGGCTTTCTCACCAAGATTGAAACTTATATCTCACTGAGACACTGTCTCACATCCAGATCTACTACTTTCCTTTACGCTTTCAAATAATATTGACTACTTGATTGAAAATATTTGTTTAGAGATACATTTCTTTAAGATATGATGCTTTGTGGATATTCTTATTTTAAATTGAAATTTATTAATGCTGTACTAAATAGAGTACTAGCTAAATTTACTTACTGGAGTGTATATACAAAGGAGAAGTTGGTCAATAGAAATAGCTGATCAACAGTCCTGAAACTTGTTAAGATAACTTATTAAGAGAACATTAATCATTGGGAACAGCTGATCTACCAACTTGTTCAAGGCAAAATGCTGAAACTTATTTAAACTCTTCTCTTACTCCCAGTAATACTAAACAGCTGATAAAGATCCTTTATGTGTATTGGAACAGACAAGATGGCGATGAGTGGTGCATAGCCTGAGGTGATCATTTGTGAGTAAATATTCTCTTTCAAATTGTTATTTTCATTAATAAGTTTGTCAAACTTTTAAATTACATCTAATTCATGAGTTTTACAGGGGAAAATGTTTTTCAGTTGTTTTCTCTGTAAAAATAATGTCAAGTTGAAAAACCAAGAGAACTTTTCCTACCTCAGAAGCATTTTTAACTGTATCAAGCAAATGCAGATAATTTATTTCTCTCTTTTATCTTTCTTTTAAGTTGTAACAAGATGAGAAAGTTGAGGGGGAAAGAACCTATTTAAATTATCTTTCTTTAGTTTTGTTTTGAATTTTATTTTTTTTCTTTTAAAGAGTCTTCTGGTTTTCATACAATAATTACACTGTATTTTGATCATGTTAACGTACATGGTGTTTTATAGGGAGCTCTGGTGGCAAGAAATTATACTTCAATCTTAGGCACGTAGTTCGAGGTCAACAGTTGCTCAAGGGGAGAAAAATGGACAGTCTTCTCCCATGCTGTTAACTACCTCTGAAAACCCATCAGAGGGTCAACTATGGGTTGATTCCAGCTCTATGGTACCCAACAACAACAATGATGATGACGCTGTGTTTTATGAAAGCTTTCATTTTCATTTATTGTTTTATATATGACTCGTCTATTTTATATATCACTCATTTTATTTTATATAACTAAGTACTATTAATCTATGCCTGTTATTAACACGTCTTTTCAAGTTCTCATTGAATCTTTCCTATTACTTCACCTTTTCCACCAATCCACACACTAAATTCTGCTGTCCTATTAATTTTCAATATTCTCCTTTTTCCACCTCCTTCCCCACTTCCCTTTTCCTTTCTGGACATTTGTACATGTCTTACTAGTCATCCTTTGATTTTTTACAGTAATGATTTTATGAAGTGTTTGTCTCCATGAAACTAAGTTCACTCAGCATACTGCTCTCTAGACTCTCCTATGTTATATAGTAGTTACAAAGTTATTACTTAATAGTGCATATTATTTCATTAAATTAAGGTACCACAATTTCTCAATTCACTGGTTAGTTGAAAAGTATCTTGACTTGTTTCCGTAGTCTTGCTATTGTGAAGAGTGCTGCTTTGAACACGCGTGTACATAGCTCCAACTGTTGCTCAGTTCTAACATCCTTGGGGTATATTCCTAGCAAAGCAATAGCTTGATCATTATCAGATTTCTACATTCAGCCTTTTGAGGAAATGCTTTATTGCCTTTAAAAGCCTATTCATACCATAGGCTAGGTCTTCTAAGTTTGATTCCATTTGTCTCACATGGTCGTTATGGTTTTGACCTTTACCTCTATGTCTTTGTTAAACCTAGAGTTGATATCTGTGTATGGTGTGAGATGTGGATTATGTTTCCTTTTTCTATAAGTAGATGTCCAGTTTTGTCAACATTATTTGTTATAGAGGTTATCTTTCCTTATTTAGTAAGTTTTGATTCCTTGTCAAATACCAGCTAAGTGTAGGTTGATGGGTTAATTACTCCTATTCAATTCAATTCGATTTGATTCAATTCATCTATGTGTCTGTCATTCTACCAGTACCAAGTTGTTTGGTTTACCACCGCTGTGTAGTAGGTTTTGGTTTTAAGGAGTAATGTGCCTTCCACTTCTTTTCTATTTTTCAGAAAGCTTTATTTATTTGGGGTCTCTTTCCAAATAAACTGCCATTGTCTTTTCTCCTTGAAAAATGAATTTGATATCTCTATTGGGATTGCACTGAATGTGTAGTTGCCTTTGGTAGAATTACCATTTTCAATGTGTTGAGTGTTTTTTCATGTATTTGTTTTAATATTCTAAACTTGGTGAGGTTTTTCCTTAATTATGAAGTGATTAGATATACATTATTAAATGTATGAAAAATATTACATTTTTGAGATGAGAAGTTTTAAATTTGTAAAACCTAATTCTATATAAATAAGGTCAGACGTACTGAGGAATAAAAAAAGGGGCAATTTAAACATTTAAAAAAGAGTGAACACAACTAATATTTGTGCCTTTAGCAGACTTTATCTCCCCACATTATAGTTTATTCATTACTCAAACAATATAATAATAAAACCCAACATCATTCCCAGTAACCTTAGTGTAAATAAATGTGAAATTGTCCACATGACAATGCTGCATGATTTTAAGGAAAATGAAAAGAATATAAAAGAAGAAATTAATGCTTTCAGAAAAAGAACTTAGACACAAAATGAATAACCATGGCAATAGCACTCATGAAATCAAATGATGTGTTGCGTTGGGGAAATCTTCTGTCAAAATATTAAATATTTTTGACATGGCCTGTATCAGACACATCTTAGTCTCCAGAGAGACACCATAATAGTGAAATTAAAATGTTTCCTTTTATGCATATGGATAGTATCATATCATTCAGCATTGTTCTTCATGACTCACAGCTTTATATTTCAAAAGATTTTTTGAAACAATTATTTTATATACAAAATTTGTATACATTATGTTTCACTCTTTAATTTACATTTTATTTTATACTATCAATTCCATTCCATTCACTGTGTTTTATGTAATCACCATTAAACTATTCCCATCGTTACCCCATCTTTCCAAAGCCCCCCTGATATTCCCCATTTTTACTACCTGATCCCTCCATTCACCAAATTGTGTGACCCTATGATACCCCCACCTATCCTCACCCCGCTGTTCCACCCTTGCTCTTCCTTGACTCTTACACATGTTTTACTACTTACTCTTTTATTTTTACAATAGTGCTCTCATGCAGGATTTACCCTTATGGGACTAAGTTGGTTCACTCAGGGTAGTATTCTCCAGTCTCTTCCAAGTTACATGGGAATTTTCAAAATTGTTGCTTTCTGAGGGCTGCTTAGTATTCCATTTTGTAAATGCACCATAATTTCTCAACCCGTTCAATTGTGGTTGCACATTTGAGCTGTTTCCATGTCATGAGATTGTGAATAATGCTACTGTGGACACTAATGTGCAAATGTCTCTTTGTGTATCAGTTGTAATTCCCTTGAAGTATATGTTCAGTTTTTGAGGGAATGCTAGACTACATTTCAGAATGGTTGTACCATTTTACAATTCCATAAACAGTTTATGAGAGATCCTATGTCTCCACATCCTCTCCAACATTCATTATGTGCTGCCCTGCTAAACTTTACCACTGCTACTGGGGGCAGATGGTATGTCATTTTGGTTTTGATCTGCATCCTTCTAATTAGTGATTGTGAACATTTCTTCATGTATCTGTTTCCTATCTTAATGTCTTCCTCTGTGAAAAGTCTTTTTATTTATTTTACCTATTTTATAATGGCTGCAGAGTGTCAAGGACTGCAGCCTTCAATATGGATGGAGGCTCAATGTCAAGGAAACAAAGATTCTCACCACTGGACCAATTGGCAGCATCAGGATGGATGGTGAAGAGATTGAGA
>NW_006399773.1:9708281-9720510 GCF_000299155.1 Elephantulus edwardii
ATCTTGTTTAATTCTTCTGCAGATAGTTTTCCAATTTTGCCAACACCATTTGTTAAAAAGGCTGTCATTTCCCCACCTAACTGATTTAATCTCCTTGTCAAAAATCAGTTGACCATAAATAGATGGGCTGATTTCCGGGTTCTCAATTCTATTCCATTGATCTATGTGTCTGTCTTTGTACCAATACCATGCTAACAACAACAATTTTATAATTGAGTTACCACTGAGTTATCAGTCACTTTCTTGTGGAGGTCCTGTAGGATTCTATAAACATTTGTTATGAGACCCTTCTCTGAGATGGTATTGCCAGGTGTTTCTTTTCCTAGCCAGCAAGTTTTCTTTTTATCCTGTTGGTAAAAATTTTGATACCCACAGGGATTTAATCTTTAGAAGGTCCAATTTATCAATTTTATCCTTTCCTGGTTATTTATTTCTGACTGTATTTGTCAGCCTCTTTATACTATAGTCTAGGCCTAAGCTTGATCCCATTTCGTCTCTTATGATCTTTATGGTTTGAGGCTTTACCCCTAGATTTCTAATCCACCTTGAGTTGATTTTTATGTATGATGTGAAATGTGGATCCTGCTTCAGCTTTCAGCAGGTGACAGTGCCAGCACCATTTGGTGAAGAGTTTATTATTTCACCATTTAATACATCTGTTTCCTTTTCGAATATTAGTTGATCATAGATGGATGGGTTATTTTCTGTGTTCTCGATTCTGTTTCTTTGGTCTATTTTCCTGTTATTGTACAAGTACCATGCCGTTCGGGTTAATACTGCCATATAGCAGGTTTTGAGACCAATGAATGCTATGCTCACTTGATTATTTCTGTTTTGTTTTTCCCAGACATTCTTTACTGAATACCTAAATAAGGGTATAATTTTCTCTTAAAACTTGCCAATTGCTATGAATTGCTCCCTGAAGACTGTCTTATCTGCATCTGTGTGTTGCATTTTTATTTTCATTTGTTTCAAGTAACTTTTTAATTTCATTATTTATAGCTTCTGTAACTGGATTGTGTTTTTGTAATGTATTATTTAGCTTCCACATGGGTTGTTTTATATGCTTTTTTCTCTTATCATTAAATTTTGCTTTTTACGTTTTGGTAGTCAAAGAAGATACTTTTTTAAATTTCATAGTTTTTTTTTTAATTTGTTGAGGCTGCCTATGCTTCCTAATATATAATCAGTTCTGGAGTGTGCACCATGTGTGCTTCAGAAGAAACTGAATTGACTTTTAGTTGGTTACAGTAGCCTGAATATATCCACAAGTTTGAGTTAGCTGAATGTATAGCTTAGATCTTCTGCATCTTTTTTAGGTTTCTTTTAAGTTGACCTATCCTTTGGTGAGTGTTGTGTTAAAATCTTCTCTCACTTTTATAGGGCTGTCTATTTCTTTCTTCAATTCTGTTAGACCTTGTTTTATGTATTTTGCATATCTTTCATTTGGTGTACAGATGTTGACCAAAGTTATGTCTTCTTGATCTATTGTACCTGTTATAATTATATAGTGTCCTCCTTTTGTAGTGGTTTTCATCCGAAAATCTATTTTATCAGAGATTAGTATTGCCATCCCTGCTTTCTTGTGGATGCCATTTTGTTGATTCATTATTTTCATCTTTTTATTTTTGAGACGATCTTTTTCCTCTTTTTCAGATGTGTCTTTTCTAGGCAACAAATAGATGAGCTTTGTTTATTTTATCCATTCTGTTATTATTTTTCCTTATTTGGTGTTTTAGTCCTTTTATATTAAATGTGACTATTGACATCAGGTTTTATCACTGTCTTTTTGCTATGATGTTTTGGTTTGTTTTTTTGTTTTGTTTTGTTTTTCTCATTACTATTATTCATTCACTTGTCTTTGGTATCTGTGTGAGAGTCTTCTGTTAAGATTTCTTGTAGAGTTGGTCTTTAAGTTCCTTTTTTTCATCCAAGTTATCTAATTTCTCCATCATACTTCATGTGCAACATCATTGGATACAGAATTTTTGGCTGACAATTATTTTCTTTTACTTTCTGTATTTGCCATCCCAATGTTGTCTTACTCACATGGTTTCTGCTGAGAAATCAGAATTTAATCTGTTTATCCCATATATACGGTTTTATTTTTCTTCATGCTGCTTTTAGTATTCTTTTTTTAATTATTTTATTGTATTATATTTTTTTGTGTGTACCGTCAAATCAGATCTGACTGGTACAGGAAGAGATTGCCCCTCCTTCTCCAATAGAGCATCTGGTAGATTTGAACCATATACCTCTGAGATTGTAGTGCAGCTTCTTGTCACTAGGCCACCAGAGCTCCTGCTTTTAGTATTTTATCCTTACCTTTATTTTTGGAGAATTTGACTATGATATGCCTTGATATTCTCTTGTGGGGTCTAGTCTATTTAGTGTTCACAGCGCTTCTTGGATGTGGATTTCCTTGTTCTGAATACCTGGACATTTTTCTTCTAGAACCTATTCAAAAATTTTCTCACTGTTTTCCCTGTCTTTTTCATGTCCTGGAATTCTGATAGGACAACATTTTTTTCATTATTATCAGGAACATCAATCCTCTTCAATTTATCATTCTCAGTGTAATAGATTTTTTTTTCTGATACAAAGTGGCCAATCACAGACCATCTCAGTTCACTAATACCTAGAATGTCAAACCTAAGATATTCCATATAATTTTTGACAACATCCAATTTTCCTAAATTAATACTTTATACATTCCATGCTCCAATAATGTTGACAGCTGTTTCTCTTCATTTCATGAGTGTTTTCCAACCCCAGGGGTGCATTTTCAGCACTTGCTTTCTACTGTATATCTGCTAAAAGGGGTTTTTAAGGATCTATTATTTCAGAAGCGGATGATCAGTTTTACTACTTATTCTATTTCACTCTGGAAGCTCCACTGAAAGTTGTCTACTTTGGGAGATCCTACTCATATTTGAAATAGGAATCCCATAGCTTATAGTATCAGTGCAACATGTAAGGCACTTCAGCACAACAAACTGGCAATGTAGTGCTTTATCTATTAGCATATACTGTAAAGGACAAAAGGAGAAACATTTATAAACTATAAAATAATCAACATCAAACAACAGGCAAGCTACTTCAGCACAGCAACCTGACAGAGAATTGCAGTATACATAAAAGCCAACTGCAAAAATCCGAACATTAAAATTAAAAAAAAACCAAATCCAAACATTAAAAAATTAACAACAACAACAACAAAAAATCCAAACATTCAAACTCTGAAAAATAGGAAACAAACTATCTGGCATGGTACAGTCCATTTGTTAGCCAGCAGAAGATTGAAGGCAGTTATAATTATTGTTGCTGTTATGTACTATTGAGTTGGAACTGACCCATAGCTGACTCTCCAGAGGGTTTTGAGAGGCATTCAATCACCTACCCTTCTCCCACAGAGCAGTTGGTGAATTGAAACCATATGCCTTAAGGAGAAGCAATTTACTCTGGACTACAAACTAGAGAATTTTCCTGAAGGTGTTCTTAATGAGGTAGCCAGGTAGTGGTGAGGCAGACTAGGCTGTGCTTTAAAAATTTTAACATGGTGCATTTGAGTGGATGAACGACTTACTTGTTCCTTATATTTTGAGCTATACAAAGTGAGATTCTATCTTAAAAATTCAGACTTTTTTGACCTTTTCACTCCCTCAGCAGTTATTTCTGGAAGTTTCTTCAATATTCTTTCTAGACATTAGAATCTGAAAGAAATTAGTTGTTGGAACAATAGAGTCACTAATGTTAAGGTCATTTCAAATAGCATAATAACAGCTGTTGAATTAATTAATAAGAATTTGTGCTGATACTCTGAAAAGTGATACCTGTAGAAGTCTGAATTCATCAGTAGTTCTATGGAGATAAATGGGAAATATACACCTGTTTGATATTTCACCTACAAAAACCTCACTGGTAGGTTATCTATTAATTAGTTCTGACTGGTTGCAATGAGTTGAGTTGAATGAACACTTCAACACTCTGTATTGATAAAAACTTGTGACTTTATACTGAAGATTTTATTTATTTATTTATTTGCTCTAACAGTTGAGCAGAAAATTGTTTCTAGCACTGAATAGGAGAGGAAAACCATAACTAGATATTACAAAATTTGCAACAAATGAGAAGAAGACCTTCAGTAAAATAGGTTGACATAATAACTGCATTGATGACTCAAATGTGTCAGAGATGAAGAGGCTGACACAGGATAGGACAGGGTTCAGATCTGTTGTTCACCTTAGCACTATGAGTCTACTCGTAGTGCTAACCATGACAGTACCTAACCATAACAACCCCACACATAAATAAAGGCTTCACTATTTCTCTGTCCTTCTTTATTCATTGTTCAATTTTCAGATGCACAGGAAGCAACTATAAATATGTAAATACTATGCTTGACTTGGGGGTACCTTAGTCTTTAAAACTAACAGGAAAGTAGTTGGTAATCAGATAAGATTTAGTAGTATCCAGAACACAGAAAATAGTGTAGATGAGGCTGTACACCTGGGGCTATGGGTTAATATAGCTGGCTGGCTGGCTTCCTCATTTGGAAGCACTTTAGAGCCTAAGTCTGGGCCAGTGGGATGATGTTACAGGAAGTCCAAACTCTAGTGTGCAGTTCTTACTGTTATTTATTGTCCTGACATCACTGATTGTATAAAAAGTCTCTACCCATCACAAATTAGCATTCCTTTGCTTTAGAACAGTCTACTGTATACCTCAGAGTTGTGAGGCACTGAGGTCCTCCCTATAAGGCAGAGTTATCTTTTAGTCTGGTTTATAATGGGTAGAATGCGGTCTTGGCCACTTCATCCTATCTTTCTTTTCTTGTAGGCTTTTGAGTTCCTAATTTATATTTTTTGAGTTTTTTTATTGTTTTTTAAAATTTTATTAATTTTATTGAACATTTACAGAGATTTTGGATTTCCACTCATACATCTTAACATTCTTTCCATCCAAGTTTGCCTAAGTTATTGATAGTATTTCTAAGACTATTAGTCATAGTATATATCACCTACTAACAACAATTTTATAATTACTTTGAAATAAAGCAATAAACTTTGAAAAGAATACAGTTTGGGGAAATGCAAGAGACCAAAATTCAAAAATAGTTCTTCAGTTATCTTCATGGAAAATTTTAACAGTAGAATTCCAGTTAAAGCTCTGTTGGCCTCGTTCATGAGGAACTTAATTGCTAATCAAAAGGTTCTGCCTCTCTGGTGCTTTGAATATGACAGCAAGCAAAGGATGAAAAACCTTTTCCTATATGACTTACAGGCCCAGAAATCTGCTGAAGACTCGTCTCTACGAGCCACTTTTGATTCAATGGCAATGAGATTTTTTAAGGGGTATAAACTTTAAAGACAGTTCTCCATGTATCTGATCATAATTAATTCCACAATTATATTCCAGTTAAAGTCTCATATTTTACCTCAGCTCAGTAAATTAGCTAAAGTGAATATGTTAGATAAGTTTTACCAGCAGCCAGGAAATTAGAAGGCGCATTGCCATGGGAGGGTCTGCTGTTAGGGACTTCTCCAAAGTGCTGAAGAGCAGTGGTGTCTCTCTGGAGACTAAGGTGCGTCTGATACAGGCCATAGTCTTCGCAATCACCTGTTATGCATCAGAAAGTTGGACAATGACCAAGAAGGATAGAAGGAGAACTGATGCCTTTGAGCTGTGGTGCTGGAGAAGAGTACTGAGAATACCACGGACTGCTAGGAAAACAAATAGATTTGTCCTGGAGAGGGTTAAACCGGGTGGCTCCTTGGAGGCAAGGATTCTGAGGCTCCGTCTAACTTACTTCGGACATGTAGTGAGGAGAGACCGGTCCTTGGAGAGGGACATCATGCTTGGGAGGGTAGAGGGATGGTGCAGGAGAGGAAGGCCCTCTATGAGGTGGATTGATTCAGTGACTGGGATAATTGGGATGGGAGTGTCAGAGACAGTGCGATTGGCACAGGACAGAGCGGAGTTTAGGGCTGTTTTACATAGGGTCGCTATGAGTCGAAGGCGACTCGACGGCACATAACAACAACAACAACAACAACAACAAAAGTTTTACCATTCTTCATTATATTTGTAACATAGTATAGAAAATATATTTGTTGTGTAATCAAGTAGACTCTGACTCACAGCACCCTTGTTTTATTTTTTTTTTTAATAAAATGGTGTCTTAAGCTGTCTTAATTTGACTCCTGTCTTAATTTGACTCCAAGGGAAGTGATTACAGGAATTCTACAGTGTTTGTATGAAGTAAAAATTTGTCTTTGTCAACGATTGAATTTCTAGTCCTAAGTAAATGGTTATAGACTGCAAATTCTAACTTATGAATCTATATTTTTTTAAAAAGTGGACTACTACTATTCTGAATAAGAATGTTAAATTCATAGAGCACTACATAGTCCAATGTCTTATTCATGAGGTTATAATATCATTCACAAAACACTATAATAGTCTAAACTATCTCTATACATAGAAGTTTTGCCCCAGGCTCTCATAAAATTTTCTCATTTACTACTTCTAGGAAGAAATTCCATACCATGAGATCTTTAAACAAAAAGTTCTTCAGTGACTAAGAGGTATATTGATAAGATTCAATTTGACTGAAAGCTCTGAGAATAAGCTTCAAATGGCTGCTAAATTTAAATATAACATCAAAGAGTCCCTTGTGACAAAAGATCATGGCAAGGAGTAAAAGATAAGAAATAACTTTTCTTTAAAGGACAAGTAAAAAGAAATAGCTCAAGGTCACATTGAGTAACTAGAAATGAAATCTAGACAACATTTACCAACTTCTTAAGAGAGAAGTTAAGTTAAAAACAAAACAAAAACAATCCACCAAAAAACAAAACCAGAACGTTAGTATAGATTGTCTCTGCATTTTGCTGATCCTTAACAGTGAAAATATGTGGGGTTGGTTTTGTGTTTTTGTTTGTTTTTTTTTTTATATTTTGGATTAATTTGATGTCCCTTTTGCATTTATTATCCTGATTTCATTGTTCTAAAATTATCTGACAGATTTTTTAAAACTCTTAATATTCTATATGTTTTCCTCAGTGCTTCCCAAAGTTTTTTCCCCAAAATATATTTTCAAAATAATTACACATAGTTTTCAAGTACAATCTAAATGACAAAATATTTTATTGTTATTGTTTCAATATAATCTGTTAAATAGAAATTATACATATTGATTGACTAAAATGACATATTATTTACTGACATTTGTAGATTAGTAAAATCAAATATATGCAATTGAAAAAAGAATGTGCTGCATAAAAAGATTCTTTAATTTATTTGGAAAACTATAATTTAAATAATTTAGAACATGCTTCATAGTATGGTAAGAAGTTTCTAAAACAAACTAACCCATTGCTGTCAAATGAATTTCTGACACATAATTATCCGGTTGAAATGACTAAAACTACCTCATCCTGTTCCTAAACTGTCATCTTAATGGAAAGCGACTATCTCATCTTTCTTCTGTGGAGTGTCAGGTGGCTAGCAGCCAAATGCTTCCCCGCGCGCCCCCCCCCCCAATTTTTTCTCCATCTAATATGGTGCTACCAATTGGTCCAGAGGTGAGAATCTTTCTCTTCTTGATGTTGACCTTCAATCCATATTGAAGACTATAGTTCTTGACCTTTTGCAGTAAGTGTTTGAGGTCTTCTTCAGTTTCATCAAGCAAGGTTGTATCATCTGCATATTGTAGGCTGTTAATGAGTCTTCCTTCCTTTTTAACTATGAAAGCAACCCCGTTTTTTCTCACCTTTTAATCTCCAGCTTAATAGAGCATATGATCTTGAGATTCAAGATTTCCCATGTCAATCCATCTCATTTCACTAATACCCAATATGTCAATATTTATGCATTCCATTTTTTTCTTTAGAATGTCCAGTTTTCCTACATTCATGTTTCTCACATTCCACGTACCAATTGTTAATTTCTTCTTACAACTGTTTATCCTCCTTTGTGTTTCTAAATTTGAGGACTCAATTTCATTTGTCATGTCTGTTGGTCTACTCTAAGTGTGTGCTCTTGTACATAGGGTTTTCAAAGGCTAATTATATTTCAGAAATGGGTGACCCATCTTTCTTCCTAGTCTGACTGCATTTGGATGTTCACTGTTAGAAGAATATCTGATAGACAAGTATTTTTTTACCTAACAGGTGAAAGACTTTTCTTACAGAAATAATAAATACATTCACTGCCCATCCACTCTAAGCACATGTGACTTGCCTCTACCTTTTCCCTGCTACCTCCCCATTCCTTGCACATCCGCTACCTGGTCAAACACTCGCTTCCCCAGTGACCTCTCCATATGATCATCAGTCACTTCTGTGATGCCTTGAACTACACACAGCTACTGGTTTCTCATGCTATTGTCCATATCTTATTTAGCAGGATGTAAGTCCAAATCGCATGTACCACCTTCAGAGAAAGATTTTTGCTTGAGGCTGTACTGAGGGAAGATCCTGGCCCGAGCACTTATGCTAAGTTCTGTGACTTACTGTCTCAGTTTAAATTGGTGACACAGTGTAATAATTCCAAGGTCTGGGCATGTCTCTTCTAGATCTGATGCTGTAGCAGTGTCACTTTCCAATTTTCCTACATTCATACTTCATACATTCTATGTTCCAATTATTAATTGATATTTACTGTGAACTCTTCGCTTTTATTTAGTATCTTATACTAGTAACTAGTTTTGCAGGCTGAAGAAAACTGATGCTAGTTTTATAATTATATAACTATAGTTTTATAACTGACACATATACAGAGAATTCTGAACTTATTAATACCACCCTATCAGTGGTAATGTTAATGGTTGGCTACCCAATGCTGACAGAGAGTGTGGACAGAGAGTGGGGTGGAGCTCCCGATTAAAATAAGCTTGGAAGGAGGAGTGGCATCCACTTCCATAATAACTTGTCCCCGGAAACCCTGTGAACCTGGAGACAGGATGAAAGGCACCCAAGCATCAAGGACTCTCCTTCATAGGGTTTCTATGAGTCGCCTGCGACTCGACGGCACTTAACGCAAACAACATCTTATACCATCTTATACATCTTGCTTGCAAGGGTGAAGGGACAGACCAGGAAAGGAAGACCCCAGATGAGATAGATTGACATGTTAACTGTGCAAAGGCATTAGGTTTGGCAAGGTCAATGAGACTGGATTAGGATAGGGCAGGATTCAGGACTGTTGTACATTGGGTCGCTATGAGTCACTAGCAAACTGATGACACATAACAACAAGGTTTCTACCTATAGTATTACGTCTAACAGTGTTTCTCTGGATTGCTCATAGGGGTTTCAAAAGATAGTTATTAGGGGAGCTCTGGTGGCCTAGTGGCAAGGAGCTGCAACTACAATCCCAGAGGCAAATGGTTCGAATCCACCAGATGCTCTGCCGGGTAAGGAGGGACAATCTCCTCCTGTATCAGTCAGATCTGATTTGATGGTACACACACACAAAAATAATAAAATAAAAAAAAACCCAAAAAACCCCTCCTAAAATAAAAAAATAGTTATTAAAAATGTTATAGCCAATCATTCTTCATAGTTTATCTTAGTCTGGAATTTCCGCTGAAATCTGTTCACCATGGGCCATTGTTCTTATGTACCATTGCTTTATGTATGATTTATAGCAACCTTATGTAAAAGAGCTCTGAAGCCTTCCCTGTCCTGAGCCAGTCTCACTGACTCTGACACACTTACACCCATTACCCTAGTTACTGTATTAATCTATCTCCTCCAGGTCTTCCTCTCCTGCACTGTCTTTCCACCCTCCTGAGCATGATGTCCTACTCCAAGGATCAGTCCCTTCTGGCTACAGGACCAAAGTATATGAGACAGAGCTTCAAAATCCTAGCCTTAAGGAAAAACTTGGTTTCATCCTCTCCAAGACATACCTATTTGTGTTCTTGGCAGTCCATGGTATGTTCAAGACTTTTCTCCAGCACCACAACCAAAAGGCATCAAGTCAATTCTTCCTCTGTTATCCGTAGTCATAATCCAGTCATTATCATTATGCTTTGATGCATAGCAAGGAATTGTAAGACTATGCACTGGATCAGGAGCAGGTTAGTTTCTAGACTAATATTTTTGCTTCTCAGTACTCCAGAGAGGTCCCTGACAGCAGGTTTACCTAATTCAATCCATTTTACCTGCTGTCATTTAAATACCACAGCTTTCAGCATCAGTGTAGCCAGCAAGCTACCTCCGAATAGTGAACTAAAGGTGGGAGGAATACACAGAGATCCAGAGACGTACAGCATTGGGAAAATCTGCTGTCAGGGACCTTTACAAAATCCTGAAGAACATTGATATCACTTTAAAGACTAAGGTGTCTCTTATTCAAGCCAGTCTTTCCAATCACGTGCTATGCATCTGAGAGCTGGATAATGAATAAGAATGACAGGAGAAGAATTAATGTGGTTAAATTGTGGCGTTGGAGAAGAGTGCTGAATACTCCATACACTATCAAAAACCCTCAGATTTGTCTTGGAGAATGTGCAACTAGAATATGCCTTGAAGGCAAGAATCAAAGAGTTGTCTCACACATTTTGGACATTATGTTAGGAGAGGCTATTCTTCAGGATGGAACATCATGCTTAAAAAGATGGAGGGTCAACAAAAGAGAGAAGTACCCTCAAATAGACTGATTGACATATTATCTGAGGCAGTGGGCTCACATATATCAGGGATGATAATAGTGCAGAATAGGCAGAGGTTCGGATCTGTTGTTTATAGGGTTACTATGAGCTGTACTTAACTCGATGGCACTTAACAACAACAATGCTCACTCATTGCCATAAAGTCAGATTCAGCTCTTGTTGTTAGATACCATTATGTTGAGTGTGACTCATAGCATCCCTACGTAAACAACAGATCTCTATCCTGTCCTATTCTGCGCCATCAACTTCCTTGACATAGGAACAAAAGATCTGATCCCTATTTTCTCATGTGCCATCCTCACTCTTCCTGACACACAAGAGCCCATTGTAGCAGTAGCCATGTCAATTCACCTGCCTGAGGGTCTTCCTCTCCTTCACTGACCCTTCCCAGCATCATATCCTTATCCAAGGAATAGCCACTCCTAGCAACATGCTAGAGAGCACTCTGGCTGCACCCTTTCCAAGACATATCTGTTCTCTTGGCCATCCATGTGATGTTCAGTGCTCTTCTCCAACACACAGCTCAAAGGTGTCGATTCTTTTCCCGTCATTCTTATTCATTATTAAGCTTTCAGATGCATAGGACTCTCAATTCAGTTTTCAACTATATATATTATGTGTGAGGATATTGCTCATTTTTTGTTTGTTTTTTGTTGTTGTTGTTGTTGTTGTTTTGTTTTGTTTTTCTGCTAAGGAGTCACTGATGAATTAAAAAAGCCAAAGTTGTGACGCTTGGACTAGCAGCTCGATTTCCTGTGGAGAAGTTCATCAGAGCTCTCTAAAAAAACAACTTGTGGTGGTGGTCTTCTTTGCAGTCTAGTTGGGATTGTCAAATAGCTTACCCTTCTAGCAGATTTTCAGAAACTGTACATCATACAGGTGGAGATTTTACATCTTTTTTCCCCATGGAGCAATGGGTGGATTTGAACTGTCCACTTTGGGGTTGATAGTACAACACCCCATCTACTAGACCATCAGCATCTGTATGAAAAACATAAGTGAAATCCTGGCACAGTGCTTAAAGTACTCAGCTGAAAACCAGGTAGCTTGTCTAAACCATCCATCTGTTGCATAGAATATGACAGTCCATTCTTAAGATTACACCTTTGGACACTTCAAAGAGTAGTTCTACTCTATGATCATGATGATGATGATGCCACTATGAAATAGGAATTAAATAAATGGTGGTGGCTGGGTTTCCTAGAAAATGGGATTTTTGAGGTTGTTTAACAAAAGTACTGTATTAAAAAATCATGTCTAAGAGTATATTATTTTGTTAGAAATTAGTAAAGAGTTGCTATGTAGGTTGCTTTCCTTAAATAGAATTTATTTTAAAGGTGTGATGTGTCTCTCTGCCATATCCGATTTATTTAACATTTCTGTGTCCCAGAAAAGTCTAATAAGTCCTCTGAACTGCTATTTGATTTTCCTTGCTGCCTTCTTTTGACAACATTTTATGACACAGCTAGGTACAGTTAAATTATCACAAGATTTATAAACCTAAATTAATGAATTGAAATTACTACTTAAAACTTCATTTACTAAAAA
>NW_006399773.1:9721958-9723514 GCF_000299155.1 Elephantulus edwardii
GTCACCCTTCTTAGGGATGGGAACAAATACAGATCTCTTCCAGATAGGTAATCAATCAGACTGCACCAGACTGGACCATTTAATCGCTAACTTTACCTTTGAGTGGAACTCCTGGAATTATAAGAAGTTGGTGACTTCTTAGTATGGTATCCCAACTACAGTTTAGAGATAAGGTTCTTCTGTACTTTGGTGTAATTCCTTCTAGTCTCCTTAGCAAAAAAAGATATGGAGAGGGTTTCACTGAAAGATTTAAGGGCTTAAGAAGTGACTACTACATTCAGTTCCAAGCTCCATAGATCTACTGGCCACATCCAGAACAACCTGAAGGAATTTGGATGGTATTTGTTGGAATCTCTTATACTCCATCAGTTTTCATTTTTCTCCAGAGGCCAGGATGTACCCCCTACATTCTGCCTTGAGAAAATACGTCCATCAAGAGCTCAGTGATCTACTTGATTACAATGAGAGCAAGACATTGTGGTTTTTTGGGGGTTTTTTTTAGGCAGAGGTCCAACACATTTTAGAAAGATGTTCTGGCTACTCACACGTAAAACAAATGTGGATGGCTCTCTTCTGGATTGTTGGAGGTGGTCCTATCATTTGCTGCAAGTGTAGCTGTTAGGAACATTACCTTTAGCTGGTCCCTTCCTGTCACCTCAAGATTTCTGTTGTTAAGCCACGGAAGTGGCCAATCCTAATAGCTATTTGAGGGTTTAAAATAAATTTTTGCAGCTTTCTGTGAGCATCTGGTTATAATTGACTAATAAAGTTGATGTTAACACCTATTGTTTCTTCAGTGAACTAGAGTCTAGATTGTTAAATTTCTTTACCTAATCTAGTAAACTTTTCCTAATATGGCAGCCTTCCTTTTACTGAATGAGCTCATCAGAACTGGAAAAAATTCATAGTTTCTCCTGAATTTGTTTCATTCCTTCTATTAGACTGAAAATCCTGTGGTTCCACAGTGTTGTCTTGCCTCTTATGGTTGATTGCCCCACAGTATGTCAGCTAAGAGAATTGCTTACTATGTTCCTGACTAAATACCATTGGCAGAAAGCAGAGTACCAGAGGAATATCTATTTGTGTTTCATTGACTATGCAAGGCATTTGACTGTGTGGATCACAACAAATTGTGGCTATCCTTGAGGAGAATAGGAATCCCAAACCACCTGATTGTGCTTAGGCAAAGGTCACACTTGGACCAAGAAGCAGCCCTCAGCAAAGAGCAAGAGAACACTGCATGGTTCAAAATCAGGAAATAAGTGTTTAAGGGATGCATCCTGTCTCCATGTCCTTTCAAATCTACATGTGGAACAGATTATTCAGGAGGGTGAACTTTATGAGGAGGAATGTGGCATCAGGATTAAAGGAAGGCTCATCAATAATCTACGTTATGTAGATGACACAACCTTGCTTGCTGAAACAGAGAAGGACCTGAAGCACTCACTACAAAAGGTCAAGGATTGTAGTCTTCAATATCAATTGAAGCTCAACATCAAGAAGACTAAGATTCTCACCACTGGGCCAATTGCAGCACCACAATAGATGGAGAAGGG
>NW_006399773.1:9731784-9733192 GCF_000299155.1 Elephantulus edwardii
AACAACAACAACATAGGCTTTTGACAGTGTGGATCACAACAAGCTGTGACTGACTCTGAGAAGAATGGGAATCCCAGAACATTTGATTGTGCTAATGAGAAACCTGTACTTGGACCAAAAGGCAGTCATCAGAACAGACAAAGTAGACACAACATGGCTCAAAATCAAGAAGAGGGCTCCTCAGGGATGTATTCTGTCTCCATACCTTTTCAATCCCTATGCATAACAGATCATCCGAGACACTGGGCCTTAAGAGGAGGAATGTGGCATCAGGATTGGTGGAAGAGTCATTAACAACCTGCACTATGCAAATGACACAACCCTGCTTGATGAAACAGAGGAGGACTTGAAGTGCTTACTGCAGAAGGTCAAGGACTGCAGCCTCCTATATGGATTGAAGCTCAACATCAAGAAAACAAAGATTCTCACCACTGGGCCAACTGGCAGCATCACTATGGATGGTGAAGAGATTGAGATAGTTAACAATTTTAGTTTACTTGGCTACACAATTAACACTCTTTGTAACAGCAGCCAGGAAATCAAGAGATGGGAAAGTCAGCTGTGAGGGACCTCTCAAGAGTACTGAAGAGTAACAACATCAGGCTAGAGACTAAGGAGAGCATGATCTGGGCTATAGTCTTCACAATTGCATGCTATGAATCAGAGAGATGGACAGAGGATAGGGATGATAGAAATAGAATTGATGCTTTTGAGCTGTGGTGCTGCATAGCATGAAATTGTGAAGACTATGACCCAGATCAGGCACACCTAGACTCAGCCTGATGTTGTTGCTCTTCAGTAGGGGTCCTTGACAGCTGACTTTCCCAATGCAACTCATCTCTTTATTTCCTGTAATGCTGGTACTAAGAGTGATTGTGGAGTCAAGCAAACTAAAATGGTTAATCTCAATCTCTTCACCATCCATTCTGATGCTGCCACTTGGTTCAGTGGTGAGAATCTTTATTTTCTTGATGTTGAGCTTCAATCCATATTGAAGGTTCTGCAGTAGTTACTTCAGGTCTTCCTCAGTTGTTGATGAATCTTCCTCCATAGCATTAAAAATTATCTACATGGTCAGATATGCTAAACCATATGCTCCTGTATCTATTTCTATGAATCATTGGTTTCAATATTTATTACAAATTGTCTTAAAGTTACAGAGTTTATTAAGGAAAGAAGTTGATGTGGATGAATAAACAGGAATATTTCAAAATGTAAGTCCAGGTTTAATCCAGCAGTCTTAAGACACATTGTTGTTGTTGCCATCGAGTCAAGCACAACTCATAGCAATTCTATGATCAAAAGACCTGAAGCCTTTCTATAACCATCGTCATATAACAAAGTTCATAGAGTTCCAGGGGCATGTTGTTTAGGAAGTGGATTCCACTCCTGCTTCCAACAAGGCACA
>NW_006399773.1:9733292-9744836 GCF_000299155.1 Elephantulus edwardii
ATGTTTGAAAGGGTGGAGGGACAGTGCAAGAGAGGAAGACAGAGACCCCAGATGAGATGGATTGATACAGTAACTGGGACAATGGGGATAGGTGTGTTGGAATCAGTAAGACTGGCTCAGGAAAGGGTAGCCTTTAGAGCTGTTATATATAGCATCACTATGAATTGCAGGTTACTTAACAGCACTAACAACAACAGCAGTAGCATTAACTGGTGAATGTGGACCTTGTCTCCATACGTCTAAGATGTAATTGCATTATATATTTCCACAGCAAAAAAGCAGTATTACACGAATACCATCTTCAAATATTTCCAGGTAATTTCCAAAGTCATAGTTAACAATCTAAATTATTCTTTAAAATGGATTTGATTCTTTCAGAAAGTACTAAGTGTATCCCTACACTGTTTTAAATCCTCTAGGAGAAATGGACATGGACTTACACTTGTTGTACTAGAGACTTCCTGCAGGGAGAGAAGTGAGGAGATTGCATACTTTGAAAAGGCTCAGCTAGACTTCTATCAGAAGCCCTGCTGATACAGTAGCAACCTTGGGAACTGACTATATGAGTTCACTGAGTTTTCTCTCTAAGACGCAAAGGACTACACATAGGATACATTCGACTACTTTTTTTCAATTTTCTACAATATAAATCTCATGGGATGAACATGTTATAATTCAGACTCTCAATTACAGGCCACTTTTCTGGGTCTCCCAAAACCTATTGGTTTCATGCAATGTTACAAGTGAATGCCAACTTCTTGTGTAAATTGTAAAGGTTGCATTTTTCTCCCCATTTTTAAATAGTTGGCCCAACGATGAGCTGCTATCAATTGAGTGAGTTTGACCATGTTTGTTGGAAAGAGAATGAGTTTTTCGACTAGTCATCACTGGCCTTCAGACCACAAGATCGAATGAGGAGGAGGAGGAGCAGTCCTCCTTTACCTTCTCCTGCCTGGGGCATGTAGGCCCCAGAGTCTTACATGGAGCCCATTGTTTGGCCACAGTTCTCAGAACATCAATAACTTTGCTTGGAGCCTCATTCTCTCCCTGTTCCTTTGTACTTCTTATGTCCTATAATCAGACCATCCACCCCTGGTTATACTTTCTGACTTTCCATGAATATATATATCCTTACCTGTTCCCACTTTCCCGTTTTCCCTATTGCCTAAAAGACATGATTAGAGAGTGTTACTTCATGAGTCCAAGTCTTTGTAAGCAATGTGCTCACAAATTCCCTTCAGTAATAAATTTTACAAAAACCAAATCATGGCTCAGTTGCAGGGGTAGTTTTTACTAACTACAAAAACAAAACATAATGCCTTAAAAGCCTTTCAAATGTCCAATAATTTGAGCTGTCTGCAAAGTGGCAAGTTGGTTTGGAGTTGTTATGGTTTTGTTTGGGTTTTTTTTACAGTTTGATTTTAAATTATTTACGTTTTTTTTTTTATGAGGAGACAGAATATACAGAAATAAAATGTGGTTCTTGTCTTAAAGGAGCTTAGAACTTAATGTGGTTCTGAATATTCTCACTTTAAGATACTCTTGGTGTCTCAGTAATTTATTCAAGATGCCTATTAAAAACAAAATAAACAAACAAACAAAAACCAAACCACCACCCACTCAACAGTATGTATCCAGCAACCTCTCCATGGGATAAGGATTAGGTCCTCTGCTTCCATTAAGATTTTCAGTTTTGGAAACCTGAAGGAAGTTTATTTAAGCATAGGTTTGTCCTGGAGAAAGTGAAGCCAGAGTGTTCCCTGGAGTCAAGGATTCTGAAGCTTCAGCTGACATATTTTGGGCATGTTGCAAGGAGGAACTGGTCCTTGGAAAGGGACATCATGTTTGGCAGAGTGGAGGGGAAGCGAAGGAGAGAAGACCTTTGGTGAGCTGGATCAATTCTGTGACTGGACCAGTGGGAATAAGTGCGTTTGAGATGGCTATGTTGGCACAGGATAAAACGGCATTTAGAGATCTTGTACATAGGGTCGCTATGAGTCACAAGCGACTCGATGGCACATAACAACAACAACATTCTCAAACAAAAGTTAACTACTTTTCCAGAGTGATTCAAACCTCTTTCTGAGGGAACACAGTAGAGATGGCATTCTAACATATCCCAATCATAACTTGAGACTCATAAATGAAGATTGTATCACTCTTTTCTAGAATTTGGTATAATTAGACAAATGAATTGACCTTACTGCTAACTTATTATAATGATCTTAAAATTAAATATTCAGTTAATTTAGGTCAGGTTTCATGATGTGTTGAATAGGCACATGAACTAGGAAAAGTCTCAATTTCTAATCTTCCTCTCTCTCCCTTTCAGTTGAAGAGAAGTTTTAGTCAGGAGTGCAGTTGGTTGATCAGTGGTTCTAGTGAGGGATGCTGTTGGTTGATCAGAGGTTTCAGTCAGAGATGTGTGTCTAGTGTGTTTAATCTTAAGTTCCAGTCAGATATATGTTTAGTGATTAGAAGTTCAGTTAGTCTGGTACAGTCTGATTTTCTTCTTTCTCTAGACTTTATAGCTTTATCCTCCCACGAAGATGTACAGCTTTGGGAACCTAATGGACTGTAACCATGAATAAATAAGGATTAATCCAATTGTAATGGACTCAGGGACCCTGAAATAGGAAAGAAAATAGGAAAAAAAATAAAAGCATAAACACATGGAACAGAGGGATAGGAAAAGATATTTCATTCTATAATTATTCCCTGAACTTCCATTTACATGTGAATTTGCCAGTTCACCTTCAGGCAATTGAAATAATGTCAACATTGACATACTATAAAATATTATTTATTTTTCTAATCACATATTAAACATAACTAGAACATTTATAATCTAGACAAACAATTGTCAAATTTAACGTAATATTTTCTAAAGTCAATAATGAAAAAACGTATTGTTTTCTCTTCCTAGTTTGGGAATTTACTTTTCTAGTTAACATCTAAATCTCACAGGGGATAATTTTTTCTTAATTTTTATGATATGACAACATAGGAGAAAAATCTACTACTTTCTTATCTTTTATTTATTCTAACTTTTCCCCCCTCTAGGATAAGTTTATTGAACATATCAAGAGAACTAGGTCTATGTCAGATGCTGGGAATAAAAATATCAAACAAATTCATCAAAGACTTCATGAAATTTACAGTTAAGTATGTACTATGCCTTTACCAATTAAAATAATTTTAGACACAGCAGTAAAAAGTAGAGAATTACAAAAAAACTAGTAAAATATGTAATTGGCATTTCTTATTTAATCCAGTGTGGAGAGGAATTTTCCCTGAGAAGAAGATATTAAAAGAATAATTTTTTTAAAAATAAATACAAAGTTTCTAACCAAAACTTGCAAAAGATTCCTTCCAGAAGATACATGAATTTTCTAATATTTTAGCAATCAAGTGGCTTGATTTTGAATAAATACTATTTGTAAATCAAAATGGTGTTATATGAGTAAATATTATGCAATGGTTAAAAAAATCTCAAACTTTTTTAGATAGCAATCTTTGGTATTAACTAACAATTGGATGTTCATTGTGAAATATTTTTGATAAATAAAACACGGACATTCAAATGATAATATTTTGAAAAAATTAAAGGATTAAATGAGGAGGGCATTGTGAAGGTATATCTCACATTCTTTGAAAAAAATAAGTAAAAAGATAATTCTGGAGAAGATGATGGAAATATATATTTCAGAAAGGTGGTATAAAGAATAGTTGGGTACTTAATAAAATAAACCTGGGTGAGTATGTATTATTGCATCTGGGTGTGAAACTATTCAATCTTGTCACAAACTAGTCACAAAGAAAAGAGATTAATTATATTAAATAATTTTATTACTCACAGTCTCTTTTTCAGTAATTTGCTGACGCATCCTGATTTTTACAATTTTTACTTCTACATAAATTGTAAAGGACTCTTACATTATACTGGCTACTTAATCCCATTGATAAAATACTATTATTAAAATTGTCTTCATTAACAACACAGTTTTCAATTAAGAGTAATTCTGTAAGAGTTTGTGCAGTGACTGTGGCAATGTGGCAGGTGTGTCAGAGGCAGTGAGATTAGATCAGGATAGGGCAGGGTTCAGGACTATCGTCTGTAGGATCCCTATAAGTTGTAGTACAGTCCACAGCACAAAACAGTAACAACAATTCAGGAAGAAAAGATAGTCCAGAGTACTCAACTTTCATCTATTAAGTTTCCAGTTGGCTCTCATCAGCTTCTTTATTAGGGGGAAAATGACCTGACCGTCTGCTCCAGTAAATAAATAGTCTCAAAACTCTATAAGGAAAAGTAAAAACTCTAGAGAGCAGTTCTACTCAGTCATCTAGGGATGCTGTGAGTTAAAACTGTAACAGACATAAAACCTCAACCATTTTATAAGAACAATCCATGAAATTGAGCCCATATTTATAGATTCAAAAGAGAGAAGGAATGTGTTTGGCTGTGTTAATGACTCTACTGTAATTGACATACAGTTAAAATATTTAATACTTAGGTGTGCCTTATGATTAGTTTGAACAACCCATTAGCTAATTGACAGAAAGAAGATAGGATATCTCCTATTTGAAGATTTATAAGTTCTACAAACCCACTGGAAGGTTAGCTATAAGTTGATTCTCAATCAAAGATACATAACAATAAATAACATGTTCATTAAGAAGAAAATTATTAATCTTAGTACATTTTAAAATTATCATCATGTCTTTGACTATTATCAATCAGGCTCTGATGTGTGCCTGATCTGGGCTATAGTCTTCTCAATTATGTGTTATGCATCAGAGAGTTGGACGGTGACTAGGGTTGATGGAAAGAGAATTGATGCCTTTGAACTGTGGTGCTGGAGAAGAGTGTTGAGTATACCATGGACTGCCAGGAAAACAAACAGATTTGTCCTGGAGAGGGTGAAGCCCTGGAGTCAAGGATTCTGAAGCTTCGTCTGACATATTTTGAGCATGTTGAAAGGAGGGACTGGTGCTTGGAGAGGGACATCATGTTTGGCAGAGTGGAGGGGCAGCAAAGGAGAGAAAGACCTTTGATGAGACGGATTGATTCTGTGACTAGAGAGGTGGGAATGAGTGTGTTTGAGACGGCTAGGTTGGCACAGGATAGAAGAGCGTATAGAGCTCTTGTACACAGGGTCGCTATGAGTCGCAAGCGACTCCAGGGCACATAACAACAACAACATGCCCCCAGAAACTCTATGAACTCTGATAAATGTTGATAGTTGTAGAGCGGCTTCTGGTATTTTGTTCATAGGGTCACTATGAGTCGTCCTTTACTCAAAGACAATACAAAAAATAATTTGGGTATAACAAGTTCTAGCCAAAATGTTCTCATCAATTAAGCTAATTTCAAGAACTACTTAAAGTGTAATATGTTTTCACTGATTATTTCTGGGATATTGAGTAAATTTAAAACAAAAACAAAAACATATTCATTAAGGAACTGGCAAAAAATAGGGCCCAAGGAACTAATACAATACCAACTGCTTTGTTTTAACTGAAAACACAGCCCTGGGTGTGCACACCAATCCATACCACAAATTTTGGAAGATGGTACCTGCTCAACTGACTGCAAGAGATCTGTATTTGTTCTAATTTTCAAGAAAGGTGATACAAGAAGGTAAAAATTTTCAAACAATGTCATTACTATCACATACAAAGACAATATTGTTGAAGATCATCCAAAAATGGTGAACAGTACACTGACAAGAAACTTGAGAGGCTTAAGCTGGATTTAGAAGAAATCTTGTCATCAGGAATATCTTTGTTCATGGCAGATGAATCATTGCTGAAAACAGAATATCAGAAGAATGACCATTTGTGTTTTATTGACTATGCAAAGATATGTGACTCAGTAAATCATAACAACCTATGGCTAATATTGTGAGGAATAAGAGTTCCAAAATACTAAATTAAGTCTATATAAATCTATACCCAGGCTAAGAAGCTGTGGTCTGAACAGAACAAAGGAGCAAGTATGATTTAATTCCAAGAGTGGTATGCATCAGGACTATACCCTTTCTCCTTATATACTCAATATGTATGCTGAACAAGTCATTTCCAGAAGAATGTTGGATCAGGATCAGAGTAAAACTCATCTACAACCTGCATCATGAAAATCGCATAACGTTGGTCCCTGAAAATGAGAAGGACTTGAAACACTTGTGGCAGAAAATGAAAGAATACAGATTTCAATCTGGATTACTTCTCAACAACATCAAGAAAACAAACACACTATAAATACTGCACTGACAGGCAATATCCTGACTGATGAAGTTTTCAACAATTTCCTTTTACTTAGATTAAAAATCAACAACTTTTGCATCAGTGATCAGGAGATACATAGCATTGGGAAAGTCTGCTATCAAGACCTCTCCAAAGTACTGAAGAGCATTTATGTCAGTTTAAAAACTCATGAGAGCTGCGTAATGAATATGGATGGTAGAAGAAGAATCAATGTGTTTGTATTTGTTGGGGGGAAAATAACCTAAAACTGAGTATCTCATAGATTTTCAGGAAAACAAAGAGATATATCTTGGAGAAATTACAGCCAACAGCCAAAGTGCTTTTTAGAGGCAAGGATTGAACTTTTGTCCTACATACTTTGGTTGTGGTGGTGTTGTTGTTAGGTGCTATTGAGTATGACTCAGTGACCCTATGAATTACAGACCTGGACCTTGCCATATGCCCTGCTATCTTCATCATCTCTGACATGCTTGATCCCATTTCAGCCCTCAGTGTCTCAATTAATATTGTTGGGGATATTTCATTTACCCAACATCTTTCCAACGGTGATATCCTTTTCCAAGGAAAAGTCTCACCTAGCAAAATATCCAGTGTATGAGAGATGAAGCTTTATCATCTTTACCTCCAAGAAACACTCTAGCTGTATTATTCCAAGACATACACATTCTCTTTGCCAGCATAGCAGCTAACTGAGGAGTAGAAGGCATGAATCAGGCACATCTGACTCTTCAAGCTGACATCATTGCTATTAAGTATTTTGGAGAGTTACCAGACAGATGACTTATCCAGTACAACACATGTCCTAATTTCCTAACTACTGGGACCAAGGGCATTGATTGTTGATTCAAACAAGATGAAATTATGACCACTTCAATCCTTTATCTATCTATTATGATATAGACTATTGGCTCTGTGATTAGGATTTTTGTTATGTTTTGTTTTCTTGATGTTGAGATAAAATCCAGTCATAAGGTTGTAGGTTTTTAATATTCTGCAGCAATTGTTTCAAGTACTCTTCACATTGAGGATACAAGATTCTGTCATCTGCATAATGCAGATTGTTGTTGAGTAGTCTTCTGATTCTGATGATCCTTAATCTTCATAGGTTACAGGTTCACAAATTATTTGCTCAGCATACAGATGGACGTCATATTTGGGAGGATGCAGGTTTAACCAAGGAGAAGAAGATTCTAAGTGAGATGGATTGACATGATGGCTGTGACAGCAGGCTCAGCATGTCAGAGATGACGAGTATGGCACAGGATATGATAGGGTTCAGATCTGTTCATAGCATTGCTAAGGATGGTACTCAACACCATGAACAAACAACAAATGCACAACCACTTAATTATATCATTGGAATATATGAGAATATAACATGCCTAATATGGGCAATCTTCTCCTGAGCAGGTAACTGCCTCTGGAAGCTGATTATCTCCAGGAGCATTCAGGAAAGGATGCAGCCCCACTGACATCTTGATTTCATCCCATTGAGATTCATTTTGGATTGTCAACAATAAAATAATGGATTTGTTATCTTTTAAGTCACTAAGTTTGTAGTCATTTGTTATAACAGCCACAGGAAACAAAATACACATAGGTTTAGGTTTTGTGCTCTGGGAGAGAATATAATCAGTATGTGTGCATTTTCACAGGTTTGAGAAATTCATCTGCACAGTTAACATCACAACAAATGTCAACTTGTATAGGAAAACAAAGTGCTTGTATGAGTAGAAGAACTCTAGGATCACTGAGTGAATCTAAAGTGACTTAACAGAACATAAAAACAACAACACAAATTCAGTGTAGCTGTGGACAAATAAAAAGGCAAATCTTACTGACATTCTGTAATCTGTTGAAAACAAACTAAAAAAAAAAACTCATCAAATTTATTCCAATATGAAAATTATGCCATCCATATTCTACAAACTTTGAAAGTTGGTGAGCCACCATGTCTTATGTTCCATGGAAAAAGAATAAAGGTTCACTTTTTATTTCATTAATCATTGTGGTAGCCTAGGCTTTCAGAGAATATACCAGAAATTGTTGGTCTCAACTAGTATGCTAATGAAATCATGGTAGAAACTGAATTTGATGAAGAAACATATGACATCAGGATTGGAGGAAGATCCATCAACCTGTGTTATGCAAATGAGACAATTTTGCTTGCAGAAACTATTTAAGACAAAGTATATGCTGAAGAAGATCAATCAACTACAGTATTGATGATTATAGTATTCAATATAGACTACATCTCAACAACAAGAAAACAAGAAGTCTCACCAATGGACCAAGACGTAACATAGAAGAGGAAAAGAGAAAAGTTGTCAACTATATCATTTTGCTTGGATCCACATTAATCACCCATGATAACTGCAGTCAAGAAATAAAAAATATATTGCATTGGAAAACATCTGCTTTTAAGAACCTTTCCCAAAGGCTGAGAGCTGTGATGTTAAAGAGTAAGCTGCACTTAATCTAAATCATGTTACTTTTTGTTGTCTCCTATGTATCTGAAAGGTGGACAGTGAATAAAGATAACCTAAGAAAAACCAATAAATTTTAATTCTAATGTTGTCAAAGAGTACTGACTATCCCACGGACTGCCAAAAGAATAAACAAGTCTGTCTTTGAGGAATTCCAACTATAGTGCTACTCAGAGGTAAAGAAGGTAAAAGTCTGTCTCATATATTTTGCGCATGTTGTTAGGAAGAGTCAGTCTTGGGAAAAAAAAAAGACAAAAATGATATATCATACTATAGAAACTGTAGTAGCTCAGAGATAGGGAGACCCCAAACAAGACAGACTGGCAAAAAGACTCTAACAGTGGATTTGAGCGTAACATAGATTGTGAGGTAGGATAAAGCACAAGGTAGGAGGACAAGCTTCAGAACTATTGTTCATAGAATTTCTATGAGTGTTACTCAACTGCAAGACACCTATCGGTAACATCAGTAAAATATTATTCAGAGGCTTTATAAATCACCTTTGATGAATGATTACGGTCTTTGCTTATAATTTTAACTTACCACATATTTAAAATAATATCTTGTAGGTTTTTAGATATTACTGTTAGATTTTGCTGAAAATTACCCAAAAATTATTGAAAAAGCACACCAACATACAACTGCCAGATTGTGCAGGCTGGGTTAAGAAGAGATTATAGTACTAGGGACATTATAGCTAATGTTAGATTTATCTTGGCTGAAAGGAGAGAATACCAGGAGAATATCTATGTTTCATTGACTATGTTGTGTGGATCACAACAAACTGTGACTAACTCTGAAAAGAATGGGAATCCCAGAACACTTGATTGTGTATATGTGAGGCCAATAATTAGACTAGAAGACCAGCCTTCAATTCAGAGCAAGGGTACACTACAAGCTTCAAAATCAGGAAAGGTGTACACCTGGTATGTGTCCTATCACCATACAT
The DNA here is from genome assembly GCF_000299155.1 of Elephantulus edwardii. Lineage (NCBI taxonomy): Eukaryota > Metazoa > Chordata > Mammalia > Macroscelidea > Macroscelididae > Elephantulus > Elephantulus edwardii. The sequence goes on from NW_006399773.1 coordinate 9,742,998, forward strand.
TTTTATTCTATATGTGGAACAGATCCTCTGGGAGCCTGGGCTCTATGAGGAGGAATGTGGCATCAAGATTGGAGGAAGATTCATCAACAACCTGCTTTATACAGATGACACAACCCTGCTTACTGTAACTGAGGAAGGCCTGAGGCATTAGCTGCGGAAGGTCAAGGACTACCTTAAAAAATGATTGGAACTCAATATCAAGAAAACAAAGATCCTTACCTCTGAGCCTATTGGCAGCATTACGATAGACAGTGAAGAGACTGAGATTATTGACAGCTTCATTTGCTTAGCTTCAAAATCAACATTCTTTGTACCAGAAGCCAGAAAACCAAAAGACAAATTGCATTGGCCAAGTCTGGTGTAAGGGACCTCTGCAGAGTACTGAAGAGCAACGATGTCAGTCTGGAGACTAAGGTGAACTGATCCAGGCCATACTCTTCTCAAGTACTTGCTAGGCATAAGAAATCTGGACAATGGCTAGGGATGATAGAAAGAGAGTTAATGCCTTTGAGCTGTTGTGCTGGTGAAAAGTATGAATATACCATGGACTGCTAAGAGAACAAACAGGTTGACCTGGAGAAGGTGAAAACAGGCTACTCCTTAGAGGCAAGGATTCTGAAGCTTAGTCTGATATAGTTTGGGCTTGTTGCAAAGAGAGACCAGTCCTTAGGGACATTATTCTTGGGAGGATGGAAGGACAGCACAAGAGAGGAAGATCCTCAGTGAGATGGGTTGACTCAGTGACTGAGAAATGAGGGTAGGTGTATCAGACAGTAAGGTTTTCTCAGGATGGAGCAGGGTCCAGAGCTATCGTACATAGGATTGCTATGAGCTCCAAGTGACTTGATTACACATAACAACAATATATACATATGGATATTGTTAGATTCCATTGAGTACAACTCATAGTGACCCTATGAAAAGTCAAACTGAATCCTGCCCTATCCTGTGCCAGCCTTACCACCTCCAAAACCTTCAAGCCAATGGCTGAAATCACTGTGCCAATCCATCTCACTTAAGGTTTTCTTTTCCCTCACTGACCTCTTATTTTTCCAAGCATGAGGCCTTCTTGCAATGAATAGCTTCACCTACCTATGTGTTCAAAGTATCAAGAATGAACTTTCAGTGTCTTTGCCTCAAGGAGCATTACAGCTGCACCCTCTCCAAGGCATATTTGTTGGTTCTTTCGATAGTCTGCGGGATCATCAATACTCTTCTCCAGCACCACAACTCAAAGTCAGTGTTTGTATCATTCTTATTCATTGTCCAATTCTCTGGTGTATAGCAAGTGATTGAGAAGACCATAGTCTGAATTAGGCACAATTTAGTATTCAAACTGAGATCGATCGTTGCTCTCCAGAATGCTAGAGAGGTCCCTGAGAGCTGACTTGCCCAATTTAATATCTCTCCGGAATTCTTGACTGCTGGTGCCAAGGGTGTTGATTGTTGATCAAAGGAAGATAAAATCCTTGACGGCTTTAATCTTTTCTCCATCTGTCATAAAGCTGACTGTTAATCCTGCAGTGAGGTATTTTTGTTTTACTGATGTTGAGATACAATCCATAACAAAGACTGCCTTCTTTGGTATTCTGTAGCAAGTGCCTCAAATCTTCATCACTTTCAGCAAGCAAAGTGGGGTCATGTGCATAATTCAACATGCTGATGAGTCTTCCTCTGAACCTGATGTCACATTCTTTCTTATAGTCTGGCTTCCCGATATTTGCTCAGAAGAGATATTGAGTCATTTCACTCAGAATAATATTTGCCAGTCCCTCCCAAGTTAGGTAAAAATATACAAAATCATTGTTCCTGCATGCTGAGTAATATTCCATCATGTAA
>NW_006399773.1:9746546-9751206 GCF_000299155.1 Elephantulus edwardii
GAGTCAAGCACAACTCATAGCAATTCTATGATCAAAAGACCTGAAGCCTTTCTATAACCATCGTCATATAACAAAGTTCATAGAGTTCCAGGGGCATGTTGTTTAGGAAGTGGATTCCACTCCTGCTTCCAACAAGGCACAATTCCTCAATTAGTTTAGACAGCTCTTCAGTCAATAAGTGAAAATTGAAGTTCAGTTCATCACAGCAGCACAAATAAACCACTGCTTTTCTCAAGTTTTTCAGCAATCATATCTCAGTCACAATTCAGCTTTTCATTCAACAATCCAACAAAGTAAACCTTTAACTGTGGTTCCACCTGCCGGGTTTCTGTGGTTACACCTTTCCACAGTTACTTCACAGCAGTGACTCGGACTTTTCACCCTGTCTTCACCATCATTACTAATAGTTTCTTCACAGTATCTCCACCACCATCCCTCATACTGTGAAAAGCATTCTCTTATATTGATCTCACAGCTATTGGTTATTTGTAAGTCTAAATAGCTTGCCTCTGGAAACCCTATGAACCTTGAGGAAGGATGGAAGTCACACATGTATCGAGGACTTTTGTTCATAGGGTCACTATGAGTTGTCTATGGCTTGACAGCACTTAACAACACAGAGAGAGGACCACTTGGCCTAGTAGACTGAAAGCAATGCTATCAAGCCAAAGGTAGGTGACTCTAATCTGTGGCCCTAAGGCATGTTTTTCATTGTTTTTGTTCAAACAGTCTTCTACGTTGTATAGCCCTGGTGTGTCCACTTGCTGTACGGAGATAACTTGTGCTGACTGTGAAGCTGAACACCGTGACACTGATGTGTCAACTGTGATAACAGTTACCCATGGTGGACAGCGTTTGGTGGTTCTCCCAGGTTGAAACAGGCTTGGAAGCAGAAGTGACATCCACTTCCATAAATAGCTTACCTCCAGAAACCCTATGAACTTGGAGAAAGGATGAAAGTCACACACCCAAGTCTCGAGGACTTTCGTTCATAGGGTCAGTATGAGTCGCCTACAACTTGACGGCACTTAACAACAACAACAACATGTATCAACCATCAGGGTTGCTGGAGGTCATACTCCCAAGAGGAGTTAACAGCTCAAAAAGCCAATTTTCAAGGTTTCTAGAATCATAATAACATAAATATAAAAAGTACATTCTGTATAATACCACATATATTTGTATAAATGTGAAAAAATATATATGATATTTAAATATATGTACTATATATGTATATAGTATAAAAGTAGCTCTGTAAAGCATTACCTTGCCAAGTTAATAGAAGATGTCTTAAATCTATCAGCTGCCCCTTGAGAGAAAGATGGACAATCTATTCCCATGCAATCCACAGCCATTTGAAACATACTCGAGAGTCAGCTGTGAATTATTTCAGACTTGACAGTATATGATAAAAATAATAAAAATGTATGTGTAGTTAGACATATGTGTGCATGCAGTATGTGTATGCATACACAGATATATACACACACACACACACATATACATTGGTACGGGAGAAGTTCCTTTTAGTTATGAGAGTAATATTCCAGATTTCTTAGTCTTCTTAAATATCTATGCAGATATGTTTTTTAAACCACACAAAACTGCAAATCTAGACTCCCCCACTCAACTTTTCCACATTGGAGTGAAACATATTGTAGGTTTTTTTAGGGGAAGGGACTTGACTGAAGTAGTAGAGTTCTTACCTAAAAATTCCTATATTGATGAACCTTCTAGTTTTCACTTATTTTACTTGGATATAAAAATAAAATAAACTTTTTATGTACTTTTCTTCCTCTGCCTCAGCTGGAACTTCCATACTACTGACTTATCTATCACCTAGGCTAGAATATAAGGACAAAATGACCACGCAGGAAATTTCTTTGTCCAGAAGTGCCAAAGTCTCACTCAAACTGCTTTCTTACAGCTTGCAGAAACTTTTTATGTGTATTATGTATTTTTAGATATAGTTAGTAGCAAGAAAGTAGGTTTTATCTTGCCCATCACAGCTATTTTTTTTCTTTTAGAACACAACTGTAAAGACCATTTTTAAAGTATTAAATATTCAGATAAAATATCACATTAAATATTTTCCAGCCTTCATTCTGCATTCATAAAGATTTAATTTCTATCTCTCATGTGCTCAAAACTATCTTGTAAAATTCTCAATTACAGTACATATCCAATTTTAATGTATTAAAATTTCATGTCTTCTTTTCCAAACTCTGAGATCCAGAAGGCAGGGAACATGTCCTCAATCTATTCAATATTGTAATTATGCCAAACTCTTCATGTAGAATACATATTGATAAGTATCATTTGGTTATATTAATAGAACATCCATGAAGCTGTCTGTATAACTTTAGAAAAGCTTCCAAACTGAATCTCCTAAAGTTACATAACAATGAAGTTAAAATTGTAAATATTTTTATGATTCTTTAAAATTCTTGATTGCTAGTACTCTGCCTACCAAATGTAAGAAAAATGATCATGTTATGGGAAAAAAACCCAGCGTAGACTATAAACAAGTTAACCTGAGGAGATAGGAGACAAGCTGTTTTGGAAATGGATGTCACTCCTGCTTCCAAGCTTGTTTTAACTGACAGACACATTAGCCACTGCTGAATTGAAGAATTGATGTAAAATGGGACTTTGTTTAGAGGCCCAAGATGTTGGGGGTCAGTAAGAAAGTCAATATTGGCAGGACTGAGAACTTTGTTGGACAACTTGGAGGAAAGTCAAAATTGACAGAACCAAGAAGTTTTTGAGAGTGTGGGGAAGCTAAAATTGGTAGAACTGATTAATAAGAGGTACTTAAGTAAAAAAATTTAACAGAAGATTTCAAGTGTCAGCTCTAGAAGATACAGAAAACTATTATGATAAAAGTGCACAGATGTAGAGTGAGAAAATAAAAAGAGAAGAACTTACTTGACACTTCTCAAGCTGAATTGGGCGGGGGGGGAAATCAAGCCTCAAATTGCAATACTGAGAGATGTTATGGACACAGTCTTGAATGATCCAAGAAGCATCTAAGATTATGGAAGGAATACACAGAATTGCTGTACCAAAAATAATTAGTAGATAGTGAAATTTTTCAGAAAGTAACAAAAGCCAATGATAATAAAGGATGAGATTCAAGCTACCAATGAAAACATTAACAAAAAATAAGGCCCCAGTAATTTATGGAAAATTAGTTGACATGTATCAACTAAGAGATGTAGCCCTGGATGTGCTTGCTAATTTATCCTAGGAAATTTGAAGGACAGCTACCTGGCCACCTGACTGGAACAAATTCTCATTTGTCCCCATTCCCAAGAGAGGTGATTTAATAGTAGATATTACTGAAAAATATCATTACTATCCCATGTAAGCAAAATATTGTTGAAGATTACTCAAAAATGGCTAGAACAATATATTGACAAGAACTATAAGGAGTTCAAGCTGGATTTAGAAGAGACTGTGGCACCAGAGATATCATTGCTAATGTCAGGTGAATCCTGGCTGAAAGAAAATAAATCAAGAAAAAATTTTATTTGTGCTTTATCGACTATACAAAGGCATTTAACTGTTTGACTCACAACAAATTATAGCTAACATCAAGAAAATGGGAAGTGTACAAAAATCTATACATAGACCAAGAAGCTATTGTCCAAACCAAGCAAAGGAAAAATACATGGTTTATAATCAGAAAAGATGTACATCAAGGTTGTTTCCTTTCTCCATATCTATTCAACCAGTACTCTGAGGAAATCATTCACAATGCCAGAACCTTTGAAAAGAATGTGACATCAGGATGGCAGACTCATCAATAACTTGTATTATGCAAATGACACAAATTTGCTTGCTAAAAGTGAGTAGGATATGAAACACTTGCAGTAAAAGAGGGAGGACTACAGTTTTGGTATGGATTACATTTAAACATCAAGAAAACAAAAATCTTCATCACAGGATCAAGAGTAAAAATTAGATAGATAGATAGATAGATAGAGGAATGAAATTATCATTTTACCTTGCTTGGATCAATAATCAATAATTTTGATACCAATATTAAAGAAATCAAGAGACATATTGCATAGGGAAAGTCTGTTGTCAAGGGCCTATTTAAAATACTAAAGAACAAGGATAGAAGTTTGAAGACTAAGGTCGTCCTGATTTAGGTTATGGTCTTCTTAATCACCTTCTATGCATCAGGGATCTGGAAAATGAATAAATATGACATAAGAAGAATTGATGATGTCAGTCTGCAAGCTAAGATGTGCATGATCCAAGTCATACTCTTTTCAATTACTTCTATGTGTCAGAAAGTTGGGCAATGACTAGGGATGATAGAAAGCAAATTGATGTATTTGAGCTGTGGTGTTGGAGAAGAGCATTGATTGACGTTTTTAACAATTACAGGTTGCTCGGATCCATAATCAACACTCTTATCACCAGCAGGAAATCAAAAGATGAATTGCATTGGGAAATTCTAATGTCATGAGCCTCTCCAGAGTGATAAAGAGCAATTAAATCAGTCCAGAGACAGAGGTACACCCAATATAGTCTATGGTCTTCTAAATTACTTGTTATGCTTCAGAAAGCCAGACAATGACTAAGGGTGCTAGAAGAAGACTCAATACCTTCAAGTTGTGGTGTTAGAGAAGAGTCTTGAACATACCAT
>NW_006399773.1:9753541-9755221 GCF_000299155.1 Elephantulus edwardii
GGATGGGAGTGTCGGAGACAGTGCAATTCGCACAGGACAGAGCAGAGTTTATGGTTGTTGTACATATAGGGTCACTATGAGTCGCAAGTGACTCGATGGCACATAACAACAACAACAAGAAGTCAAAACTAATTATATGGTTAATACAAACATTTTTGGAGCAAAATATTATGAGAGCAAAAGCCCTTTAAGCTATTAAGACAATTACAGATGAATGAATATATTTTACTATTTGAAACCTTCAAGCAAATATTTTATTTTCTTTTGTCAGCAAGTATGTAGTCAGATATAATTTGAATTTTTTTAAAAATAGAAGCTCCACTGCAAACATAATTAACATAGGTATTTAAATGACTCTAGCCTTAATTCTTCACAATTACTAATGAAATAATAATATTGTATAAGTAATGAGTATTAAAGGGGCAAAGTATTGAGGGACAATGATGTCAGTGAAAAACAAAAGTTGGGCTTAACTCCAGCCATGGTCTTTTCAATTATGTGTTGTATATTTGATAATTGGACAATGGTAAGAATGACAGAAGAAGAATTTATACCTTTGTGTTGTGATGTTGGAGAAGATAAACAAGTATTTCTAGGGAAAAGATTAACTAGAGTGCCTTTAGAGGCAAAGATGATGAAACTTCATCTCACGCACTTTCGGTATGTTGGGAGAGGCTAGTCCTTTAAGAGATCAACATGCTTGGAAAGGTAGAGGTCAATGATATAACGAAAACTTTTAATAGGATGAATTGATACAGTGACTGCAGCAATGGGCTTAAATATGTCAGATGGTGAGAATGGCACAAAATAAAACAGATCTACTTATATGGTTGCTATATTGAACTCAATGGCACTTCTAAGTATAATAATTGGTATTATTTTTCTTAAGTAATAATTAACAAATTAACCCAAACTATATTTTATTCACTCTTCATTTTGTAGTTCTTATTTTTGCACCAGAATTTTTATAAATTAAAATATTCATCCATTAGCTAATGTTTAAATTAAATTCCATGTAGATTGATCATTATATAACCAAAGAAAAAAAACCAAAAATCTACTCTCACTGACCATCTGCTCATTCATTTTATAGCTATGTATGTGCTTTCCTCTATAAAGTAAAGAAATATACTTAAAACACATAGAAGTAGATGTTGTTATTGTTGATTGCTATCGAGTGGAGCATGACTCATAGCGACTCCAAGAACAAAAGGTCTAATGCCTTTCTATAAGCTTCTTCAAGTTTGTAGAGTATTCATAGGCACGTGGTTTAGGAATTGGATGACACTCCTGCTTCCAAACTTGTCCTACAACTGGGAGCTCCACCAAACACTATCCACATTGATACATCATTATGAAACTTGATACCCAATGACACAAGTTAAGCATCACTGCAAACCCAGATTAACTCAGTACAACAAATCAACAAGCAGTGATGTACAAAGTAGAATTTCATCCAAAATATAGCAACACTAGTCTCACTTAGCAGTAGTTAAGTGTTGTCAGACTGAATAAATATTGACCCTATGAACACAAGACATGAACTCTGGTCTGTTAATTATGCCATTTCTTTATGTTGATGGAGTTTATAGAGTTTACACTATTTTAATTAAAAAATATCAAAATTATATGATATAAAGTCTACGATATAAATGGATTGCTATAGACAAAGATTCTTAC
>NW_006399773.1:9756351-9758349 GCF_000299155.1 Elephantulus edwardii
TTCTGGAAGGCATATGTATAGAAGTAGATAGTTGAACTTATAAAATTATTTTTGCTTTTTAAAAGTAATTTGTGCCACTATACCTAGGGAATCAATAGAAATAAAGAAATAGATAAAAATATATTGGAAAAAAATGACACATTTGATTTTTTGAACTTTACTGATGGGAGAAGGTGAATCTGATGTCCTCTGATAAGCTTTCTGTGTGGTCTTAAATTCATAGACATTTATTTTCATGTCTGAATGGTTTCTTCCTTGTAGTTCCCCTGAATTTTCATCCCTTCTAATATGTAATTTACAGCTTCCAAATATCTAACTTTTAACTTCAAACTTTTAAGTGATGCGTTTGTCAGCATGTGATAGCTAATTCCATCAATTTCTCGACTTTTTAATTGAAGCTGTTAACAGTGAAGTGCTCTTAATGTCTGTTTAATACACTATTAACTTCACTGAATTCCAAAAGAACAATAGATGGTACTTATGATTTTTTTCCTCACCAGAAAAAAAAGGCAAAATATTCCTTAAAGTGTAAGATTTTCATCCGGAATATCTCACTGCTAAATACACTGCTAAAATAATCACTGTTTCAATAGATGAACTGTTCTCAGGAAACACAAACTTTTCCTCAACATTTGTAATATATATGTGAAAAATAAGATGCTGTGTATAAAAATAATTGTTTTCATTAAAACAAAAGCTCTTATTTATAGTTTTCTATAGAAGTTCTTACAATAAGAATTCCATAAGCCTCTTTAATTGACCCTGAATCAAGTGCTTCATCTGTATATGTACCCCAGTGAGGCTCCCTAGCGCAATATAGGAAGGGCAAATGGTAAAGAACAGCTGGACATTTAGTCTATAGACTGCATTCACAATTTCTAGGCCACCATTAAATCCCCAGTACCTACTGACTGATAAGTTTCTGTAGTTATTTCTAGCTCAAATTGAGTTCGAGAGTGTTAGAGTTGCACTAAATTCTTAGAGGTTTTGCTAGTTAATTATAAAGGAGCAAATCATCAATTTTCAGATCTGAAGATCTTAGTCAAACCTAAGTATCTGAATTAAGAGTATCATTAGCAGTAATCGTTATTACCGTTCAAAGACTTAGGAGCATAATTAAAGTTTGTTGTTGTTGTGTACCATTCATTTATTTGCCTAGAAAGAGATTGCCCATCTTTCTCCCATGGAGTAGCTGGCGGATTCAAACTGTGTGTCTTTGGGATTGCAGTGCAGCTTCTTATCACTAGGCCACTAGGGCTCTCTAACTGAGATTTAGCAAATAATATTTAGTAAATCTACTATTCACAACTTCTGTATTTTTAGGTAAACTATGTTATGGAAACTGAAAACTTTCTTTACAGCAACAAAAAGAATTTCATAATACACAATTTCTAATTCATATTTATAGACAAATATTAGTCTGTCTCTCATTGGCACTTAATCAAAACACAGTCAAAACTGACCCTTCTAATAGTTAAGCCACAAGGGCAGAGACTGTTAGCCTTTCTATGTTGGAACAAACAGTGGATTCCAAGTCCCAGAGAGGAGTGGCCTTTGGGTAAGCTTCACATTGTTCTATACCCTATGACACCAGAGTCCCCTTATTTAATAGGGTCATGATAAGCCATGCTCAACTCGAAAGCAATCAACAACAACAACAATATTGTTTTTGTTAAGTGTCGTTGGGTCTTTTGAACAATAAATCTGGACTCTATTTTATCCTTAACATCCTCAACATGTTCTAACCCATTGACTCAAACACTACATCAATCTGTCTCACTGAGGGTCTTCTTTTCCTTCTCTGTCCCTATGAATTTCTAAGCATGATATTCTTTTCCAAGAAATGTTAGTCTGTCCTAGCAACATGTTCAATACTTGCGAGATGAATTTCATCATCTTTGCTTCTAAGGAACACTCCAGCTACACTCTCTTCAAAACATATCTGTTTAGTCTTTTGATGGTCTATAGAATATTCAGCAATATTATTCAATACCATAA
>NW_006399773.1:9761958-9777002 GCF_000299155.1 Elephantulus edwardii
TATAGACTTAATTACAGAAATGAGGCAGGTGATAAAATGATTGAATTTTGTTCACTCAATGATGAGTTCATCGCAAATACCTTTATAAAAAACACAAATGCAATCATACACATGGACCTGATATACTAGAGGAATCTAATTACAGATGTGGAAAGAATCATTGTAGAAGCTCTAGGCAATAGGTTTGGATTATTTTTTATGTTTTGTTTAGTCTAATATCTCTTTTTTTATGGATGAAGGGTATTTAATTTCAGCTCAATTTTTTAACTTAAAAATAAAAAATTACATTAAAATAAAAGTTTTCTATAGAAAGGATGTAAGCTCCATGTAGATAGGGATATTACGTGCTTTGTTTACAGATCCATTGCCAACATCTGACATAGTACTTGGTACTACTTAGGTGCATGACAAAACGAGGAAAAAAAAGAAATCCAACACATTGCCAATGATTCAATGTACCTCAAGACCACTTATGCTATAAAGTAAAACTGCCCCATAAGGTTGTGTTGTCCTCACTAGAAGCTTTATTAAGGTAGATCCTTGGGCCTTTCTTCCGTGGTACAATGATTGGTTTTTAAAAACCAACCTTTAAGATAGTAGTTCAACGAAAACTATTTTCATAACTCAGGGATGAATTGATACTCTGTAAATCCTAGTTAAACTAACAAGCACTTGCTTATGATGCTACAGTAAAATTTTCATAATCTCTTTTGACATCCTTTTTTTTTCTTCTTTCTCTTCTGTCTTTATAAGACTTTAACTCTCATGACTGATGATATACTCGATATAATCACACAAATCATCTGGTGTTTGATTATTGGTGTCCAATGTCTCACACAAGTTCTTAAGATGATTTTTTTAATTGAGGTATGATAGATTCAATGTTGTAGTTTGGTTCTTTTGGAGTTGTTTTCATTTTCTTCATGTTGAGTTTAAACTTGAACACAAGCAATTGAAATTTTGTTCCAAAGTCAGCATCTGGCCTGCTTTGCTCTGCTAATAATGAGCTTTGCCTATGATGATTTCCACAGATGTAGTCAATGTGACTCCTGATTAGTCAATCAGGTGAAGTCTGTGTCATTTATGTATTTTTAAAAGATATTTGCTCTGAAGAAATCATTGATTGTACACAACTACCTTATTAGATATCCAACCTCAATACTATCCCCAAGTCAGTACTTTCTACCATTCTGTCGTCATTGTTTCCACCTTTATCAATCTAGGTCCCAACAATTGTTAATAAGTCTTGATTGCATGTCTGATCAATTTCAGACTTGTGCAAATGTTGGCAGAAGTCATCAGTTTCCTCTTGTTCGGCTTTAGTTATTGGTGTAGCTATTTGAATAATGGTTGTATTAACAGGGCTTCCTTGTATGCACATGGATACTATCCTAACACTCATGAAATTGTACTTCAGGTTACTTCTTGAAATTGTCTTTTTTAACTACAAATGTCAAATCATTCTTCATCAATTTTTTTATTCCCTTCATAGTTGATCATGTGATTGTCTTATTCATTGATACCAATGCCAATCCATCTCAGGTAACTAATGACTAGAATGTTAATCTTTTATAATTAATGATTTTTAATGCAACATATATAATTTTTACAACATATTTTTCCATTTAAATTTCCCCCCATTCATTCATTGTTGCACAGTGTTCTCCCTGTCCACCTCTCCCCCCTAGTTCATTTTTCTTTTGGAAAAAAAAATTGTTTCATTGTTATACAGTGGACTGTCCACTTTAATATGCATTTATTTTTCTGAAGTCTTGTCATGAAAATACCTAATCCTATATTCCTTTTAAACAGTTTTCTCCCTCATCTGTTTCAATGTAGAATGTTAATCTTAATGCTTTCCATTTAATTTTTTTATAACTTCCAATTTTCCTACATTCATACTTCAAGACATTCCATGTTCCAATTATTAAAAAAATGCTTCCAGCAGTTTCTCCTCAATCCCATATTCCTCTATTCTTCATAGCGATTTTAAGAGGTCCATTATTTAAAAAAATGGATGGCCAATCATGCTTTCTAGCCTGTTTTCATTGGGAGATCCATATTTAACACACCTGGTGCTACCAGTCAGAAAGGCAGGAGACATACTGTATTGGAGAGTGTGCTATCAGGAATCTTCAGACTATGAAGACCAGTGACATCAATTTAAAGACTAAAGTGGATTTATTTCAGGTCATATTCTTTTAAATAACCACGAATAAGGATAATGCCTTTGAGTTGTTTTGTTGTAAAAGATTACTATCTTCTGGACTGTCAAAGAACAAACATATATGACTTGGAAAAGTCCAGCCTGAGTGCTCTTTGGAGGCAAGGATAGTGAAGCTTTATCTCACATACTTTGGGCATGTTGCTAGCAGGGGATATTTCTTAGAAAAAGACATCAAGTTTGGAAACGTAGAGAGGAAAAGAGGAAGTACCTCAATTAAATGGACTGACACAGTGACTACATAATGTTGTCAAGTGTGTCAGAGATGATGAAGATGGCACAGGATAGGATAGGGTTCACATCTGTTGCTCATAGGATCTCCATGAGTTATACTCAACTGGAGGGCACTTAACAGGGTTGTCAAAGATTTTATGGCTGGTATTTTCCAATAGAGAGGATTACTAAAGCTTGGTTTTGAGCAGAGATATCTGACAGGAAATAGTAAATGAATATTGTTTCACTATTTGCCTATTTGGCTACTTTTAAATTTCAGCTTTTATTTTAACATGCATGTTACATTTATCTATCTTTGCTCTAGGCATAGTCTGAGTAGAATTATGAGCTAAAAGAACCTTGACTGTGGACTTTCACTAGATTTGGATCACTGGTTTTGAACAGAAAAATGTGTCTCTTCTTCATACAGTCTTCTTTCTAGGAGCCAACTCAGTGTGTGCATTGATCTTTTATAATACATGCTGTAAAAAGAACAGGGTCCACATGGGGAATGTCATTATCTGACCTTTACCAACTTCACAGGAGGATATTATTCACTCTAACAACATCAGGAACACAAAACCAATTACAATGGGCTCAGACATGTCCACCACACTACAATGCCCCCTTCTTCTCATATCAACATAAATCTAACTGCTTGACTGGGTCCAAAATCCGATGTGATAGCTCAAAGACCACAAAGAACCATATTGGGGGAGTTAAACAGTTATAATTCAGGTTAATAACAAAATATAGTCAAGACAGCTCCCAAAAACGTACACACAGGTACCTCAGCCTCGTGGGCTCATGGCTTTAAGTGTTCCAAGTTCTCAGGCCTGACAATATTGCCCGATCACACTCCAAAGTTCCAGCTCATGCCTAATTCTCCAGTTCAGCCATTAGTGCTGCTGCCATCCCCAACGTGTGCCTTACATTTTACTGAATTGAGGGAGGGGTCTCTTCAGCAGCTAGGTGAAGAATTCCATCCCTTCTGGTTTAGGAACAATTTGTTCTGGTGAGAGAAGAATTCCTATTGTTTCTAGCTAGAGCTATTTAATTTATTGGAGAGAGATTAGCCAATTATCTTGTAGGTTGTTGAAACTGGCAAATCCCCTTGTGGAATGGGAGATAGACCATCCCTTTTTGGATAGACTAACATGCCTCATTCACACCATCAGGCCCCTTCCCATAGTCATCACACTAGAAAAGCCCTAATTTTTGGGGGGTGGGGGCTTTAAAATGAAGATGGATGAACATAAAGATTAAGATCAGAACCAGAGTAGGTACAGTATGACCAGTTGCATCAATACTGAATACAACATTTTCTAAAATCTAACAGTATACTTTCTTTCGATGGCAGAATCGTATTTGTACTCTGTAACTTGGATCAATACTTTTTCTCATTAAAATACTTCAGGATCTGTTCAATGACAAAAAAAATGAATTCTGCAATGTTATTGAAGAAAATAGAATTTATTGTACTATATATCTATTAAGTTGTCAAGTCTACACCTAGTTATATGCATGAATGCAATCAAGGACACAAGTATGACACTTTGATTTGTATATTTCTCCTTATTCTTCCAATTTTTAAACATCCTTGTTTCTGCAAGGACAGATATATATTTTTATTGCACATGTGTCAAGGATATTAGTCACTGATGACCTCTGAATATGGTAGATACAGTTAAGAAATTTGTGGGGTTATTGGAAAAACATATTCACTTATTAGCATTTAATGGGTCACGAAAACTAGAAATTGTTTTTTCTGCTACTTTATCACTTTACAGCCATTTATATCTTCTCTTTACAGTTGTTTTATTTATTTTATATAGATAATATTATCTAAAGATATTTTATGCACATGATATGTTAAAAGTATGTTCAATATTTATAATGACCTTGTTGTTTTACTTTGGTTTAGTTTTTGTTATTGCTAACTATATTGTTGGCAATTACCTAGGTATAAACTAAGCTTTTGAAGAAATAAGCACTTGGATGATAATTAGAAATTTTGAAGTTAGAATCTACCATATACATCTGAAGAAAGGCCTGGAGATTTACTTTAAAAAAATCAGTCACTGAATATTGGAGATAGGGTATTCTGATATGCAAATAGCTATTATAAGCCAAAATCCAGTTGGTGACAATTTGCTTATTAAAAATAAACAATGCTCCTTTCCCCCCCACACACCATTTTTCTCCCCTCTAAATACACTGCTGGTGGGAATGTAAAATGGTTGAACTACTATGAAAGGCAGTCTGGTGCTTTCTCAGAAAGTTGGAAATAGAAATACAATTTGACCCAACAATTGCACTACTGGGAATATACCCTAAAGAAACCAGAACTTCCACCCGAACATGTACACTCACACCCATGTTTATTGTGGTATTATTCATAATAGCAAAAGGATGGAAAAAACCCAAATGTCCATCAATAAATAAATGGATAGAAAAATCACAGTATATCCACACAATGGAATACTGAACATTGAATGGGTTTATCCTAAGTAAGTAATTCACAAAAGGATAAATATTGCATAACACCACTGTTATAAAATAGGACAGACATGGGGGGTTGCAGAGGAAATGGGGAAAGACTGGATAGGTAATAAACACTGCATTAGAACAGATGAAGGGAAGAACTGTTTGAAAGGAATATATGATTATGCATTATAAATATGAGGACAATCTTGAAAAAGACATGCATTGTAGGGTGGACTAGGGGAGAGGTGGAAAAGGGGGAGAAAATTTATAACAATGAATAACAGAAAAAGAAAATGAAGCCATACAATTATTTTTAAAAAGTATTTTCTAGTAGTCAAATGTTCATATAAACCATTTATTTGTCCCCAAATACAAACAAGAATGACATTTTCCAACTTCCACTAAAATTTATCCAAGTTTGGCTTAAAAAATAACACTTACATAATTTCTCATGTCAAAAGAGCAAACAGGTCTTGGAGATGGTGCAGCACAAGTGATTTTTGGAAGTAAAGATGATGAAGCCTCGTGTCACATACTTTAAACATACTTTAAAGTTTTTTTCCTTGAAACGGGACATAATGCTTGGAAAGGGGAGATACTATGAAGGAAGGGAAGACCCTCAACCAGGTGTATTGACAAGTGATTATCGTATTGGGCTTGAGTGTACATGAGATTGTAATGATGGCACAGGATAGGACAATGTTTACATCTGTTGTCCATAGAATTGCTGAGTTTACTTGTCCTGGTGGCACCCAACAACAACATCTTATCCTAATAGAAAATGAAGATAGACATTTTATCCATAAAAGTAGTTTGTTAAACTTACAACCTCACATATAATCTGATATTTTAGAATGTATTCCAGTATTTTTTCTGAATTTTATAATTTTAAGTTCATATAGAAGACAAAGAATATATTTAATGTCATTTGTCTCAGAACTCTTTAATTGCATGAATTGCTTTAAAATATTTTATTGCAAAAACTTGTTTACAAAAATAACATACTCTGAGTTTAGTAAAATTTTCTTTCAAAATTTGGAGCAGCTACATGTATCATGGTCTCAGGAATGATGATATAGAGGAAAAATGGTCATTTGGCAAAATGTCCCAGTAGAATAGATATGGCAGCACTTACAGCTGAATCCAAATGTTCAACAGATGGCCAGCTGAATAAAATGAAGCTGGAACGGAAATATTGTGTTAGATGAAAATAAGTATATGTTGGATAGAAAGTGACATTATGAAAGAGGAATATTAATAAAATATCTTGAAACAACAGTGAAACAAGGTCAGTTCAAGTCTTATTATTAAAGTTTCGTGCTGAGAAAAATGATGGGACCCAAATGGACTAATTTCAGCTTTAATTTATCATATAACCTTTGGGTCAAAATATGACATTATAATAAAAACATGTATTTGCTATAGAGAGCTGTAGTGGCCTCATGGTAAGAAGCTGTGCTGTAATCCTGAAGGCACGTGATTTGAATCCACCAGCTGCTCCAGGGGAGAAGAAAGAGTAATATCCTCCCATGCAATCAACTGCCTCTGAGAATCCACTGAGGGAGCAGCTATGGGTCGGTTCTGACTCAATGGCACACAACAACAACAATAATAACAAGAATTTGCTATTTGCTAGATTTAGTTCTGTATAAACAGTAACTTGTTGCATAATGAATCTGCATGAATTTCACTTTATGACATGCATTCATATAAGCCTAAGCCACCTTGTCACACTACTTCAATTAACTTATTCTGTGTTATTACTGCATATAAAATTATATTTTTTTCAGAAAACTGATTTCCAACACGTATTAAATACTTTAGACACTTACAAATATTATCAGAGTTTATGTAAATTATTTGCTAAAGATTAGCACTCATTCCAGTCCTATATGTGTGTTATGACTTTGATTCTTTGATTTTTTTAAAAAAACTATTCATACAATTCTAGTTCACCAAGGCCTGATACATTTTTGTCATTGACATTTTTCCATTACAATTTTGTCTTTGCTGATAGAGAAGAGTGAGTCACTTCAATAATACAGTCATTATGGAACTAGGCAAACTTGAAGTAGAGTTATGATGGTGAAATTATTAAAAACAAATGATTAATTCTAAAAAGATATCTCTGAGTAATACTAACATTTTAGGATTTTCTTCTCTTATTGAAAATACTTTGTGTACATGTACATACTAATATGGGCTTTTATAATTGTAGCCTCAAAAGCAATTAAAGATAATCAATCAAAGGCCACTGGAAGGAAACTAACAATAAAAGTAATGTATTCATTCTGGATTCAATTTTTCCAGATATTCATATATTTATGTGTAGTGAGAGTAAACAAAGGCATGTTGTAATGAGGAAAACAAAACACTTCTAACAAGTGCGATTATATATTATTTTTCAAGAAATTATTTAAATCAATCTTTCAGTTATGCCTTATATAAAATATAGAATATTGTCATTATTACTATTAAAATATTAAACAGAAAAGAAAAAGTAACTTTGAAAGGTTATATAGCATATTGGTTTGGAGCACAATTTCTGGAGGAAGAAAGATTCTTGGATGTACAACTTGGTATTATTATGTTTAGTAACTCATATGAGTATCTCACGTCCCAATTTTTTGATTCTGGCATTCCATCACCTCTATGATATTCTAACAATCACATAAAAACATACAGATACCATGTAAGCAACTACTAAAGAATGTGAAAGTTATGAAGCATTCACTAAACATCCTCTTTCTAACAAAAACTTCTAGGTCTCATAAATGTTCCTCCCACCTCAAATGAGGTATTCTAGGATTTCTTCTTACCTTTCTTCTAATTGCATTTAATTACATTCTGAATTAGGATTTTTATTTTAGAATGTTTTCTTTAGAGTATTTATCTGGTCTTAGGAAGGAATCCTCTTTTCACTATTCCTTTAAAATATATTGTTGTTATTGTTAAGTACTGTAAAGTTGATTAAGGGTCAGAGTGACCCTATGAACAACAAAGCTCAAACCTATTCTATGTTGTGACCTCCTCACAGTCTCTGACACACTCAAGCCCATTGCAGCAATCCTTGTGTCCACCCATGTGGTTTAGGGTCTTCATCTCTTTAATGGACCTTCCACTTTTCCAAGAATAATGTCCCTTTCCAAAGAATAGCTTCTCCTAGCAACATGACCAAAGTGTGAGATGACACTTTATCACATTTATCGCCAAGGAACACTTTGGTTGCACTTTTCCTGAGACATATCTATTTGTTGTTTTGACAGTCCATGGGATATTCAGTATTCTTCTCTAACAACTCAGTTCGAAGGAATCAATTTTTCTTCAGTCATCCTTGTTCATTGTCCAGCTCTCAGCAGCATAGCAAGAGATTGAAAAGAACAGGGCCCCAATTAGGTGAATATCAGTCCTCAAACTAACAGCAGTGATAGTCAATAATATGGAGAGATCTCTGACTGCAAACTTTTCCAGTGTAATACATCTCCTGGTCTCCTGACTACTGATACCAAATGTATTGATTGTGGGTTGAAGTAAGATTTCTATTGTTGGTTTCAATCTTTTCTCTAATATCATGATGTCCAGTGATAAGTCCAGTAGTGAGAATTTTTGTTTTCTTAACGTTGATATGCAACAATATTGAAGGATGCATTCTTTGATCTTCTGCAAGAAGTACTTCAATTCTTTTAGCAAGTAGGATTGTGTCATCTGTATAATCTAGGTCATTGATAAATCCTCTTCCAATCGTAATCCCATATATTTTTTTTATAAAAGTCCAATTTCTCAAATAATTATCTCAGCATACAGAAATAATTCCAACCCTGACACCCTTTCAACCATTTAGTTTTCCTTTGCTACCTACATACAATAGCTCCTTGGTCTAAGTTTTGCATGAGCACAATTCTGGGATTCCTATTCTCTCAAAGTGGCTCATTATTTGTTCTGATCCACACAAATGCCTTTCCTTAACCAATAAAGCACAAACAGACATTTCTCTGGCATTATTTGATTTGGGCCATTATCCATCTGATATTAGCAGTGCCATGGCTATAAAACTAGTGACATGACCTTTTCAAAATCCAGCAAGAATGTGAAGTAGTTCTCTGCCAAAGTATTGTTCTCTCAATTTTGAATGATATTCAGCATTATTTTGATTGCATGTGCTAGTAATGATATTTTTTGATGAGTTTCACGTCCTGTTTGATCAACTTTCTTAAAAATTGTAAAAAAAATATGAATGTCTTCCAGTCAGTTGGCTAAGAAGCTGCTCTCCTAATTTCCTGGCATAGAATGGCGAGCATATTCAGGATTGCACTTGAAATATGTCCGTTGGTTCTTGTGACCTTATCTTTAATCTTTTAATAATAAAGGAAGCTATGCTACCAAGCCGAAGGTGGGTGATTTTCATCTGTGGCCCTTGGCCAGGTTCAAATTGTCTTCCTGTCAAACATTCTTCTAGGCGGTATAGCACTGGTCTGTGCGTTGCTATACAGAGGTAACTCGTGGTTGCTGTGATGCTGAAGCCTGTGACAGTGATGTGCCAATTGTGGTAATGGGCACCCATGGTGGACAGTGTTGGCTGGAGCTTCCCGACTAAATCAGGCCTGGAAGCAGGAGCAGCATCCACTTCTGAAATGGCTTGCCTCCGGAAACTCTGTGTACGAACAGTGCTCAGGCCGTTCGTTCATAGGGTCACTATGAGTCATCTACGACTCAACGGCATCAAACAACAACAACAACAGTATATGTTTAACATCCTTTGCTCTAAATGATAAAATGATAACTTACATTCAAAGAGGGTGCTGTTTTAATGTTTATTACATTTAAGGCTCCATTATACTCTTGACAAGAAAATTCAACTTATTTTTATACCAAATTACATTGCATCATAAACTTTGTTATCTGATAAGAGTTAAAGACATTATTATTTTTTTAAAACTTTTTGTTGTAATTAAAGTACAAGTTTACAGAGAAAATTTGTTTTGCATTTCACTTCTAGTAACAATTCTAAGTAAACAAGAAAAGGGACACATGCAGTTCTGTGTATACCCTTGTTCATCACATCACCATTAATGAAAATTCCAAAAAAAGAGAAAATCAGCTTAATAAACCATGAATGATTAAATTCCTAAATAAATATGGCATATGGTTCTAGTGACCTAGTGGTGGAAAGCTGTGCTGCAATCCCAAAGGCATGCTGTCCCAAGCCACCAGCTGCTCTGCAGGAGAAGGGCGAACAATCTCCTCCTGTGTGATTAACTGCCTCTAAAAACCCACTGGAGGGTCAGCTATGGGTCAGTTCTGACTAGACCGCACACCACCACCATTAACAACAACACAAAGGAATTCTATTGAAAGTTTATGAACAATAAAGAATCTATGCAACATCTCATAGCAAGAATGAACCTTGAGGACATTATGTGGAGTGAAACAAGTCAAGAACCAAAGGGCAAATATTGTATGAGTCCACTGTTACAAAAAGTCAAAGAAAGACTTAACACATTTAAAAAAAAACACACAAAAAATGCACACATTATTTTTGGTTATCAGGAATGAGAGGGGAAAGAATAAGAAGGAAAATCACAAACTAGATAATACACATATATTAAATTGGATGAAGGACAAAGAAATGATACTAAGGGCCATTGTAAAGATACCACTCTGAATGATTTATAAACTTTTCTACATTAATGATACTTCCTTTCTTTGACAACATCCAAGAATAATAAGGAATAAATAAGATTATTTTAACTGCTTTTAAAATTGCCCTTAGAGCTTTATCATACTTTAAATCTGCTGAGTTCCAAACTCAACAAACAATTCACCATCATTTTATAAAAATCAACTCATTGTTTATCCCCAGCAATTTTCAGAGGCTTTAAATTGCAGGAGAGGTGATTACTCATCTTTCTCTGGAGGAGTCATTGGTGGATTCTAACTTCCACAGAATTACCATCTTACTTTTAGCAGTTTAAGACCTAAATTGCTTCTCAAAATGGAACTATTCCTTAAGTGATCAGTGTGTGACTGAAGAAACTATGCAAATGTACACAATTTAAAAACAAAACAAAACAAAGCGAGAATAACAAATTACAAACAATTCCTTGCATAACTGACAATATAAAAAGAACAATGTTGCTGTTGTGTATCTTGGAGTCAGAACTGACCCACAGCTGACCCTCCAGCGGGTTTTGGGAGGCAGTTAATTCTCCAGGAGCAGATTGGCCATCTTCATCCATGGAATAGCAGGTGGTCTCAAACCACATGCCTTTGATATCTGAGTGCAGCTTCTTGCCACTAGGCCATCAGAGCTAATGACTGCAGTTTGAGAGGCAAGTGTTTATTGAGTATTTGTTATGCATTCTAGAGTACTTTTTCTAATATTATTCATGAAAGACTGAAAGGGTATAGTGATCTGAATAATAGTGACATATTTTTATGTTTTTATAATATGCTAGTTGTCAGTTTTATACAGAGTTTTCAATTTCCTAAAAGATATGAATTAAATTACTGAATGGACCATGGTAGAGGCCTGGATCAGCTGCCAGTATTTCTGTTTCATGTTTTATATACTAGTTAGATGAAAATTGTAAGATAATATTTTTTAATTGTGGTAAAATATGCATAACAATACTTTTTTCATTGTAATTAAGTGTACATCCATTAGCCACAATTGAGTTCACTTGTTGTGCAACCATCATTGTTTATTGTTGTAGTATAACATTGGGTTGGAATTGACTTATTGTTGACCTTCCAGTGGGTTTTCAAAGGGAGTAAATCTCACTGGAAGAGATTGCCCCTCTTCTGTGACACAGCTGGTGGATTCAAACAGCAGGCTTTTTGATTGGCAGATTATTTTATCACTAAGGTACCAGAACTCCTGTGCAAACATTAGCATCATTATTGTTGCGTACAATTGAATTAGAATTGACCCATAGCTGACCATCTAATGGGTTTTCAGAGTCAGTTAATGACACTCTTTCGAGGCTCTTAAAACATGTATGTGTATGTATACTTATACACACTTATGAATTTACATATGTACTTTTTACATACCTATTTATAAACATATTTTATGCATTTAATTTAGAAATATGTACTATATTGATGTATAGATTCTGATGCACAGACTATATAGGTATATGTATGAATTTATGTTATCTTATAATAGTCATACTTCCTCAAGTTCACTGTGAGGATGAAAACAAATATTTTGTAGAGATGTAGTGATTTACTGTACATGCAGGTTGTATAATACTTTCTTTTACTCAATATCCTTGGCAGCCTTAATGTCATGCAAAATTTGTAGAATTATTTTAAAGAGTAAAAGCTTTGGTAGCTGACAATGAAAGCATGATCAATTAATTTTAACCATTTTCAATGTCATTATAATTTGCCTTATGATTTGCTAATACATTTGTAAAAGGAACAAAGGCCACACGGGTACAGTCATCTACTTACTAAATTCACAAGGGGGAAATGTCCCCATAAACAATAACAGCAACACAGAACAACAAATTTTCATGAAAGCAATCGTGTTTCCCATGCTTGCCCACCTCTTTCTATTCATTCCAACATCAATCTTACTGTTTCACTGAGTCAAAAATCTAATGCAATAGCTCACAGGCCACACAAAACAATACCAGGCAAGTCAAAAAGACTATTAATTCAGATTAGTAGAATACAGTCAGAACAGCTTCCAAAATGTGTTTGTCAGCCTTAAGGCTCATGCCTTTAGACTAGTGAGGCTAGTGTTACAGAGCTCTCATTCCTGCTAATTATGTCCTCTCCCTCTGGGGTTGTAGTCTCAAGTTCTGCTCTGTCTCACATCAGGTCTCTGGTTCTTTGCTGTGGCTGTTGTGGTTGCTGTAGCTGTTGTCCTATACACCCTGGTCTGTCTGGCACAAGAATTTCTGCTCTGAAGGATATATTGCATTCTGTTACTTCTTCTTTGCTGTTAGTGAGGTTCTCTCATTCTGCAGCTATCTCCTTTCAATTTAGTGGTTTGAGTAGCCAATACCCTTGTAGATAGGCTCAAGCATCCTATTTGCATATCCCTGCCCATCTACATGATAAACCAAGAAAATGGCTAGGGAAACCATTTTAAACAATAAATTCTTTTTTAAAAATTTTTATTGTATTATTTTTATGTGTACCGTCAAATCAGATCTGACTGGTACAGGAGGAGATTACCCCCCCTTCTCTAGCAGAGCATCTTGTGGATTTGAACCACATACCTCTGGGATTGCAGTGCAGCGTCTTGCCACTAGGCCACTAGAACTCCCTTACAATAAATTCTTAACACCACAATATTTCCTTCCAGGAGTGATTGACCAACTTGAAATTTTAAGAATGATTTATACTCATGTATCTGGTGAGTTCAAAGAGTAAAACTCTTGTCTACTTTTCAAAATATTAGTGGTTGAAACCCACACAAATGCACTGGGGAAGAAAGAACTACTAGCATATTTCTGAAAGTTCACTTTCATGAAAATTCATGGCATAATTCTATTCTGAGACACATGGTGTTTGGGAGAATTGGAATTTATTTGATGACAACTAGTAGTATTTGTACAATGTTATTACTAAGGGAACTCTGGTTGCCTAGTCGTAAGGAACTGTGCTGCCAATATGAAGACATGCTGTTCATATCCATCAGCAAGTGTGCAGGAGAAAAGTGGGCAGTCTCCTCCTGTGCAATTTACTGCCTCTGAAACCCCCCTGGAGGGTGAGCTATGGGTTGGTTCTGACTTCACAGTACACAAAAACAACATTACTCTTAACATAATAAGGATTATAATGGACATTATAATTTCCATCAGAATTTACAGATTATGTTTTGAAATTTTTTATAAATAAGATTTACTTCTAATAGTGAGATGAATCCACTTTTAGATTATTTAAGTGTCATGTGTATACAGTTAAGATAGCTGAAGACCAACTAACTGTAATAGCTAAAAAAAAAGGAGAACTTTTAGGCTAACTTTATACTTATGACCATATTATTTTATCATCTTTGTTCATAGTTTAAAGAGATAATTTGTAAATCAGTGTACTTTATGGTAAAAAAGGGATTTTTGTAGATTCAGCATTTCCTTTGTTAATTGAAATGGTAATAAATTTATATTATTATCAGATTGCATGTATAATATAACTTCCCTTATATGAGAATACTTGCATGTCCATTTATTCAATTGTTTACTTTTATTTGTATTGAAAATTACCTACATTATTGGTGAATTTGACATAAGATTTTCACATGGCTGGTCATTGTTTTTGTTTTTATTTTTATTTTTATCATTCTTGCATAATTTCTTCCTCCTTTCTTTACTCCCTCCACTCCCCTTCCCTACAATGCACCCATTGTTCCAGAGTGTTATTATACAGAAAATACCTAAGCATACATTCCTTCGGACAGTTCTTCCCTTTATCTGATCTAATGTAGTGTTCAATATCTATCTACTCTTTTCCCATTCTTTCCCCAACTGCTCCATGTTTGTCTTATTTTATAACAATGGTGTTCTGCAGTATTTGTTCTTTCATGACTGAGGTATTTCCCTCCATGATCTTACCATGTTCTTACCCCAGCAACAAGAGGGCAGCAAACAACAAATGCTGGTGAGGTTGTAAAAAGATTGGAACTCTTATTCACTACTTGTGGGAATGTAAAGAATCTATATAAGTTGGTCTGGTGCTTCCTCAAAAAGTTGGAAATAGATACCATTTGAACCAGCAATTTCACTACTGGAGATATATATCCTAAAGATTCCAGAGCCATGACTCAAACAGAGTCACGTATGTACATCCATGTTTATTGCTGCATAATATTACCATCTAAATGGCAAAGAGATGAAAGCAACTCAAATTTCCATTAACAAATTAATGTATAAAGAAAACCCTATAATACATTTACAAAATGGAATATTTTGCAATCCTGAAAAAAAATTGAACTCATAAAACTTAATACAACATGGAGGAGCCTAGAGACCTTGTCTACTTTTGATGAATGGTTCCTGAAGCCTATATGATTTACAGTGACTTCTAAATTTTTAAACTTCTACCTGAAAAATGGAAAAATTTAAATGTCTTCATTGATTAAATTTGGGTTTTATTAATAAATTAC
>NW_006399773.1:9778635-9789889 GCF_000299155.1 Elephantulus edwardii
GTTTTAGTCCTAGGTCCATGATCCACCTTGAGTTGGTTTTTGTGTATGGAGTGAGGTGTGGGTCTTGCTTGAGTCTTTTGCAGATATTTTTCCACACTTTTTTTTGTTTTTGTTTTTTTTAGCACTTTTGATTTAATTCGTTTGTTCAGTAGCCCATAGTGGACTATCATCTGATCAATTTAAGATTCTTCAGCTGATTAAGTGTACTACTCAAAGCTCAACTAATTGCACTTGAGTTTTCACCAACCTGTAGCTTATTTACTCTCCAGCACATTTTCAGAGACTGAAAATCCAATGGGAGAATGTCCATCAAGCTGCTGGTGAATTTTAACTTCCTGAAAGACTCCATCTTTAGGTGCACTGTGCAACTTTCTACCTACAGATGTTGAGTCAACAAACCCATAGGTGATCTTCCAAACAGTTTTCAGAGTTGTAAATTGCAGTCAAAGGAAATTGCCCATCTTTCTTCCAAAGATCAATTGGTGAATTCTCACCATGTCCTTTTAATTGGCATCACAACTCCTTACCCACTAGGCTACCAGAGAGCCTTCCAAATTAGACGTTTGGAACCGTCCACAGCTAAATTAATTACCAGGGCGAAAAAGCATTCTCCTATCATATTCTGAAAATTGTGTCATACAGGCTTATGATATATATCCTAGAAGTTTCAGCCACAAAGTAGCTACCTAATCTTTCATTAAAGAGATTCAGCCTGTAACCGATGGGTTTAATCAACTGACTCGGAAGCGGGGGTGGAAATCGCATTATGTTTTAATGAAGGAAATGCAAACACTGTGACATAAAGAGAAGTTGTTTACCTCTTGAAATCAGAATCCTCCTGGTACTATAACTGACTGCTAGAAACATCTATTTTATTCAGAAAGGTTTTTTTAGAACAGATTATAGGTTAATGGAACTGTTTGAAGGAGCACAAATACAAGTTCCCTCTGTTTTAAAGGCTAGAACCAATTTCACCTAAGTTTTAAATAGTCTATTTTCAACTACTTCAGTTCTGGGCTTGTTACATACCAGTGAGTCAGAATCAACCAATAGCTGACCCTCCAGTGAGTTTTGAGGGGCAGTAAACATCATGGGAGGAGATTGCCCATATATTTTTCTTTTTTCCTATGGAACTGGTGGATTCAAACTACATACCTTTGAGTTGATAGTACAGGTCCTTACCGCTAGGCCACCAGAGCTCCCTTTCCATTGTGGTGGGTGGAGCTATTGTTCTGATTAGTCCTAGTCGGGTTGTCATACCTAAAGACCAAGAGAATGGTGATGGGAACCTCTGGGACTTGTAATCATTAGTTGCCATTAAAATACAGTTAGTTAAGGAGACTGCCAAAAGCGTACAGAGAAAAGTAGACCTTAAATTGACCCTGGAAAACAGCCTACCTCCGAAAGATAGTTAGTCTTCACCCACGATTGTAAGAAATTAATGGTCCAATTCATAAGAAGGGTAACTGTTGTTTGCCAGCCCACGTTGTTGTTCTTGTTGTTGTTATTGTGTGCCATTGAATCAGATTCGTCTTCTGACCCTGCAGTCGGTTTCCAGAGAAAGTAAGTCAAGAGAGAGGAGGTCGTTCATCCTTTCTCCCACAAAGTATTCAATACTCTTCTTCACATAACAATTGGAAGGCTTCAATTTTACTTAATTTTTTTTCTATGGTTTCTTTTAATTTTTTGTTTGTTTGTTTTTTTGGGTTTTTTTAGTTTTTTGTCTTTTCTTATGCATTATCCAACTTTCACATGCACAGGTGAGAACCTTGTTCTTTAGCAATTTAAACTCATGCTTGACAGAAGGTTTTACCAATTAATCTTTTGATTTCTTACACGCTACATTATTGTGAGTATTGTTTATAAGTTCAAGTAAAATTAAATTGTTGAAAACATCTATCATTTCTCCATGTGTCATGATGTCACTTACTTGCCAATTTCTAAAAAATAATTAGTTTTAAGATGAGATTGTATTGAAGACTGTGTTTGATCTTCTTCACTAAGTTTTCAAACTCTTCTTCAGTTTTCTGTAAGCAAGGATGTGTCTTCTATGTAAGGTAAATTGTTGATTAGTTTTCCTTGAGTTCTGATGTTACATTCTTTGCCATGCAATCCATGTTCTAAAATTGTGAGGTATTGAGAAGATAATTAAGAAAGGATATAACTCTGATATATACTCTTTCTAATTTTAAATTATGTAATATTCCCGTGTTTGAACAGTTGCTTCTTGGTCTATATACAGGCTTTACATGGGAAAAATTAAGTGTTCTGAAATTCTCCTTAATATTTTAAATAATTTATTATATTCCAGCTGAATGACTTACATAATCAGTATTATTGTTTGTTGTTGTTGTATGTTCTAGTAGTTACTGGTGGATAATCTATTGCAGTAATTTTAGAATCATTTCATCAAGATTTTGCTTTGAGTGATAGCAAGCAAATTGTTCATTTTTTCCTACCTCTTATTAGATCACTTTAAAAAAAGTCCAGAAACAAGAAAAATAAAAAAGGAAAACAAACCAAAAAAACAGGAACAAATATGTCTATGTCTTCCAATCAGTAGCTATCTTCCAAATTTCTTTGCACAAACAAATAATCACATCTAGGAATGCATGTCTTTGTTAAATCAGTCTATGCCTCAGTGTACCTTGGACCTGTACCTTCAATATTAATAACTTTTGATCATATTTTACTTATTGAAATTTTTCAGTAGTGACCTAGAGGGAAAGAAATGGATCACACAGTTGTAAGGATATGGCTTATAAAATTGCTGAGATAGGAATATTTCAAACTATGAGTTAAGGAGTATGCCAAAAGACTACTGTTTTTCATGGTGGAAAGTTGTGACCAATCTCAATATTTACATAGTAGTTTCTAATATTTTAGGTTTTTTAATAAAATTAAATTCATTTTTCTATGTATAGAGAATTGTTTGCTTTTATTGCATGTTGTTATTGATTGCCTTTAAGTTGAACATGACTCATAGTGACCCCACAAAAGGCCTGAAGCCCCTCTATGACTATTGACATTTATCAATGTTCATCAAGTTTCTGGAGGCCTGTTATTTAGGAAGTGGATGCCACTCCTGCTTGTACACATACAAGAAATTTGTTATTCTACTCTTGAAAACAAACTTTTTAAATTTTTAAATACTTTAATATTTGCAGAGAAATAGTATACACTATATATGCAAGGTAAAGAACCTTATATGTCCTTACTCAATTATTACTAGTATCTTTCATCCGGTGTCCTAGTCTAGTGCTAAGTAGTTATGCTGCCAACCTAAAGGCACATAGAATCCACTAGCTGCTCCATGGGAAAAAGATATACAGTATTCTCTTGTGAAAATTACTGTCTCTGAAAACCCACTGGAGGATCATCTATGGGTTGGTTCCAACTTGACAATACATAACAACAATAACAAGAACCATGGCATATTTTAAAAGTCATAGGTATATATCCTAAGGAAAAGGAGCTCTGACTTAAAAATATAAATGGATATCCATGTATATCTCATCATTCTTTACAATGGCAAATGGTTATAAACAATTCTAATGCTCATCAACCAGAAATGAATACCTAAGAAAAATGTAGTAAGTTCACACAACCAAGTTATATGCAACACTAAATAAAAGTGGGGAATTCTTTAAGCACAGCATATCACGGATAAATATTAAGGATATTGTGTTGAGTAATGTAATTAATTCACAAGGGAATAAATATATAATGTTAGCACTATATCAACTTAGAGAAAGATTCAATATATTCAATAATCATCCCCTACAACACAATTCAATGACATTGATTCTTTTTTTATCTTCGTTATTCATTGTTCACCTGTTAGATACATAAGAAGCAATTCAAAATACCATGGCCTGGATCAAGCACGCATTAGACTTTCAACTGATGTCCTTGTTTTTAGTATTCTGAAGAAATCCTTGAGAACAACATGTCTTTTGATTTCCTGACTGCTGATATTGTGGGTGTTGATTGTGAATCCAAGTCAAGTGAAACCATTGACATTAATCTTCCATCTGCAACAATGAATGAGTGGAAGCCCAAAATCTCTGTAAATGTTTATGAAAATTAATAAAATATAATTATAGAAAAAAAAATCTTCCATCTGTCTATCATGGTGTCCCCTCTATCATGGTCCACCCTCGACAGAAGACTGTGTGTCTTTGAATTGCGATGTAGATGAAGGATCAGGGAAAGAGCAGAAGACCCTTTAGGAGATGAATTGGAACAGTGACTCTTATAAATGGGCTTAAGTGTGATAGAGTTCATGAGGATGGTGTTGGACTCAGGAAAGTTCTAATCTATTGGTAGCAGTGTTACTATGAGACGCAGTCAACCTGAAGGCACTTAACAAAAATATTTCACATACAGACAAAATAATTCTTGGATATTTACAAATGGTGGAAGAGAAGGAAATGAGAGTAAATATTAACAAATAGTTAAAAGACACTTATTTGCTCTCTGCTCTTGGTTGATCCACAGATTGCCCTCTCTTCTCATGCAGCCTCAACCACATCCCTGAGACATAATGATAAAGGTCAGAACAAATGGATTTGGCTTCATTGGATGCCTGGTCATCAAGGCTGCTTTTAACTCTGGCAAAGTGGATGTTGTTTCCATCAATGACCCTTTCATTGGACTCAACTATATCGTCTATATGTTCCAGTATGATTCCACCCTTGGCAAGTTCAAAGGCACTGTTAAGGCTGAGAATGGGAAGTTGGTCACCAATGGAAAGTTAACAACATCTTCTAGCTATGAGATCCTGCCAGCATCAAGTGGGGTGATGATGCTGCCGAGTATGTTGTGAAGTCCACTGGTGTATTCATAACCATGGAGAAGACTAGGGCTCACTTGAAGGGTGGTGCCAAATTGGTAATCATCTCGGCTCCTTCTGTTGATGCCCCCAAGTTTATGATGGGTGTAAACCAAGAGAAATGTGACAACTCTCTCAAGATTGTCATCAAGGCCTCCTGCACCACCAACTGGTTGGCTCCTCTGGCCAAGGTTATCCATCACAACTTTGGCATCATAGAGGGACTCAAGACCACAGTCCATGCCATTACTGACACACAGAAGACTGTGGATGACCCTCTGAAAAGCTGTGGTGTGATGTCTGTGGAGCTGCCCAAAACATAATCCCTGCATCTATTGGTGCTGCCAAGGCCATGGGCAAAATCATCCCTCAGCTGAATGAGAAACATACTGGCATGACTTTCCATGTCCCAGACCCAGTGTTTCAGTTGTGAATCTGACCTGCCATCTGGAGAAAGCTTGCAAATACGATGACATCAAGAAAGTAGCAACACTGGTATAAAGCAGGTCACTTGAGGGGTTGAGAGTGTAAGAGCGGCTAGATAATTACCATTGCACTGGAACAAATAAAAGAATTGTCTAAAACGAATATATGATTAAATAATATAGTAATATATGTATGACAACAGCCCAGAATAAGAGATATATCATTGCAAAGAGGACTGACGGGGGAGGGGGGGTGATCGGGGTGGGGGGGGCAGTAGGTTATTATGCAACAATAATTACAGCCTCTTAAACCACCAGTTCCAGCAATAGCACTAGGAGAGAGAGGGAGAGGGAGAAAACAAAAACAAACAAACAAACAAAAACCCACACACTCTAGTCCCAGTTTAATCCCCTACACACACATCCTTGAACAGTTTCCATCCAGATCCCCTGGGAAAGGGGAGGGACTTTGAGAGCCCATCTTGTCAGTCAACACACAGTACTCAGCCAAACAAAACAAAACAAAAGACATTCATTAAGATGAGTCAAGAGAAAAGTAACATACAACAAAGGGATGATCAGACTGAATGGGTCTTAAAATTAATGTTGTAAAACTAAGTGAATTTTAAGGATTTAAGAAAAAGACATTATGCTTTGTAATTTTTTACTTGACCCACAACAAAAAAAGGTAACAAATGAATTTGATGCATTCAAATCGAACTCAACATCAAATCAGTTCTTACTAATAACAATTTTCCATCTCTATAAGACTGTAAATACTATTTGGAGAAGCCTACTATGTTTTTCCACTGGAGCTACTGGTGAATACACACTTCTGCTCTTTGGTTTAACAACACAAAATGTTATTCACTGTGTTGTTAGTGTTCTGAAAGTTCCAGATTTTATTCAGACTTGCCAATATTTTCACTAAAATCCAGGATTTAATCTAAGGTACCAGAATATGCTTAGTATTTTTTTTCCAAAAACATATTTACCTTTGTTCATCTCTCTTAGCATTGCATGAAAATAATGTTAAAAATAATAATTATATTAACTAATTGTATATTAAAAGTAAAATAACTATAAAGATTGAATGAGTATGGTTTTTTTAGATAAGTACAGAACTGGTTCCTAGAAGATGAGGGTTAAGAATGTCCCTTGCCTGAGATATTGCACTCAGCATAATGTCCTCCATGGTCACTCATTTTGTATAAACTCAGTCACAAAAAGACAAATACTGTATAATGCCACTATAATAAAACAGGACTAACGGGAGTTTGAGAGAAAACGAAAAAAAAAAAAAGGTAAATAATGTACAAAGCATTGAAATGGACAAGAGAGAGAACTGTATGAAGGAATATATGATTAGGTATTATTGGTGTGATAAGAGTCCAGAATAAAACTGTATAGTAAATTTGTGTTTGGGGGGTACTGTATAATGATGAAAGAACTTTTTTTTTCTAAAGAAAAAAATGAACTAGGGGGAGCAGGGCAGGGAGGAATTTGTGCAACAATGAATGAATGGAAATCCAAGACCTTTTAAACTTAAAATCTCAATTAACAGAAAAAAAATTCCCTTGCCAAACAGCTATATCACTTCATAAGCTCTAACATCAGTTTTTTCTCTGATCCTCAAGTTCTATTTTCATGTCTATGTCTTTAATTCACTAGAAGTTTCCACAGAAACTAAAAGATAATTAAAGAAGAGTAATGGCCTATAGGAGTTCCTGTGGTATAGATATATGTACTTGACCACAGATATTAGAAGATGATGAACCAGTGGTTCTCAATCCTTGGCTCTTGACTATCAGTTCTTGGAGTGACTGGATCAAGTTAGATGAATGCCTATAGTGAAAAAGAATTGAGACTTCCAAGAGCATTCCTCTCCATCCCTCAGAAATATCAACCACATCCTCAATGTAGTATATGTGCCTATTTGGTTCACTCTTTCTAGTAAAGTGGAAATACAAGACACATTTTACCCTAATCCTTCTTCAATAACACAGCGAACCATTTGCTCCAGATTGAGGTCACAAGAACAAATAAGTTAGAATTCACAACACCTTTATAATGTCACAAAATGAAAGGCAATGGTTAAAAGGGTCCTATTTTAAAATTCATTGTACCACAGAAATTTGTTTTCTAATTCCTCAAAATGTATCAATAAGTATCATGGAGAACAAGTTTTCATTGCTAAATAAAATGTAAGGACTTCAGTTCTTTAGATTCTGTTTTATTTCATGTTTTAAGACTACTCACATAGTTTGATAACTATGCAAACTCAAAGGTTTTGAGTCAATTTTGACTCACAATACCTCTCCATCAGGTTTCTGAATACGTAAATCTGTCCAGAAAGCGATTACACATTTTTCTTTCATGTAAAAACAGATGGATTCAAATCACTAAATTTTGGTTATTAATCCTACATGTAACATACAACAACAGAGCTCCTTAATTATTATTGTGAGCATTTATAATCTCACCTCCTAAAATATAAAAGCAATGTTCTTTAGGGCAAATAATATCCAAATCATGGTATCTCTGCAGTGTTCATAGAAAATGTCAGGAGACATATTATACAATGGAAACATTACTGTCCATCACTTCATGCTACTAAGTAGCAAACATACTGGAATATTAGCTATTTTTATGCTATTTTAGCAAATAATTGTACTGGATATTAACATTTACTTGCAATGGCTTCATTGGAAAGAGATACATTCAAATTCATATACCATACCTCCACCCACAAAACTGTTTATCTCAATTTATCATTGGTGTTTACTGATATGCTTCAGTTATAAGAGAAGGTCAAACAGTCCTTCTCGGGGCATTTCAGTCTCTGGCAACAATTTTTATTTGCTGATCATAAATGTACTTTATATTTCTGGATTGTTATTTTATGTAATAATGTCAAGGACAAACATTCTGAAGCATGTCTAATAACATTGAGCTCCATTTTCTTCTCACTACAATTCAGCACCCCATTAAATTTAAAGATAACTGTACATGGCTATAGCTTGGTAGGGGGTGTATTGGATTTTCTTCAAAAGGTTTGTTTTTCTTTTATAATTGCCTTCATTCTTCTTAGTTTGGAGAGTGGCTTTGTACAGAATAATATGAGGTATGAGAGATGAGTCTGATGGAGGAAAAACTATACTGTCCTTATTATGTAATCTATTAAAGCAATATGAAAATAAAATGCTTGCAAATGTAAATAACTCATGAAGTAAATGAAAAAGCGTGTAGTACATTAGAATAGGGATCCTATATGATATATTTCTGTTGTTACTATTTCCACATGATATAAGTTATTTTTAAAACTTATTCAGAAAATAAGAATAAATCTACAAAAACTGTCCACATTTACTTAAAACAAGTGTTATTATATTACTTTGTAAAGTCAACAGACTATAATCTCCCTAATAGTAAAAATATATGCATTTTTTTGTCTGATTTTTTTTTCCACACTATCAGGTTTTTAAAGAATATTTTCCTTTTCATTTAAAATAGGGAGCCCAGTGAATTATGTGCTTATCATTTAAATATGCTTTTAAATGGATTGCTAGTAGTGTACACATTTATTTTTACCATTAGAGGGAATTAATCTTAAAAAAGATTTATAGTTTTAAAAATAATTTTGACTGGATAATGGAAATACCCATAAAATTGATATCAAATCATCCTTTACTTATTTTTTTCTGCCATTTTTGCTTTTTTAAGTTGGTTAATCAGAGAAGCAGAATTTCATGGTGGGACAAAAACATGATCTATCACTCGTCTTTAGAGCTAAATATCAGGCATAATATGTATATCCATTGAATATTTTATTTTGGGTTTTTTTTTCCCCCCATTGACTGTATTTTGACACTATGATGTTGTTGTTAAAGTCTAATTTAACTTAAGTTGAAATAAGACAACTGTAAGTAAATGAGATATTAAGCTTTTTGTTTGCCTGCTTTATAAATGAGATTATTATTCTTACTTTTGTCAAAGGAAAAAGTAATGAAAGAAGAAGAAAAATACCAAAACAAAGCATAAATATTAAATAGTGGAGATCATTTGCTCATTGTTAATATAAAGTCAACATTGATTATTAGGAAAAGATACATGATTGATTTTTAATGCTCATTTCTTTTAACTATCAATCTCTATTATAATTTATTAGACATGATTTGGTTTGGTTTTCTGAAAATATATCCAAGTTGTTAATTGTTTACAAGAGGTTTCTGACTCACAGAAACCTTGAGTACAACTGAATGGAACACTTCTAAATCCTGCATTATCCTTATAATCAATAGTCATGACTGTCTGTTATTACAACCACCATACAAACCCATTTTATTGAGGGCAATCTTTTTGCTGAAACTTTCATTTATCAATTATGATGTCCTTCAAAGTTTCAACTTTCTTTGCTATTGAGTCCAAATTAATTAATATCTGAACCTGTAGTGTGTTTTGATGTTATTAATGACAAGTGTAGGGATTGCCAATCTTTTTCCCATGGAGTCAATGGTGTAGTCAAGCTGCCAGAGACTCACTTCTGGGTGATTCTGAACACAGTTCTCTACTATCTATACCACTAAAGAGACTAGTTCCACTTACTAACAAGTCCAAAATACTTAAGGTGAAATCTAGCCATTCTTTCTTCTAAGGAGCATGATTACTGTATTTCCTGTATCACATTTGTGTTCAAAATTCTAGAAGCCCCTATTCAAATTTACTTCCCAATACCAAAGTTCAAATGATCAATTTTTCTTAATTCTTTTTATTCATAGTCCAACTTTCAATGCATTTGAGGTGGATGAAAATATCATGAGGTCAGGCACACCATGGTTTTCAAAGTTACATCTTTGCTAATTTTAACACCGTAAAGTAAACTTTTCCAATAGGTCATTTGATTTCTTGACTATTGCTTCAATTGATTGTGGATTGACTATGGATCAAAGTATAATAATTTTTAAACTTTATTATTTTATTTTTTTCATGATGTTTGTTGATCCAGTTGTATTTGTTATTGCTAATGAGGCCCATGCCACACAGGCTGTGTGGTTATTTTCATCAGTATGTGTTCAAGTCCTTTTTTTTGCCTTCAGCAAGAAGATTGTCATTTGCACAATACAGGTTCATAGTCAGTATTCTATAAATAACGGTATCACTTTCCATATAATTTACCTTCTTGAATGATTTTGCTCAACATATAGTCTGAATAATAAAGTAGGTAATAATAAAGAAGATGACCAAAGAGATTGTTAAAAACCCACAAATATCTTCTTCTGATTCCTGCTTACTTTTTTCAGCATCTGATGATATTATGTTTTATAGGCATTTTTTTCTTTACAACATTATACTTGCATATGATTATTAATGACATTGTTTCATAATTTCCGCATTATGATAAATTACAGTTCTTTGGAATGGGCACAATTATGGATTTCTTACAGTTAGTTAAGGAAACTTAGCAGCCTGTATTGGTTCTACTAAAGGAGTGGTCATTTCAAATCTACTAATAATTTATGGGAGTTAGGATGATAGTCTCCTCGCAAAAAGTTTTATAGCCTTGGAAAACTGCCCGATGTTACCATTATTTAGAGGAGCCATAACAGGAGCTATTTTTTTTGTTTGTTTGTTTGCTTATTTTCTAGTTATTTTGCCACATGGCTGTCTTCTTAATTTAGAAATATATTCATAACTCCCGCCGGAGAACCAGGTTCTTCCTGTCTTCTTATAGTCAACCAGAACAATGTTCTACGCACATTTTGTTCTCAGTAAAAGAGGGCCTCTGGCCAAAATTTGGCTGGCGGCCCATTGGGATAAGAAACTAACCAAAGCCCATGTGTTCGAGTGTAATTTAGAGAGCAGTGTGGAGAGTATCATCTCACCGAAGGTAAAGATGGCACTTCGAACATCAGGACATCTCTTGCTGGGAGTAGTTCGAATTTATCACAGGAAAGCCAAATATCTCCTTGCAGACTGTAATGAGGCGTTTATTAAG
>NW_006399773.1:9789989-9796662 GCF_000299155.1 Elephantulus edwardii
ATTTTATTTCTCGTATATATTTTTATAGTTTCATTTTAAATATGTGGTGAAGTTTAACAATTGTGTATCATATGTAGAAGAGATTTTTACAACCATTACATATTATTTCTTAACATGATTTGTTCTTGTTATGTGCCATCGAGTCACCTGTGACTCATAGCAATCCTATGTACAACAGCTCTGAATCCTGTCCTATCTTGAGTCAGTCTTACTGACGCCAACACAACTCGCCCCATTGCCCCAGTTACTGTGTCAGTCCATCTCATGTCTTTCTCTCCTGTCCTGTCTTTCCGCCCTCCCAGGCATGTTGTCCTTCTCTAAGGACTGCTCGGTCCCTCTGGGCTGCATGTCAAAAGTACGTGAGACAGAGCTTCAAAATCCTAGAGTCTAAGGAGAAACTTGATTTTACCTCTCCAAGACAGACTTATTTGTTTTCTTCAAGTTCCATGGTATGTTCAACATTCTTATCCAGCACCAAAAATCAAAGACATTAATTCTTCTGTCATCCTTACTCATTGTCCAGCTCTCTGATGGATAGCAAGTAATTATGAAAACCATGTCCTAGATCAGGCACACCTAATGTGTGTAAACTAACATTGTTGCATCTCAGTATTCTGGAGAGGTCCCTGAGAGCAGATTTTTCCAGTGCAATTAGTCTTTTGATTTCCTGACTGTGGATGCCAAGAGTGGTGATTGTGGAGCTTAGCAAGCTGTAATTGTTAACAACCTCAATCTCTTCTCCAACTATCATGGTGCTGCCTATTGGCTCAGTCATAAGAATCTTTGTTTTCTTGATGGTGAATTTCAATCCATATTGAAAGCTATAGTTCTTAACATTATATACAGCAGCTCTGAACCCTGCTCTGTCCTGAGCCAGTCTTACTAATTTTGACATATTCATCCCAAGTATCCCATTTCATTGATCTCAGTATCTGTTCATCTCATCCTCGGTTTCCCTTTACCATGCTGTCTCTCCACCTCTTCAATCATGATGTCCCTTTCCAAGGACCTGTCCCTCCTGGTCACATGCTCAAAGTATGTGAGACGAAGCTTCAAAATCCTAGCCTCCAAGGAGAAACCTGGGTTTCACCCTCTCCAAGACAGACTTATTTATTGTTTTGGCAGTTGATTATATGTTCAAGACTCTAATCCAGCACCACAGTTTGAAGACATCAATTCTTCTTCTGTTATCCTTAGTCATTGTCCAGCTTTCTGATTCATAGAAATTAATTACAAAAATAATGGCCTGGATTAGGTACACCTTAGTCTCTAGACTAACATCATTGCTTTTTAGCACTCTGGAGAGGTCCCTGACATTTACTGGTATGTATATATATGTAAATGTATATATACTTGTGTATGTATGTATGTATACACACACACATTTCAAGTGTGGGTAGCATGATATTAGATACAGTTCTTAAAACTATGCTTTTTATTTTAATAATTGTTAGTACATAAAGATTTAATTAATTTATTAGCATTTTTATACACTAGGATAGGTTACCTTTTTTATTTTTTATTAAGATATTTCATCATTTTTAGAATAAACATATCAAAATTTTCACTGGTCAATAAATGAATCTCAATTTATTTGACATAATGAGCATCCAACTATAGACTTGTGATATAGAGCTGTAATGTGCTTTAAGTCTAGCCACACATGTGTTAAGGAACTCAAATATGTAGACCCATTAATCTGCAAAGAGATTCCACCTGAGAACACTAAGGGAAAAAATAGTCTCTTCTCTTCTGTACTTCATTCACAGAGAATATCATTAGTAGATTTTATGAGTTAGGTTTCATTAATCCATATTATTTGATAATGCAGCTCTATGGAAATCAGAACACATGACAAATTGATAAAGACAGAAGCTTGAGAACTTTGTCATTTATAACCATGTGAAGTTATAAAAAGGAAAATCTGATTTTGCAAGTACCCTTACCAAAGGATGTAGACACATAAAAGAATGATGCTCATAGCATTATCCACATAAACATTGATTTTAGCTTTTTATATATATTTTGAATGTATATACCCTTCAAGTTTCAAAATGAAAGAAATAGCAGTCCTTTTAATATAAACAAATTATAGCCTTAATTCTTTTAATGAGAAAAATTGAGAAAACTTTAAAGAAAAGCAAACAAGACCAGATTTGGAAAATTTGTATCATTCTTTTATGCATATTTATTTGGATAAGATGTTTGCTTGTGTTTTATTGACTATGCAAAAGTATTTGACTATGTGGATCATAAAATATTGTAGATAACATTGTGAAGAATGAGATTTACAGAACATTTAACTGTGTTCATGAAGAACCTTACTGAAAATTAAAAGAGAAAAATTATAGCCTTCGGTATGTATTGTTGTTGTTGTGTGCGATCAAGTTATCTGCTACGTATAGCAACCATATATTCAACAGCTTGAAGTCTGGCCTGTCCTGAGCCATGCACAATGACTTTAACACACCTCTTTCCATTGCCTATTGCTCCAGTTATTGTATCAGTTCATCTCATCCAGGGTCTTCCTCTCCTGTGCTAACCCTCTTACTTTTCAAACATAACGTCCTCCTCAAAGGCAAGTCCTTCCTGCTCACATGCCCAAAGTGCGTTAAATGAAGCCTCCAGGGATAAATTTGGTTTTACCCTCTCCAAGACAGACTTACTTGTTTTCTTAACAGTCCAATGTATGTTTAAGACTACTTCAGCACCACAACTCAAAGACATGTATTCTTCTTCAGTCATCCTTAGTCATTGTCAGTATAGATTGCTGTTTTTGTTGTTAATATGCTGTCAAATTGCTTGCAACTCATAGAGACCTATGTACAGCAGTTCTTAACTCCGTTTTATCCTGTGCCAACTTCACTGTCTCAAAGACACCTACCCTGATTACCATAATCGTCGAATCAATCCATCTTATCAAGTGTTTTTCTCTCTTGTGCTATCCCTCCATATTTCCAAGCATGATGTCCTCACCAAGGACTGGTCCCTAGTTGCAAAATGCCCAAAGTATGACGGACAAAACTTCAGAATTCTTATTTCCAAGGAGCAGCCTGGTTACATCTTATCCAGGATGAAACTTATTGTTCTCCTCACAGTCGATGGTACATGCAATACTCTTCTCCACAGCACCACAGTTCAAAGGTATCAACTCTTTCTGTCATCCCTAATCATTGCATAGCTTTCTGATTCATAGCAAGTAATTGCAAAGGTTATGGACTGATTAGACACACCTTAGTCTTCAGACTGAAATTGTTGCTTTTCAGTACTCTGGAGATGTCCCTGACAGCAGACTTTCCCAATTCAATAAGTCATTTGATGCTCTGGCTGCTGGTACCAAGAGTGTTGATTGTGGAAATAAGCAAACTGAATCTGTTAACAATCTCAATCTCTTCACCATTCATCGTGTTGCTGCCAATTGGCCCAGTGATGAGAATCTTTATTTTCTTGAAGTTGAGCTTCAATCCACATTGAAGGTTATCGTCCTTGACCTTCCGCAGCAAGCCCTTTATGTCCACCTTAGTTTTAGCAATCAAAGTTGTGTCATCTGCATAATACAGATAGTTGATGAGTCTCCAATTCTGATGCCACATTCCTCCTCATTGAGCTCAACTTCCCAGAAGGTCTGCTCAATATACATATTGAAAAGGTATGAAGATAGGACGCATCCCTGGTGTACACTACTCCTGATTTTGAACCATCCAGTGTTTCCTTGCTCTATTCAGATGACTGGTTCCTGGTTCAAGTATAGGTTTCTCATAAACACAGTCAAGTGTTTTGGGATTCTCATTCTTTTCAGAGTTTTCCATAGTTTGTTATGATCCAAACAGTCAAATGTCTTTGCATAGTCTATGAAGCACAGTACTCTCTTCTTTCAGCCAAAATACATCTGGCATTAGTTATAATATCCCTAGTACCACAGCCTCTTCTAAACCCAGTCTGAGCATCTGGCAGTTCTCTGTTCATATGCTGTTCTAGTCGTTTTTGGGTAATTTTTAACAGAATCTTATTTGCATGTGATATTAAAATCGTATAAGTTACACCTCAAAAATAGGAAATGCATCCTCAAATCAGGATCCAAAAGCAACTTCATAATAAAAGGATAAAATGCGGTAGTTTGAAAGTATTTTGTTTTTCTTGGATTCATAGTCGGTATCCATATAAGCAAGAGCCAAGAAATCAAAAGTTGTATTGCAATCGACAAATCTGTTGCAAAAGACCTCTTTAAACTATTTAACAATAAAGATATAACTAAGGTCTATCTGTCACAATATAGGTATTTTCTAATTGTGTCATATACATGTGAAAGCTGAGCAATGAACAAAGGAGACTACATAACTGATGCCTTTGTATTGTGATGTTGACTAAAGCATTTAGCAAAGGGTGGACTTCGAGAAGAAAGTTCAAAACTATTTTAGAAAAAGAAAAGCCAGGATATTCCTGAGACATGTGACTAGTGACATTTATTTCCCATCCATGGGTTACACTATCAGGAAGGATTAGTCTCTGAAGAAGGGCATCATGATTGTTAAAAGGAAGATTAGAAAGTCCATGAGCAAGATGGATATGGGACTTATGTCTGCAACAATGGGCTGAAACAGCAATGATTGTGAGAAAGTGCCGAGACTGGGTAGTGCTTCACTCTCTTTTAAGTAGGGCCTCTATGAATGAGGAGAAATGATGAAAGTTGTACAAGAGTTCAGGGCTTTCATTCATAGAGTTGCTAAGAGACCTTTACAACTTGATGGCACTCAACAACAACAAGGAAAGAGTTCTGTTGGCCTAGTGGACAGAAAGTTATGATATCAAGCCATAGGTGGGTGATTTTAATCTGTGGCCCTTGGGCCAGGTTTTAATAGTTTTTGGCCAAACATTCTTCTAAGTGGTAGAGCACTGGTCTGTTCATTTGCTTTACAGATTTAAGTTGTGGTTGCTATGATGCTAAGCACTGTGACACTGAAGTGTCAAATGCAATAATGGTTACCCCTCGTGGACAGTGTTTCATGGATCTTCCCAATTAAAACAAGCTTGGAAGCAGGATTGGCATTCTTCTGAAACAGCTTGGCTCCTGAAACTCTATGAACTTGGAGAAACAATGAACGTTGTACAAGTGTCCAGGTCTTTTGTTCATGGAGGTGCCTATGATTTGCTGACACTTAACAACACAACAGCAACTATGAATTGAAATTAAGGAATATTTTCTGGGTCCAATTATTTTGCTATAAAGTCAGAACTGAGAATCACTTCTATGGAGAATGAAATCAGACTACAATTTAAAAAATATCAGTTGTATTTATACTGGAAAAAAAGCGTTATTAAGGATTGTCTGCAAGCACTAAATAAAGTGTATGCCTGGCAAAAAGTCAGATTTTTTTAAATAAAATATGTTCTCAAAATGATGAACCTTATAAGGAAATATTAGTATTCAATAAATCTCCTCAAATATACTTAAAATTTTAAGGAATGACACTGTAAATATTCTTTATTCTGATTTGGATCTGTTATTCTTTTAACATTGAGAAAGGAGGTTAATTTGATACCATGACAAAATAACTGTCTGTTTGATAATGTGGCAAAAAATAAATAATTAGTTGTTTATTAATACCAATAACTTTAATAATAAAAGAAATATTCTTTTTCATATATCATTTAGGAACTCTCTCATATTATTCCACTCAAATTCTTTTGGAGTATTTTTTATTATTTTAGTGAAAGTTTGTAAAAAATGGCTTTTCACTTATTCATTGATACACATTTTACTCCCCACCCCCTAATTAAACTTATAATGCATGTCCTGTTTCAGATTGTTAGTTGGCATAAGAACAACGTTTAATTTCTATTCCTTTCAGATTGATCTTCGCTTTACCTATTCCAGTGCAGTTTCATTATCTATCCATTCTTTCATTCCTTTTAACACCTTCCCATAATCTTTTTATTTTAATAGGAGTGGTGTGCATAATTCTCTTTGCTATTGTGAAATCATTACAATGAACATCAATGACCATGCATCTGTTGTGTCATTGCTCTGATTTCTTAGGGCGTATTCCCAGTAGTGAGATAGGTGCATCAAACAGTTTCCTATTTTCAACTCTTTGAGGAAGCATCAGACGGCATAGGGATTGTGCCATTTTATATTCCCATCAGCAGTGTACTAGTGTTCTAATCTCTCCGAATCATTGCCTACATTTGTTGTTTGCCATCCTGTTGAACTTTGCTATTATTACTGAGGTGAGATGTATCTGTTGCTTTGACATGCAACTCTTTAATAGATAGTGATTCTGACTCACAAGTCATCATGGAATATTTAATAATGCTTGTATATTGGCAAAATAAACCAGATTATAGAAGGAGATACACTTAATACACAGACTCATTGTACCAAAAGGAGTTAGTTGACAAAGAAAAATTTCTGAATTACAAAATGAACAGGAACCAATGAGATAGTGAAAGAGAAGTTTAAGCTTCACTGAAGGTATTAATGATAAATAAAGTCTTACTAGCTGATGAGGACCCCGGAGATGAAAAGGTGAGGAAAAATGGGGTTGCTTTCATAGTTAGAAAAGCCATTTCTAGATCCATCGTGAAGTACAATATTGTGAGTGGCAGGATAATATCCATATGCATACAAGGAAGTCCAGTGAATACCACTATCATTCAGATATATGCACCAACA
>NW_006399773.1:9799099-9804657 GCF_000299155.1 Elephantulus edwardii
GCAACAACTGACATATTATACTAATAGATACTATGACAGGTTTGGAAGCATGAGTGGCATAGACTTCCTAAATAACATGTCTCTGAAAATTCTATGAACTTTTATTAATGTTCATAGTTGTAGAGGGGATTCTGGCCTTTTGTTCAGTGTCGCTACGAGACGTGCTCGACTTGAAGGCAATCTACAACAATAACAACAACAACAATAACAAATAGATACAGCTCTGAGCATGCTAACTAGTCTGTCCCAAGATTTTGAAGAGATGTACCTGGCCAACTGACTGGAAGAGGTGTATATTTTTTCCCATTTACACAGAAAGTGACTCAATAGAA
The DNA here is from genome assembly GCF_000299155.1 of Elephantulus edwardii. Classification (NCBI taxonomy): domain Eukaryota; kingdom Metazoa; phylum Chordata; class Mammalia; order Macroscelidea; family Macroscelididae; genus Elephantulus; species Elephantulus edwardii. The sequence goes on from NW_006399773.1 coordinate 9,799,432, forward strand.
TATGGACAATAGCACTACTATAATATGTAATGAAATTATTGCCGAAGATTACCAGAAAATGGCTAGAAGAGTACATTGACAGAGAACCACAAACTGTGTTGTGGGGTCGCAGAAGAGAACTCTACATCTTATGGACTGCTAAAAGAACAAATAGTTATATATTGGAGAATGGTTCAACCAGAGTGCTTCTTACAGGCAAGGACGATGAAACTCATCTCTCATACTTCGAGCATGTATGTGACTTGCCCCACATGGAGCTGCTATTCCATGGAAATGAATAACATGTTTAGAAAGGTGGAGGGACAATGAGATGGATTGATACAGTGAGTGCAGCAATGGACTCTAGTGTGTCAGAAATGATAAGGATAAAGCAGGATTGAACATGGTTCAGAGCTGTTTTTCATGGTATCACTATGAGTCATGCTTGACTCAATGGTATCTAAGAACAATATATTGATAATAAGAGTATATTTGGTGGTTTAGGAGTAGAATTCTCCCCTCCATGCTCATTAGAATACTGTCACAAGTAAATATATCTTACATGAAGACACCACATTTTTGCTAATGGAAGCTTCTACGTTGCTGTGGTATGGAATAGGACTCATTAGACTTAGGAATGAATTCTTGTGTAATACTTCTGAAAATCTCCAGTGAAAACCGGTTAGGTTGCAGTGGTACAACTTACAATCTATTATGGATCGCTTAAAATTAGAAAGCATTTTTGTTGCACACGTTGTCACCATTAAGTAGAGTTGCAATTGATGACAGATAGAAAAACACTTGTTAACAAAATCTCAAATCCCAAAATAATGATCTATAAGAAATAAAGGTAAGTAAGCATCTATTAACCATTTAAAATTGAATGCCATTAGTGAAATATTATTTTCATTATTTCATTTTATTACTCTTCATTTTTATTGTCATTATATCAGCAGTTTTAAAAGTAATTCATCAGTTTCCCTTAGACTCCAGATACTCTAGGCAAATATACGTCTAAAGATTTTTAGAAATGCAATTATTTATTACTTTAAACTTAGTCCTTAAACATTTGTTTTGTTATCATTTCAGAACTTCTTCTAGAAGAAGGCAATATATATACATTTTTTTAATTTCACTGCATTTTCTTTATAAATATATATAATAGATGACATTTTAAAAATTATTTTTGGCCCATTGAAGTTAGTTAGCATAGGTAGAGGTCGTTGTACTGCAAGTTCACTTTGACTCTCTGAATAATAATTCTGTATAACAAAATAAAGCCAGTGAAGTGTATATAATCATAGCATCTGATGTTGTTTGTGAAGCTTTAGTATACACTTACTGAAATTAAAGAAAAGTGTGGCCTTATTGTAGGAGCAATAAACCCAGGTAATTATGTATAATTAGGAAGATTAACTTCCAATTATGGCTCAATTTCAATAATATCCACACATCTTCTCAAGTTTTTACTAACATGGAAAAAAGATCAAGGTAATTCAAAGTAGCTTGACTCAGGTAATTTTGTATGCATGCCAGAATTCTGGAAGTCTAACCACTAATGATCAAACTCTAAGATTTGTGAGAGCCAGAGCTCAGACTACAGTCAGGCAGCAGACCATCATTAACTCAGAGCCCCATGAAGCAGATCTAGAATTTCCTACATTATCTTCAGTAAGAGTCACCGGAGAATCTATGTATCTGAAAGTTGGACCATGAATAATGATGACAGATGAAGAATTAATGATTTTTAATTATTGTATTTGGAGAGTACTGAAGATGACTGAACTGTCAAAACAACAAACAAATCTCTCCTGGGAAGTACAACCAGGATCCTCCTTAGAGGCAAAGATGGTGAAACTTCATTTCATGTTCTTTGGGAATGTTGACAGGAAGGGCAATTAATTTATAAAGACATAATGCTTGAAAGAGTAGAGAGTCAGAGAAAGAGAGCAAGCTCCACTGCAAGATGGGTTGACACAGTAATTGTGGGCCTTGGTGATTAAGTGTATTAACAATGGGCTTGAGATTGTTGGAGATTTTGAAGATGGCAAAGGTTAAGGTAAGCTTCAGCAAGATCCACTGTTCATAGTGTCACTATGAATTAAAGTGGACTCAACAATGCCTAACCACCACAACAGAAGTATGGCATATTCAATGTTGTTGTTGCATTCTACGGAGTCATCTGCAACTCATAGTGATCTATGTACAACAACTCTAAACTCTGCTCTATCCTGAGCCAATCTTACTGTTTGACACACCTAGCCCCATTACCTCAGTCACTGAGTCAATCCATCTCATTGAAGCTCTTCTTCTGCTCTTCCTCTGCCCTCCCTAACAGGATATCCCTTTCAAAGGACTGGCCCCTCCTTGAAACATGCCCAAAGTATGTCAGACACAGCTTTAGAATCTTTGGCTCCAAGGAGCAGCCTGCTTTCACCCTCTCTTGGGTGAACATCTTTGTTCTCCTAACAGTCTGTGGTATATTCAATACTCTTCTCCAACACCACAGCTCAAATGCATCAATTTTCCTTCTATTATCCCATGGCCTGTGTCAGGTGCACCTTAGTCTCCAGGCTGGGATCATTGCTCTTCAGTACTCTAGAAAAGTCCCTGACAGCAGACTTTCCCAATGTAATTCATCTTTTGGTTTCCTAACTGCTGGCACCAAGAGTTTTGATTGTGGATTCAAGCACACTAAAACTGTTAACAACGTCAATCCGTTCACTATCTATCATGATGCTGCCAGTGGTGAGAATCTTTGTTTTCTTGATGTTGAGCTTCAATCCACATTGAAGGGTGCAATCCTTGACCACCTGCTGCAGGTGATTCAGGGCATCCTCAGTTTTGGCAAGCAGGCTTGTGTCATCTGCATAATTCAATGTCATATCTAAGTTTCCTTTTCGAGTTTGCAGTCTTTCACTAAAATTTTATACTCAGGAAAGAGATTTTAAATATCAAAACTAAATTTGTTCAAATTAAACAAAAAGATGATTATTTGTTAATCTAAATCATATAATACATAAATTGGTAAGTGCTCATTCCATTTGACTAGCTGTCAGCAATGTTACTGTCTATTCCACAAAACAAGTAAGCAAGAAAAAATGAATTTTATAATTCCTTCAAAGTCTGACAATTTCAAATGTAGTTTTTAATGAAAAGGAAGTTCAATTTCTCAGTTACTCCCTCCCAGAAAAATAAACATCATTTTAGGGTATATAATAAATTCTATTTCAGAAAGCAAATAATCAACAGAGACACACTCTTTAGATGTTGTCTGTTTCAAAAGGTGTAAATCCGTAATTCCTTGTGGCAGAGATTAATGGTGGTTACCCCCTCAAGTAACATTATTTTAATTAAAATGACTGATAAATAACATGAAAATTTATTTTATTATAAATGTAAATATAAAGAAAAACAAAGTATAAAACTAATCCTTACAAGGTTGTCATTCTAAAGAAAAGAATCAGTCATTCTTTTAATATAAAATTTTTATCTTATACTAGTTTACTTACAAAGTTCATATACATTGTTTTCACACCAAATCTTTCACATTCCCTTAAACCACCTCTCCCTCCACCTATTACGTTGTATGAGCTATGATTATGATTTCCCCTCAATCACACAGGTATTATTTTGGCTCTCTTATTTAGGATGGACAGTCAAATGAGACCAAAGTAATGACACAGGAGCACAAAAAAGTTAAGTTGGTTTGTACTTAATTTGTGATGCACTTTCAATTGAGCCTCCAGCAGGTAGTGAGAGACTGTACATTGACTGAGGTATTTTTCTTTCACCTCTGGAGTGGCAGTTAATGAATTCAGACCAGGAGCATTTGGATTGGGTCTGCATCCCCTTACAATTAGTGTACCAGAGATTCCTAGAGATACATTAGTTCTAACTATATATAATAAAATACAGAAGAATGTTCACTACATATTTTTCTGAAAATTCTTAATTATCTTCCCCTCTACTGTTGTAAATTACCTGATTTGTGAACATTTTCCTTTGTTGTTTTTGTTGTTGTTATGTGCTATCAAGTGGCCTGTGACTCATAGAGACCCTAAATACAAAAACTCTGAAGCCTGCCCTGTCCTGAAAACCCTATGTACATTTCCCTTACTTTTAAATACGCTATTTTTTTTATGCCTGAACACTTGTTAGCTGAAACTGAATCTGTGTTATTTGCTTAGTAGAAACATACGGTTTTAAGATATTTCTTATGTAAAGCTACATTGCACTTCAAAAGGTTTATGACAAAATTAGGAAATGAAACAGAAAATATTATCTTAAAATATGTCACAAATGGATGAATAAGCAACGTTTAGTGCTAGCTTCATAGTATCTTATAGATGAATAGTCGTAAGCCAAGATATATTAAAATGCACCTTTGGTCATAATAACAGCAAACAGTAAAGTGAATTGCTAGATATCACTCCTGTTATTTAGTTTGGCTATTATGGTAAACTTAAGCATCTAAGCAAGAGTTATGATGGTATGTTATATATTGTGCTGCAAACGAAATGATCAGTCATTGTAACCCACTAGCTGCTCTGTAGGAGAAGCCTGGGTAGTCTCCTCCCAAAGATTTAAAACCTCGAAAAGAAAGTGGAAGGTTAGTATGAGTTGGCGTCAACTCAATGGCAGGCAGTCGGGTTTTGGAATCAAAGACGAGAGCTTTGAAAAGTTCTTTGTCTATTTTTCGGAATAAGAATAGGAAAGGTTGACTAATGATAAAAGGTGCCAACAGCATTTCCAGTATGTTGTTGTTGTTGTTATGTGCCGTCGAGTCGCCTGCGACTCATAGCGACCCTATGTAGTTTCCAGTATGACATTTATAAAATAATGGAATATTTTTGAAACTGTGAAATCTTCATGAATTATACAACACAAATGACTCTGATCATGTGACCTTGGAAAATATATGACTGAGCAAAACTAAGCTTTCTCAAGTGCTTGTATTACAATAATGGTTGACATACAAAATATTTTGTAGCTATTTCAAAGGAAATATGTTAGAAAACATATTATGTGCCAACATTGATTTACTTGCGACTTAGAGTGACCCTAAGTACCACAGTCCTAAATCTTGATCTATCCTTTGCCAATCTCATTGTCTCTGACAGACCTACCCTCATTACTCCAGCCACTCAATAAATTCATCTCATTGAGGATTTCCTATTCTGTACTGTCCCTCCACACTCCCAAGAATGTCCCTCCCTCTGCAAGGACTGGTCCTGCCTTGCAAAA
>NW_006399773.1:9805402-9806665 GCF_000299155.1 Elephantulus edwardii
GAGAGGAAGACCCTGGAGGATATGGACAGATACAGTCACTACGAGAATGGGGGAAGGTGTGTCTTAGTCACTGAGACTGGCTCAGTACAGGGCAGGCTTCCAGAGCTGTTGTACACAGGGTAGCTATCAGTTTCAGGTGACACAATGACACATTACAACAACACCACCACAAAGCCTCTGACAGAACTAGTTCTTAATCATGTCATATTCTTTTTTTGTCATATTCTTAATATTAGTAACACCACACCAAAATCTCATTGCTTTAACTTTGCTTATAAATATATCAATAAATTACATTTTAAATAGAAATGAAAAATTACTGAGTTAAGCAAAATAGTACATGATGCTTCTGTGAAATGTATATATACAAGCATATACAAAAGAATTAAAAACTATCTTGAGCTAAATTAACACATGGAGAGATTGGCTATCATTTTGTTAGTTTAATGAACTTTGAGGGAAAGTAGGCAGCACTGTATAGTCTTTAAGGAGTTGTATTTCTAACCCTAAGACGGTGCATTCTGGAGCTTCAAATACACCAACTCCATAGTAGAAAGATGGACAAACTTTTTCCACGTGATTTACTGGTTCAGACACCCCAATAATCTTCTTGGCTGATAAATGGCAACAGAATAGCACAGATGTTGTGTTGAGCCCAAGGTCAAAGTTAGTAAAGGCAGGTAACTGGTTAATACAATTATTGTAAAAAGTAGATGATATGTTAAAATATGATTTGACATTTTTGAGTGTAAGTAACAGCATTTAGGATTGAAGAGCTTAGGTTGTTGTGTTTTTTTTTTCTTTTTCATATGAGGAAGCTTCATGATATTTACTATGTCACCTAGAAAGTTACTTCTCTTCACCAACTCTAATATCCTAAAGTGGAGGTGCATTAAATGCAAGAGTCAAAGTATCTTGTTTAAAAACAAAATTTATGGCAATTTATGGTTTCATCTATAAGCTGTTTAAGGCAGATTTGGGTAATCACTTTCATTTTCCTTCACTGATAATTTTAAAGCCCAAACCAACTCAAACATGGTTGTTGCTGAGTCCACTACAACTTACAGTAATATGCTAGGACTGAGTAAAACTTTCTCATTATAATTAACAATCTGTAAAATAATTTAGAAGCAGACAAACACATCCTTCTTCCACAGAGTTGGTGACTTTGCAGCTCCTACATTTTAATGAGGAACCCAAACACATTGACCATTACATTACCAAAACTTCTTAAGTATTTCTTAACAGAGGTTAAAAATAGTT
>NW_006399773.1:9808335-9813413 GCF_000299155.1 Elephantulus edwardii
CTTCAGTTTCTTGAGCTTAAGAAATGCTGAGCGAGTTCGGCCCTTTTGATTTTCTGACTCTAGCTTCTTGCACATTTCATTTTATATATATATATATTGGCTATCATATTGTTAGTTTAATGAACTTTGAGGGAAAGTAGGCAGCACTGTATAGTCTTTAAGGAGTTGTATTTCTAACCCTAAGATGGTGCTTTCTGGAGTTTCAAATACATCAAATGGAGTTTCAAATATATCAAATACATATATATCTCACCAAAAATACTTAGATTTTTTTTTTTAATTTAAAAAATAATTCTGGTACGGTCCAAATGATGGCTCTTAACAGCTTCTGTAGAAAAAAATAATGTGTGGTGTTTAACAATTCTCTTATTTCCCTATGTTATTAGTCAAGTTTAAGATAGTATCATTTTAAAAACAATATATTCAATTAAAGGTCTTAATTCTAGTCTCGCCTTTTTAAATGCATCACTCTGAAATTACCTCAGTACACACTTGTCTAGCAGATCTGGCAATGTCATTCCTTTTTTTTTATATTTGCAAAGACTTTAATTATAATACAGAATTGTTACATTAGATAAAAAGCAAAAACCAACTATATATAGGCAACAAAAAACAAACTTTACACAGAAAAATACAAATAAGTTGTAATTTAAAAGATGGAAATAGTTACATTATTCTAAAGAAAGCGTGAAAGGTTATATTACTATTAGAAAAACAATTTTCTAGATCATATTTAGGCAGTCATTTCATAATTTCATAAGAGAGCCCCTTCATCAATAGAATATAAGTCTTATATGTTTAATTGAAAAATTTATGAAGGAAAATGAAGCAAAACATATGAAGAATTCCAAGAAATTTAAAAATTTTCAGCTAGATTCAGAAACATCAGCATTCAACTCTCAATAATTGATAGAGTGAGTAGCCAGAAAATCAATTTAAGATGTTATTGTTGTTATTGAGTGTTATTTAGCTAAGGGCTGTTGATTTGATTGTGACTCATAGCAACCCTATGCACAATATCCCTGAACCCTGCCCTATCCTAAGCCAATCCCATTGCCTCTCAATTTGGTTTCTCTTTTCTCTGACATTAAAGATAAGGAAGTATTACTTTGGAAGTACCAACCTCTCATAGCAGCCACTTTTTTCTGATTACTTGCAATTGATGATGATATACTATTTATAGTGTTAAATCTTTATTGACATTCACTGATGTAGATTTCACAGATAAATTACATTTGTAAAAACACATGGAACAAAGAGTTACATACAAACTAGGAGAAATGTCCCTTTAACATCTGTATGATCATGTTTCTTGAAGTCAGAGAAGACTTTGGAAACACACCGCTTTATTAAGGTCACTAAGGCAATGAAGTGCAGGTGAAGTACTACCTGATTTCTCTAAAGGTTTATTAAATCAACAAAATGATAGCCAATCTCTTCATGTGCTAATTTGGTTTAAAATTGTTTGGAATTCTTTTGTGTATGTTTATATGTATGGGTTTCAAATAAGGACCATGTATTATTTTGCTTAACTGAATGATTTCTATTTAAAATATAATTTTTAGTGTATTTGTAAGCAAAGTTAAATTTATATTTTTCCCGAGTTACTAATATCAATAATGTGATAATTCTCTATTATGGGCTAATTTTGTCAAAGGCTTTTGAGAATAATATTTTAGGTATATGTAAGTTCTGTAACATATTTCCTTATCCTTCTGTACAGGGCTATGCAGTTTTGTTTTAAGTCTTGAAACATGTTTCATAATGCTGCATGAAGGAAATAGACGTGTTTTAAGATATTTTACTATACATTTGATAGAGCTCTTGACTATGAAACCCAACAGCATTTTGCATAGATAAATTAATTTATAATGTTAAAATAGTACATTAAAACTTTCATTAGATTAGTATTATTTGTTCAGGAAAATATCTTTCTCCAGAGACAAATCAGACAATGTAGAAAAGTTCAATTTATAGTTGACTTTCATTACAGAAATTAAAATATTTAATATTGGGAAAATTAATCCAAGAAATATAAGCTTATTTACATGTTTTTATTTATTCATAACTAAGTAAAAGGTCTTTATACAAGAGAAGATCTAACAGATGTTTCATATAATAACCCTTGAAGCCAAAAGAGCAGAATTAAGGGGCCTCCATATCCGTATTTATGGCTTTTCCTTCTGACAATCAATTCAAATGTACTCCTGAAATGTGAGATCATCATCCACATTTTCTGTTTCATATCAGAAAATAGCATTTTTAAATTCAGGGCATCAAATATAAAACTGCATATTAGACTATGATTTTACTAAGCAATACTGAACTATTATTTTTTATAAAACTATGGTTTATAAGATTTAACATTTTAGTGAAAATACAGAAACTTGTTGATAATATTTATTATTTGATTAAAAGCAATTCTATGGAAAAAAAGTAAAATTAATAAAACATGTTTCAATAAAACATTTCTACTTAGTATTTATTTCAGTGTATATCTTTCCTCCTCCTTCTCTTTTTGGATACTTTCTATGGTAGACTCTTTGACTTTTACTGTTGTTAAGTGCTGTCAAGTCGTAGATGACTTATAGTGACCCTATAAATGAAAGACCTGAACACTTTTATAAATTTCATCATTTTTCCAAGTTCATAGAGTTTCTGGAGGGAAGCTATTTCAGAAGTGGCTCCCACTTCTGCTTCCAAGTCTGTTTTAATTGGGGAATTTCACCAAACACTGTCCACCATGGATAACCATTATCACATTTGACACATCAGTGTCACAGTGTTTAGCACCACAGTAACCATGAGTTACTTCTGTAAGGGACAGACCAGTGCTATACCACTTAGAAGAATGTTTGACTGTGGCCCTCTAGCCCAAATGTGCTTTTTTAATAGGAGGCCAAATCCAATCAGCACATGCCCAAATTTGAATACCAAGAATTGAAAGAACACTTGTTATTTATTATCTTCGGTGCTTATAAGGACAATTTTCCAGGATGAAAGTATAATATAAAATATATATATATATTCTAATACTGACTTTTATTTTCTCCTCTTTCAAAGCAGCTGAAAGAAATTTAAGATAGAAAGGTTTTCATTTTTGGCTGAATGCTGAAAATGTGTTAATTTTAAAGCAATTCAATGCCACTAACTTTAGTTTATGAATAACTTATTGTATACATAAAGATGTACATATTGTGTATTACATCATGAAAGTATGCAACATTTATCCTCTTCCCTAGCTACGTGAGGAATTATTTCAACGTATTAATTATTTTTGTTTATGCTATTCACTGGTATAAAGTGAAGAAAACATTTCCCTTCTTCAATTTTATGGGAAAAATGCATTGTGAAGAAAATAAATCAACTTGTGATACAAGGTACTTTATCAGGAAGTACAGGTCCAGATGTTTCAAGTATTATTTGTCAGTTCTAAAGAGAGAATAAAGATAATATTCAAGAATAGGAAGGAGGTTTGGTGAAGATGAACACGAAATTTGAAATGGCATAATAGGTCCCGAATAAAGCATATGATTACTTCTCAGAAATTGAAGTAAAAGTTCATCATCCAAATAACTCTCAACAGGCTAACTCTATTCAAAAAGATGTTTATGTTGTGTTTCAATTTTGAATACATTGGAATCATTCCTTAGTTACGCCAGATTTTAGCTCGGTAGGCATTGGAGTTGATCCAGGTAGCTGGCACGAGTCCATAAACAAACACACGTTGAAGAGTACCACACTGCAACAGCAATGTTAAATTAAACTTGACATTCTTAACAAACAGATTCATTATTTGAATGCTTTGGGGAAATCTGACTTGTTCCCATAGTGTTCTTCTCTTGATGTTCTGAGCAGCTGGTGAAGGGAAAAAAAAAATAAATCTGTTTCTGCCACCTAAATCTATTATTCATAATTAATACTGATGAAAATACAAATATTTATAAATCACCATGATTTACTAGTGAAATTGGTTTTATCATTGGCAATAAAATTTGAAATCACATTGCTTTTCACTGACTAGCTATCTGGAAAAATGAATTTAATTGTGTTTTGTCATGCTGTGTTTCCCTAGGTCATAAGCATCTTTATGTACTAATGATGTTAAAATAGCACTGAAAGTATTTACCTAAATGTACTACCAGGTGCTCTTTCTGCATTTGATATTTTATTTTCAGTTAAGATGAGTTGAATCAATAATGAAGAGACTTATTTTAGATGAAATACTTTCCTTTATCTATATGTTAGTATGGTGGTGGTGGTGTCGTGTGCCCTTGGATTGTAATCAGCACTTAGTTCTAGCAGGTTTTCAGCAGTAGTTCAATCTTACAGAAGAAGATTGTTGTCAAAACAAGTTATTCTATTTCTCGTGCCTTATCCATCCTCTATTTCTAAGGTCAAAGTGTTTTTGCAAATAATGAGAATAAAACATAATAGACCCAAAGGGCAATTAAAATTCCACCAAAAAGTTGTAATTGTTAGTAGAACAATTATTTTATCACCGTGTTTTCTAAGCATTCACTTTATATGACTATGAATAACGGACACGTGCATGTTTAAGTATGTTCATCTATAGTTCCAGTTTCTTACTTAAATTTCTGAATTCATGAAATAAACCATATTTTTAACTTTTATCATTATATCTCTAATTATGTTCATTAACAAACTACTTGAATGATTTTATACATTTCTGTTTTGCCAGTATGTGCCATCGAGATGATTATGACTCATAAGAACTCTATGAACAATAGCTCTGAACCCTACCATAACCTGAGCCAACTTTATCACCTTGAACTAACCTGCCTCCATTACCACAGTCACTGTGCCAATTCATCTCCTCCAGAATCTCTCTCTTTTGCTCTGTCCCTCTATCTTTCCAAGCATGACACCCTTAAACAAAAACAACATGGCAATATGCCCAAAAGATGTAAGATAGTTTCAAAATCTTTGAAGGAGGAACAACTTGGTTTCACTCTCTGCAAAACAGACCTGTTTAGTCTCTTGGTGGACCCAGTATGTCCAATACACTTCTCTAACACCATAACTTAAAGGCTTTAACTCTTTTTTTTGTCATCTTT
>NW_006399773.1:9814003-9815586 GCF_000299155.1 Elephantulus edwardii
ACACTCTAGTGCAATATTTAGAGTCTCATTCATTGGACATCCATCTTGGTCTTTCCTTCCGCCTCTGTCTTTGTAATGACCTTTTGCATTCTTCATGGATGATATTCTTGATATACTCCCACAGCTCATCATCAGTCGTTGCTCATTAGTGTTCAAGGCCTCAAACCTGTGCCTGAAATGGTTTTGAAATTCAAGTGGGATAAACTCAAGATTAAATTTTGGTTCCTGTGGACTTGATTTAACTTTCTTTAGCTTTAGTTTATTATTTGCATACAAGTAGTTAGTGATCATTCCACAATCAGCACCTGGCTTAGTTTTCACAGCTGATATCAGCTTTCCCTGAAATTCTTCCCACAGATATAGTTGATCTGAATCCTGTGCATACTATCAACTAAAATTCATGTGTATAGTCCGCATTTGTGTTTCATATAAAAAGTATTTGCAATGTGTAATTCATTGATCATACAGAATTCTATCAATCTGTCTCCAGTCTCATTTCTATCACCAAATCCATGTTTTCTGACTATTGATCCTTCTTCCCTGTTTCCACCTTCTGTATTCCAGTCACCCACGATTACCACAGTTATGTGCTATGCCTCAGAAAGCTGGACAATGCCTAAGGATGATAGAAGAACAATTGATGACTTTGAGTTGTGATGCTGGAGAAGAGTATTGAATATACCATGGATTACTAGAGGAACAAAAAGGTTTGCCTTGGAGAGGGTGAAATCAGGCTGCTCCACAGAGCTGAGGATTCTGAAGCTCCATCTGAGGGATATCATGCTTGGTAGGGTGAAGGGACAGTGCAGGAGAGGAAGACCCTCAATGAGATGGATTGATTCGGTGACTGGGGTAATAGGGGTAGATGTGTTAAGAGAAAATAAGGTTGGCATAGGATAGAACAGAGTTCAGAGCTGTTGTACATAAGGCTCACCGAGTTGGAGCTGATTTGACAGCACATAATAACAACAACACACATTAGGTAGACATTGATGATATTTTGCTGTATCATTAGATAATACTAATACTGTGTCATTTTGCTCTTAAGGACTAGTTCTGACGATGGGTTTAGAGAACATTATTTTAGGTATGTGTGTATTCTGTAACATATTTTCTTATCCTCCTTTACCCTCCTGTATGGAACTACAAAATTTAGATTTCAGTCTTGAAAATGTAGAGCAGAGCAGAGATTGAGACAGTACTGCACAATCTGGCATAGTTTTATTTGGTTGTACACAGGATCTCTTTGAGGGGGAGTCAACAGGTTGACAAGTAACATTTCTAAATAATGTATTGATCAAGAAATTGTCGTGAAAATTGTAAAAGAGAAAATTTACTTTTGTTTTGAGTGATATTTAATACTTTAGATGCTATAGGAAATGCAATACTTTAAAAATAGTAGTTTGGGGGGTTTAATTATTTGTGCTTTTTTATTATTCCAATATACTAAGTTTCTCTTTAATGCACATAGGAAGCTCTGGCAGGGAGTTGCAACTAACTCAAAGGCCACACCTCTTGGCTATTTGAATCTACCAATGACTCAAGGGAAGCAAAAGTGGACTGTTGTTGTTGTTGTTGTTGTT
>NW_006399773.1:9817346-9818624 GCF_000299155.1 Elephantulus edwardii
ACAACCTTGTTAGATATAAGTGAAGAGGACTTAAAACAGTTGCTGTAGCAGATCAATACTGAAGGCTTCAATGTGGATTACTCTCAAAGTCAAGAAAACAGTACTTTTCACCACTGAACCTACAGGCAGTTATTATGATCTATCACAAAATTCTTCCTGTAAAGAATAACAGCTTTATAAACCCTGTAGGAATATATGGGAATTTTAAAACTCTCATAAAATCATTTTCAAAAAATAATGAAGCACAGGATTTATATGTAAATTTTCAATTTCTCCCTAAAACAACCTGATCATACATTAAGTGTTTAGTACAAATATATTCCTTTTGTAGCACTATAATTTGGATGAAGAATAGTCATGTATAGAAAGACTAGAATAGAAATCTTCCAGTCATATTCAAGTTAATATAACTTAATATACAAAAATGACATTTCAATTTAGTTTTAAAATGATGGCTTATTAATATTTGTTATTTAGTACTAGCAAATTTGACTTCTAAAATGGTAACTTTTCTCCCTAATATAATAATAACCTAACCCCAATAGAATTTAACATTAGATATACAATTGTAAGGAAGTCTGGTGTTGCAGAGGTCAAAGTATTTTTCCTGCTAACTGAAAAATCTATGTCTAGAATTCCCCAGTCATGCTACAAGAGGAAGATTTGGCTATTTCAGTAAGGAGTTAGAGTCCTGGGAATAAGAAATTCCTCTAAGGTGGAATCTAATTAGCAGCTGTTTTTGTTGTGCACCGTAGAGTTGAAACTGACCCATATCTGACCGTCCAGCGGGTTTTCAGAAGCAGTTAATCACAAAGGAAGAGGTTGCCCATCCTTCCACAGAGCAGTCATTCGCCGTAAACAGCATGCCTTCAGGCTGCAGTACAGCTTAGGAGTTTTCAGGCTTTAATATAAATGGGAGATTTCATATAAATGTGAGATTTTTTAAATACAATTACAAAAGTAAAATATTAGAATAAATAGGATAAGGGATCTAATTTTATGAATTAAGGAGAATGTAGGGTATATAAATTTGGTATTTGTTATCAATAAATCATTTAATGTACAAAAAATGTTATTTGTAAAATTACATATCATTAAATGTAAACATAAACATTTCAGATATCAAATTATAATGAAGTAGAAAATTAGTAGGGAGCAAGAGATAAAGAAGCTACAAAACCAAAACCAAAACCCTGACTTTTAATGTTGTTTGGTGCTGTAAAGTAGGACTCATAGCTACCAGATCTGAACCCTGTCTCAACATGTGTCAACCTCACA
>NW_006399773.1:9819424-9820713 GCF_000299155.1 Elephantulus edwardii
AAGTAGAAAGAAGATAAACCTGACACATGCCTTTCTTAATGTTAAATCATGTAGTGTTCCTTTGCTATATTTAGACAACAACTTCTTGGTATAGATATACCTTTTATTTGAGCATAATTGTTTAGGGATTCCCATTCTTAATATTAGTCATAATTTATTATGATTCACACAGTCTAATGCCTTTGCATATTCTATAGAGCATATAAGGTTTTGCTGAATTTAGATAGATTCTGGATGAAAGCAAAGAATACAAGTATAATGTCAAATTGCAATTTTGATAGGATAAAGGAACTAGTTTATAATAATACAAAAGAAGGTAAGGAACTTCTTAATAGAAAGAAAAAGCTAAATTAAAAGGATTATATAAATACAGGAACTCTAGTGGGCATTACCAGTTAGATAAAATTAGTCCTGTAGACTACTGAAAAAAACTAACAGAGATGTCTTAGAGAAAGTCCAGCCAGAGTGCTCTTGGAGATAAAGGTCATAAAGCTTCATCTCACAAGCTTTAGACATGTTTCTAGGAGAGGCTGTTCCTTAGAAATGGTTATCATGGTTGCAAAGTTGGAGGGTCAGCAAATGAGGGAGATCCTCAATGAAATGTATTGGCATAGTGACTGCAGTAATGGATGAAGTATATTAGAGATTATGAAAATGGCACAAGATTGGGCAGGGTTTGAATCTGTTTTACATAGGGTTGCTATAAATTACACTCAGCTGACAGCACCCAACAATATTTAGCCGTCTGACAAGTCAAAACCAGTAGATAAGAAACTCATTTTGAACCATGCATCTGTTGAGCCAAAATAATTTTAAGGTATTTTTTTCTTTTCCCAAGTTTTTATTTTGGCTAAGGCTACAACTATACAATTAATGAGAGGTTCAAAAGATGGCTAAAATTTGTCTCATGACCCTAAAGTATTTTATTCACATTTATATTAATGTACATTTCCAAAGGCTGAGAAAAATGAGCAATATTCTTTCAATTGATAGCATCAGAAACTCTCTGGAGAATCAGTCATAAGTAAGTTCTGAATTGATAGGAATAAGAGACAAGTTAATCAACATGTATTTTTTATCTTCTGTTGTTTGTTACTGTTATGTGCCATCAAGTTCCATGTGACTCATAGTGACCCTATGTACAACAGCTCTGATCCCTGTTTCTCTCCAAGAACTGATCACTCCTTGCAACATGCCCAAAGAATGTCATGCAAAGCTTCAGAATCCTTGCTCTCTTGGAGTGTCCTTGTTTCACCCTCTCTAAGTTGAACCTGTTTGTTCTCTTAGCA
>NW_006399773.1:9821668-9825662 GCF_000299155.1 Elephantulus edwardii
TTTTTTATAATATTTCATTAATTCTTTGGTTTTTAGTGCTGCATAGTATTCTATTGTGTGACTATACCACAGCTTCTCTATCCATTCATTTGTTGATGTCACTTGAGTTGTTTCCATCTCTTTTTTATTATGAACAACACAGCAATAAACATGAGTGTGTATATATCTGCTTGAGTGTCAATTCTGGCTTATTTAGGGTATATTCCCAGTAGTGGAATTGCTGAGTCAAACGGTATTTCTATTTGCAACTTTTTGAGAAAGCACCATACTGCCTTTCATAGTGGTTGCACGATTTTACAACCCCACTAACAGTGAATAAGTGTTCCAGTTTCTCCACAACCTTGCCAGCTTTTGTTGTTTGCTATTCTGTGGAGTTTTACTATTGTTACTGGGGTGAGATGATATCCAAGGACTATAAACTTCTTCCAAAAAAAGCTTAGAGTAACTCTAGAAGCCCAGTTTTCCAAGTATCCTGGAAAACCTACAGTCAGGAGAGGATAAAATAGATGAAAGGGATCTTCTAAGAATCAAATCCCTATGCACATCAAAAAACCTTTCCAACAGGGTAAAAATGAAAGCCACAGACTGGGAAAAAATATTTGGTAAAGGCAAGTCTTGTAAGGGACTTTTATCTAGAATTTATAGAATACTTGAGCTCCACAACAAGGTAAAGGTAAACAACCTAATTGCAAAGTGGGCACAGGATTTGAACAGACACTTCTGCAAAGAAGACATTCAGATGGTGAACAAACACTTGAAGAAATGTTCAAAATCCTTAGGTCTGAGAGAGATTCAAATCAAAACAATGGTTATGTAGATTATTGATGAGTCTTCCTCTAATCCTGATACCATACTCCTTCTCATAAAGCCCAGTCTCTCAGATCTGTTATGCATATAAACTAAAAAGACATGGAGATGTGACACAAGGGTAAACTGTCCCCATCACTTGTCCAACACAACCAATTCCTATAAGGTCAGACATTTTCCTCTACCTACCACATCTCTTTCTACTAATTTCAACATTGATTTATTTCTTTATTGTTCTTGTTGTTGATTGCCTTAGAGTCAAGCATGACTCATAGTGACCCTATAAACAAAAGGCCTGGGGACCCTCCACAATTATTGACATTTATCAAAATTCAGAGAGTTTCCAGAGACATGTTGTTTAGGAAGTGGATTCTACTCCTTCTTCCAAACCTGTCATAGTATTTTATTGTTTTATGTGCCATTGAGTCACCTGTGATGTACCCTATGTACAGCAGCTCTGAACCCTTCCCTGTCCTGAGCCAGTCTCACTAATTCTGACGCACTCCCATGGCCCCAGTTACTGTATCAATCCATCTCATCTGGGTTCTTCCTCTCCTGTTTTGTCTGTCCACCCTTTCAAGCATGATGTCTTTCTCCAAGCACCAATCTCTCCTGGTCTCATGCCAAAGTAAGGGAAGCAGAGCTTCAAAATCCTAGCCTCCAAGGAGAGACTTGGTTTCACTCTCTCTAAGACAAACTGATTTGTTTTCTTGGCTATCCAAGGTATGTTCAAGATTCTTCTCCAGCATTACAACTCTGTCATCCTTAGTCACTGTCCAACTCTTTGACATGACAAGTTATTAAGAAGACCATGGCTTGGATTAGGCACACCTCTGTATCTAGACTGTCATCACTGCTCTTCAGCACTCTGGAGAGGTCCATAACAGCAGGTTTATTGCTTACTGCATTGAAAATCCATTGCAAAATCTCACAGAGCACATGGAACCGTACATACAATTATGGGGTTTATTAAAGAAGTTAAAAGACTGTAATTCAGGTTAGTTGTTGTTGTTAGGTGCCTTGAGTCAAGTATGACTCTTAGTGACCCTATAAATAGGCAAGCTGAACTCTGTGCTATCCTGTGCCATCCTCATCATCTCTGAAACACTCTGTGATCATTCCATTGGGGTCCTCATCTTCTTTGCTGACCCACCATCTCTCTAGGTATGATGTTGTTTTTCAACAAATAGCCTCACTTTGTTACATGCCCAAATTGTGAAAAATGAAGCTTAGCTATTCTTGCTTCCAAGGAGCATTCTAGCTGCACTTTCCCCAAGACATATCTGTTCTTTTGGCAGTCCATGAGATATTCAGTACTATTCTCCTCACCACAATTCAAAGACATCAATTCTTCTTCAGTCATACTTATTCATCATCAAGCTCTCTGATATGTAGCAGGTGATTGATAAGATCATAGCCTGAATCAGGCGTATCTTAGTCTTCATACTGACGTCATTGCTCCTCACCATTCTGGAGATGTCCCTAATAGTAGACTTGCTCAGTACAATATGTCTTCTGATTTCCTGACTTCTGGTACCAAACATGCTGATTGTTGATCCAAACAAAATGAAATCAGCGAGAGCTTCAATCCTTTCTTCCGTGCGTCACGATGTTGACTGTTCGTCCTGTAATGAGAACTTTCGTTTTCTTGATGTTAAGATGCAATCCATAATGAAAGCTGTTAGTCTTGATCTTCACAACAAACATTTTATATCCTCTTTGCTTTCAGTAAGCAAAGCTGTCATCTACCTAACACATATTGTTGATGAGTCCTCTTCCAATCCTAATTCCATATTGTTCTTCATAGAGTTGTTTTGTAAATTACATTCTCAGTTTACAGATTGAACCAGTGTAACAAAAGGTTACAACTCTTTTCCACTCTCTGCCTGATTTCAAACCAGACAGTTTCCTCTTGTTCCCTCCAAACAAAGCTTCTTGGTCTAGGTATAGATTCTATATGAGCACAATAAGTGTTCTGGATTTCTCATTCTTTTCAATGTTAGCCATAGTTTGTTTTGATTCACACAATAAAATGCCTTTGAATAGTCAATTAAATACAAATAGACATTCTCTTGGTCCTCTCTATTTTCAGCCAATATCAACAATGATGTTCCTGATGCCACCGCCTCTTCTAAAACCAGCTTACACTTCTGGAAGTTCCTTGTACATGTACTGTTTTTGTCAATTTTTAATGATCTTCAACAATATCATAGGATTTAATTTCAGTTAGCAAAAGGATACAGTGTCTTAGTAAGGTCTGCTTCTGAAGCATGACCATAGGCCCTTCATCTCACAGTCTTATGACTTGAGATCAGTGTTACAAAACAAAACAAAACAAAACAAAACAAAACAAAACAAAAAACCAAAAATTTAAAAAAAGAAACAAACAAAAAACAACCATGGGGATGGGCATGGTCCTTGGGGTATTAAGCATTGTTTTATTAGGCACCCATTTCAGGTATTGGGTCATAAACTTTTCCAGTCTCTGCCACAGGTGAAATTTGAAAGACTCATTAAGTATAGAAGGGTTCACTTCATTAGCTAATAGTAGAAAAATTATTTTATCAGCAGGACTTATCAGTGGATCTTAAAGGTTGTTTCTCTAGCTGCCTGATTTATGTGCTCATATGTCCACCTCTTAAGTTTCAGAATCCCATTTTTTTTTCTCAATCATATCCTTACTTTAACTTCAGATACACGAGGTTGGAATTGCAGTTAGCTACACTTACAATAAGATTTTGTGGTTGGTTTTTAGCAATATAAATTCTATTACTGAAACATAAGAACGTCTTTCAAGGCACAATTACAAATTTTGAGGTCTTTTATATAGCACTTGAATATAGCTCAAAAGTTCTGAGTTCATCTTTCTTTTATCACTTTTTCAAGGGAAAGTTAGACCAACCAAACAGCTTCCCTGAACTATCCTGCCAAAATTGTAGAAAAGTGTCAAACCTGCCCTCCAGAAGTACTCTCCTCACTGAAACTTAAACTATTAAAGATATTTTGAAGATTAGTATATGCCAGCTTATGCCATAGATTAGCCAGTCAGATCTGATAGCCACTTTAGTAATCTCAGCAGCATGAGATTTTTGTTTTTATTTTTTCTAAAATCATTCTTAGAAGTTTTATGCTGGGGTCAATGAGGAAATTATATCTATGTCCTATGTCTATATCTGTATCTATGCCT
>NW_006399773.1:9826226-9827362 GCF_000299155.1 Elephantulus edwardii
AACTGGTGGCCTCAAACCATATTTCTTCAAGATTGCTTCTTAACTACTAGACCAGCAAGAGAGATAGCTAAAGGAAAAGACTCCTGGACTTGTGAAGGCCGGCAAGTCTCTGATTGTATTTGTATTATGTGGGCTTAGGACACAAAGAATGCTAGAAGGAATAGTTGTACTTTCAAGTCACATTCTTTAATGGAGTTTTGAGATCCAAAACCCATTTATAATTGTTGTGGATGAGGGTAAAGTATTTTTATAATTATTAATAATGAGACAGACAACCAGGAATGAGAAAGAACAGAGAGCATAAAAAACAGGGGGAGCAGCAGTTCTAGACTGAAGGGCCAGTCAGACCTGAGCTTGAAAATTATCAGGAAGTAAATCACAAAGAGAATTCAATGCAAATGAAGCTGCAAGCTTTCTATTGAAAACCTTCTCCTTGACTCCAAGGGAGGGGTCAGCAAATGCAAGAATCTGATAAACCTTTAGGATTGCCTTGGTGCCACAGGTTGATTTCCACCCTGAAATAGCATTCTTTTATTACAAATATTTAGTATTTGCTTCCCATATAAAATATCACAAAAAATCAATCCTCAGGTGAGGCACTAAAGAGAATTCAAAGCTTAACAATCAATGAAGCATTATTACCCAAACAATCATGTTATAATCTTAATTATAATCATGTAGTTGTTGTTATGTGCCATTAAGTCACCTGCAACTCATAGCGACCCTATGTACAAGAGCCCTAAACTCTGCCTTATCCTGTGCCAATCTCACCATCTCCAACATATCAGCCTCCATTACCCTAGTCACTAAATAAATCCATCTCATTGAGGGTCTTCCTCTCCTGCGCTGTCCCTCCACCCTCTCAAGTATGATGTCCCTCTCCAAAGATTGGTCCCTCCTTGCAACATGTCCAAGTTATGTCAGACGAAGCTTCAGAATCCTTGCCTCCAAGGAGCAGCCTAGCTTCACCCTCTCCAGGACAAAACTGTTTGTTTTCCTAGCAATCCATGGTGTATTCAGTATTCTTCTGCAACACCACAGCTCTAAGGCATCAATTCTCCTTCTCTCATCCCTAGTCATTGTCCAGCTCTCCAATGCATAGCAAGTGATTGGAAAGACCATGGCACGTATTAGGT
>NW_006399773.1:9828163-9834889 GCF_000299155.1 Elephantulus edwardii
TTATTCTTGATCAATTCTTTCAAAGCAGTCTGAACTTCTTCCCTCACCACCATAGGCTCTTGCTCATATGCTGTTTCATTAAATTCTTCAATTTCTGCCAATTCTTTTTGGCATAATGACTCTATATACTCTTTCCATCTTCTTTTAATACTTGCAGGATCACTCAATATTCTGCCCAAAGCATCCTTAAGTATTGCAACTCAAGGTTTGAATTTCATCTTCAGTTCCTTGAGTTAAAGAAATGCTGAGTGAGTTTGGCCTTTGAGGTTGTAGCTGCTAGATATAAATGTTCTTTGTGTTGATAGCATAACTCTTTAAATATTAGACCCTGTAATGTGCTAAAACAGCCTCATTTATACTCAGTGGCATGGTTAGACTAACCAATGTCCTTGTGGGAAGACGAACAAGCCCAGTGGTATGATCCCACTCATCCATGTGGGGAAATCAATTTCAATGGCTAGGAAAGACATGTTTCACAATAAACCCTTGTCACCATATACTACACCCTGATTTTTCTAGTCTTTAGCTTTCATATTTGAAGAACTAACTCTCTGGTTACAGTTACCTTACTAATCACTACATTCGTGGAGATACATAAGCAAGCTACTTCACACATCATACCTATATCTCTTTTCACTTTATATGTCTGGTTTGCCCATCCTTAACAAACAAGTATTTTAAGGAAACATGTATGTCCCATTTGGAGAGAACCTTCTGTTCTAGGTGAAACTTTGAACATCTGAATCTATAAACAAATTCAAGTCGAGTGCAACCCATCAGATTAGAGTTAACAACCACTCATATCATGAATCTCACTTCATCCTGTTGGGTTCTGGTCAACCCATCCCTAGCTATATATGGCTAGGCCCCAAAGAGATCCAGTTGCTAACTCAGGAGTCCACACATCTCCCTTCATTTCAGACAAGCTGATTCTTTCACTTAGCCTTAGCCCCAGTATGGGCTAATTCAACAAGTTAGAAGACTTTAAGACTCCCTGCTCCTCAACCTAGCAACCTTTCCTTTAACCAAACATATGTGCATGCCAGGTCAACAGCGCTGATAGAACAAATCCAAACTCTGCCTGTTTCTTCATTGCTCTTTGCCTCCCAAATTCCACTGTAGTGGGCATTGGTGGTCACTAGGAGCGAGCATACTTGCCAGCTCCCTTTAACTTCTAGTCCAGGGAGAATGCTCTGATGGGCACCACCTTTATCTTGCCTCAGATGTGAAAAGACTGTTTCCAGTTGTAAGAAGTCAAAGACTTATCATCACTAACCCCCTTTCCACTTAGCTTTCTTCCAAATGTAGCAAAAGTTCAAGGTGGGTCTGTAAAATCCATTCAAATGCAAATCTCAGAGTACAGGATGAGGCTTAGTCTTCTCTCAAGCTAATCCCCATGCTCTCCAGCAAGATGTGCTGCTTTTGTAAAAATAAAAAACAAAGGAAAGTCACATCATGATAGACATGTCCCCAACTCTCACTCTAATTCCAATATCAATCTAATTGTCCTACTGGGTCTGAAATTTGTTGTAATACCTACACAGACTACACAGAACAATACTCACGGCTGCTATCACTGTCTGTTCGCCAGCAATGAAGAGTGACACCCTGATGGGGGTAAGCACGGCAAAGACACACCACTCTGGAAGCCAATCAGAGAGTTGATCCAGCTCATCTTTATTGGGGGCTGCCACACACTTATATATGATCAAGTAAACAGGAAGACAGCTTAGGGTGGGCTGCAGACATTGCACAAGTGGATCCAATGGGAGGACCTTAGCCTCATGCGAACTATTCCCAGCTCAACAGATGTGGCAGCCATCTTCCCAAGGGGGGAGGTTTCTCAAGCCAGTACAGCCAAACACAGGAAAGATTTCTCTACCTTGTATTAAAAGCCATTGGGAGGCTTGCACTTATCTGGAACTTAGGCCATCTGTCATGGCCAGAATCCCCTCCTTCCTCCCCAGCATTCCCCAACACATGGCTAAGAGGTTTATTAGGGAAGTAAATGGGATACAATTCATTCTCACACAGGATACAATTTCTCAATCCAGGCAGTTTCTCAAGGATAGTAGCAAGCCCTATGATTTTTAACCTTGCAAATGTAGGCCAATGTTACAAAGTTCACTTAGCCTTACCAATTTTGGCATCTCCCCACTAGTTTTCTGTCAACCCTAAGTGAAGCCTGGATGAAGGTGCTTGGCTCTTGTTCCATGAAACAACAGTCCCTGTCTCACAAATGCCAGTTCTGTCTCACATTAGGTGAGGTTTTATGTTGAGGCTCCTGTGTTCCTCTAAGGACAGTCTGTCTGACACAGGAGTCTTTGGCCCTCACAGGTGCATACTGTATTCTCTGCTTCTTCTTTGCAAGTGCTGAGACTTTCAACTTCTGCTGCTAAACCCACTCCATTTAAAACTAGTGGGGTGGTTAGATAACCCTTGTGAATAGATTAGCATACCTTTTTTGTATGATCCTGCCCCTCTATGTGGTAAAGTACAATTCAATGGCTAAGAAAACCATCTTGAACCATAAATACATGACACACAGGGCATAGTGTAAAGAGCAAGGAGTTCTAGAGGCATAATGTGTTAAGCATT
The DNA here is from genome assembly GCF_000299155.1 of Elephantulus edwardii. NCBI lineage: Eukaryota > Metazoa > Chordata > Mammalia > Macroscelidea > Macroscelididae > Elephantulus > Elephantulus edwardii. Next base: position 9,830,762 of record NW_006399773.1, read on the forward strand.
GTTAACTGAACGTTGGCGGTTTGAATTTATTAAACACTCCATATGTGAAAAACGAGCCATTTGGATCCTCTAAAGATTGTATCATCTTGAAAATCCTATGGAGCAATCTACTGGATCCTCTCTGGTTATTATAAGCCAGAACTGACTTGAAGGCAGTTGGCTTGATTATAATTTAACCTCTTTCAAAGTGCTGAGTAAAATCTCTTATCTGAAATCTCAAGTTTAGTTTTGACCAGAAAATACACCAAATTTAAAAATTGGAACAAAAGACAAGTTTTCTTCCACAACAAATGTAATTAAGCACATTGGATTTGGCAAAAAATTGGATTTGTTCATTTTCTCGTGTGTGTGTGTGTGTGTGTGTGTGTATGATTTTTGTTGTGTACCATCAAGTCAGAACTGACCCGTAGCTGACCCTCTGCTGAGTTGTCAGTGGCTGTAAATTATATGGAAGCACCTTGTCCATCTTTTTCCCTCATAGATAATGGTAAATTCAATCCAATCACGTTTGTGTTAGCACAATTTCGTACAACTAAGCCATGAAAGCTCCTTCGGCAGATAGAAGATGTGAAGTGTTCTAGCCATTTATAGGCTTCATTCTTCAAAATCCCACCTGGTTCTGCAGGCAACTCAGCTTGTAGCAATGGATTCCCTGTGATGCAAGTGATTTTGTGAACACTAAGTACTGATCTTTTGACCCTAGCACTTCTAACTCTAAGGCTTTCATTCACTATATTATAACCCTGGAAATTTGAAATTCTAAAGTATCACTTGTTTTCTTAAAACAAATACACATTCAGAAACTTCATTTGAAAATAAAATGAATTTGGAAAGAATTTACTCTACATGTAAACCAAACATAATGAAAAATTTCATAGAGTATTATGGTTGAAGCTAAATCGTATGACCTTCAGGGCAAAATACCTGTTTTATTCTTCAAAGAAAATGCATGTTAATTCTCTGCTTATTCTAGCTTCACATTATACTATAGCACTTTTGTAAAATGATATAGATCATAAAGCATTAATGTGGGTGTCTTATCAACTCTGAGTTGATAGTTCAAAGAGCCCCAAGGATTAATCTCACTGGCAATGGAGTAGAAGTGAAGCTGGAACTGGAAGTGAAGCTGGCTTATAAATGACTAAGATTAAAGGAGAAACTCAAGTTGGCTAGAAAAATATTTTACATGTTAGATTATTTCATATGAAACAGAGACTGCTGTCAAATTGATTTTGCCTTCTAGGAAATTATACTACATTTTCTCTCACAATACAGACATTTATTATGGAAGCAAAGTGAATCTAGTGCCTAGTTGTCATAGGATAATAACTACTCTTGGGAATTACAGATACTTGGTTAAGTTTAATATCTTTTACTGCCTTAGGCATATGGTTATATTATGATAAACATCATCCTCATCATTCCTTTTCTTAAAAAATATATTATTATAATAGTATTTTAATACTATTAAATTTTAAACATCCATATTAGATAACTCTAATCATTCAAACAATTTGTAATAGTTCTGAAGCTCTTTCAAACTGCTATGCCTGCTAAACATTTCCTAAGTGGAGAAATACTTGGATATTTTGTGAAGTTAAACTCTCAACTCTAATTGTTATGTTACAATGAATCATGTGATTACATTTTATTTGGAGACTTAAACTCAAGCCTAAATCTTAGAAGGCAAATCCATGCAGAAATAAAAACAAAACAATTCAATTTCCATATATTACATATTTATGAAACTAAGTTCAGACTATTACTGGGTGAATCTGGAGGATGCCTTGTGCAGCATGCTGTAAGTTCATATTCTCTCACACGTTGTCGCTCAATTTGGGGTGGTTTGTTTTGTTTGTTGTTGTGGTTTTTAATTATTGTTGCTGTTTGGTGTCACTGAGCTGTTGGCAACATATAGTGATTCTGTGAACACACATTGGAACTTCGTCATGCCTGTGCCAAACTCAAAAATCTCTTCCCGTTGTCTTTACGATTATTTTGTTATGTACAGTCAAGTTGGACAATATTCATAATAGACAAACCATTAAGTTTTCTGAGGTGGTAAATCATGAGGAAAGAGTTTGCCCATCTTTCTTCTGAGGAGTAACTCTTTGATTCCAAACATATGCCTTTGAGTTAACCACACAAGTACTTACTAAGAAAACAGGGCTTACTAGTTTCCTGAGAAACTCAGAACATTTAATTGTATTAATGGGAAACCTATACCTAGAATAAGAGAATTCTAAGCAGAATGAAGGAAAATTCCTGGTTTAAAATCAAAGTTTGTATCAGGGATGTATCCTTTCTCCAAACTGATTCAAGCTACACACTGAATAAATACGAGAAGCTGGACTTTTGTAGAGAAGAATGTTCTATTAGGATCAGAGAAAGACTCATCAATAACCAGCAATACGTAAATAACACAATTTTGTTGGTGGAAACTAAGAATGACTTGAAGTACTAGTATTTGCTGCATAAGATAATAACATTAAATATGAATTACATTTCAACCACAATAAAATGGAAATTTTACCACTAAATTATAGGTAATATCAGAGTATGGAGAAAAGTTTGAGGTTGTCATTGATTTCATGTTACTTAGATTCACAATCAAAACCCTTGGCAGCAGCAGTGAAGAAATCAAAGCACGTGTTACATAGGAAAAATCTACTGTTAGGAATCTCTCCAAAGTGCTAGAGAGCAAGGATGTCAGCTTAAAAACTAATGTGCACCTGCCCCAAGCCAAAGTCTTCTTGTTTATTAGTAATGCATGGGAAAGTTAGACAATGACTGTGGAAGGCAGAAGAACAAGCAATGTCTTTAATCTTGTTGTGTTGGGGAAAAGTAATTAATGTCTCACGAACAAACAAGTTTGTCTTGGAGATAGTGTAACAAGGGTACTTCTTGGATGTAAGGATGGTGAAGCATTGCCTGATATAATTTGAGTATGTTTTTATGTAGAGTCAGTTCTTAGAGAAGGACTTAGAGAAGCATGTTTGGAAAGGTGAAGTGTAAGAATAGGAGAAGAAGACCCTCAACAATATGGACTGACCCAATGACTGTAATAATGGGTTAAATTATATTGTAGAAAGTGAGGATGACATATGTTGTAGCCATGTTCAGATCTATTGTTCACAGAGTCAGTATGAATCATAGTTGACTTGAAGGCAAATAACAACAACAATTATGTAGGCTAACTTCTTGGATTTATATACTTATATTTAAAATGTACTTATTTTAATGCCAGCCACAAAAACTTTGACTTACAATCCTTGTCTCTTTTTGATATTTTTCTGATTCCACAGAAGTCTGAATCAGACATTAAAAGTCAGAAAAACATCTTTAGGAGAATATGTAGTTCAAGTACAGGGTGCACAGATATTGTCGGATAAAGACATCAGCAACAGTAAACACTTGCAGGGCATACAATTCTTAGTTGTTGAAAGTTCTTTAGGGTCAGAAGTTATGTTTCCCCGGCCCCCAAAAAAAAATAAGAAGAAAATATCTCATTGTTATTTTTTTTTCTCTCAGCTACCTTTACTAGGAACTTTTATAGCCAAGAAAATTGTACATTAGAAGGGAAATGAGTTAAATATCTCCTTCTCAGATAAAAGATATAAAAAACTAAACCAAATCAGTTGCTGCAGAACTGTGAATTGTTATGATCCCAAGTGCACGGAGTAGAAGTGCGTTTCCTAGGATCTTAATGGCTAATAACAACCAGAATTAGATCACTACATCAGTATTTCTTCCTAGATACCTCTGAATAAGCTTGGATAGTGTTGGTTTGAACCAAAAAATATTAGAAAGAATAAAGAAGGAGGGATAGTAAAATTAGAGGTTTACCCTCAGCAGAGCATATGTGAACCTGATTCTAAAATGCATAAAAAAGACTTTTAAAATTGAACAAACTGTTGCTCATTATTCATCAGTAGTTGAACATAATGTAAGAAAGAACAGAATTGTTGTTGTTGTTATGAGTCACATGTGATTCATAGTTACTCTGTGTACAACAGTCCTAAACACTGCTCTATCTTGCGCCAATCTCACTGCCTCTGATGCACCTACCCCTAATATCCCAGTCATTGAATCAATCTATCTCATAGAGAGTATTTTTCTTCTGTGCTG
>NW_006399773.1:9835329-9836909 GCF_000299155.1 Elephantulus edwardii
TTTCCCAATGCAGTTTGTCTTTTAGTTTCCTGAACACTGGCACCAAGAGTTTTGATGGTAGAGCCAAGCAAACTAAAGCTTTTAACAACCTCAATCTCTTCACCATGTATGATGATGCTGCCAATTGACCCAGTGGTAGAGAATCTTTGTTTTCTTGATGTTGAACTTCAGTACATATTGAGAGCTGCAGTCCTTGACCCTCTGCAACAAGCACTTTAGGTCTTCCTAAGTTTCAGCAAGCAAGGTTGTGTCGAAGAGAATAATATAGAAAATTATTTTAAAATTTTACTAACATTGAAACCAGATGTCATGGATATTGGACCATAGCATCCCAGATGAATTCAACCATATCATGAATTCATTAATTGTCTGCTATAACAACTGTTAATATTGTCTATGTAAATTATACAAAACTCAATATATTTTGTTTAAAAATGCTCATGTTGAGATAAAAAAAATTAAAGGGAAAAAACCCACAAAAGTCCAATAAACCCTTGAACAAAGTATCCTCAACAAGTGTTGGAAGTGACAATGGATTACTGAAGACAAGATGACATTTGTGTTGGAACTCTGAAAAAAAAAGATTTAAAAATAAGAATTATATAAATGTTTCAACAGTATCAATTCTTTTAAATAAAAATAAAGTCTCAGTAATGAGGCAGGTTGAGCTGTTAGAAAGAGAGTAGACTTGAACACTTTTCCACACACCCAGTCCCTTGGGCAGAAACAGCTCAAGTGGAGCATTGGTCTTGAGCCTCAATGACTTTGTAGATGAAGGCAGACAATAGAGTTTGAGAGAGGGGACTACAATAAGGTGATATTTCTACAGGGCTTCATTGCTGGACAGAACCTGAAGGACTTTAGGAAAAGCTAATTTTTACAGAAAGGACTTTCAGTAAAGTCAGTGGTTCACCCCATAGATTGAACATTTTAATCTGGCAACTAATCAATAGAATCATAAAGAAAAGCACTGCCAACAAATTACACAAATACCATAAAAATGGCCTACCACTTGTCAAGAAAAACTTCACATAATGTCAACAATGGTGCAGGAAACTTCAAACACTGTGGAACCCCCCAAAACCCCAACAAGTCCTTTCCCAAAAAAGCAAAGAATATTACGGACCTAATGAATACACCATAGTCAAGAAGGCAGAAGATATATGTTGATAGGGAGACATTTGGATAACTATGCAAAAAAAGTAAAAATGATGGAAGGAACAATGGAAATAACAAATAAAAGGAATATCCTATAAGGTAGAGAACCAAAAGAAATATATTGATATTGAGTTATTTGAAGAGTCTCTATGAAAAGTGCAAATGATGGAAGAAGAAAGTGTGTATCCAGAGACAAGGTGCCAGAAGAAATATATTAATGAGGAGGAACTTGCACAATCATGAAAGAAAATGCAAAATATGGAAGAAATAATTGCAACTATGCATAAAGTACAAGAACTTAAAACAAAATCATCCCAAGATAGAGAGGGTACAGCCAGCACAACACTGGAAAATAAAACAAATGAATGAAAATGCAATCCAGACTATTAAGACCAAAATAGTAGAAGTGTTCAACATACTGG
>NW_006399773.1:9841089-9842452 GCF_000299155.1 Elephantulus edwardii
CCGGACAGTATAAAAATTATCAAAAAATATCATTTATAGCATGTGCACGCAGATCCTGCAAAAATTATCCCAAAATGACTGGAACAGAACATCAACACAGAACTACCAGATGTGCAGGTTGGGTTTAGAAGAAGTCATGGCACTAGGAATATTATAGCCAACATTAGATGGATCTTAGCTTAAAGCAGAAGAATGTCTGTAAAGAATCAATGCAAAGACATTTGACTGTGTGGATCACCGCAAACTGTGGATAACTCTAAGAATGGGAATCCTAGAACACTTGATTGTGATTATGCAAAACCTATACTTGGACCAGTTGGCAAGTATCAGAGAAGAACAAGGAAACAGTGCATGGTTCAAAATCAGGATAGGTCTGTCTATGTCAGAGTTGCATCTTATCTCCATATCTTTTCAATCCATATGCAGAACAAATCATCTAGGTGGCTGGGCTCTATGGACATCAGATTTGGAAGATAACTCTTCAACAACCTGCATTATGCAGATGACACAACCTTGCTTGCTAAAACTTAGGAAGACCTGAGGCATTTGCTGCAGAAGGTCAAAGACTGCTGCTTTCAATATAAATTGAAGCGCAAAACCAAAAAACCAAAGTTCATCACCCCTGAGCCAATTAGCAGTATCATGATAGATGTTAAAATGACTGATACTGTTAACAGTATTAGCTTGCTTTACTCCACAATCAACACTACTCATACTAGCATCCAGAATCAAAAGACGAATTACAGTGGGAAAATCAGCTGTCGGGGCTATCTCAAGAGTACTGAAGAGCAAAGATGTCAGTGTAGAGACTAAGGTGAACCTGATCCAGGCCATGGTCTTCACACTTACTTGCTATGCATCAGAAAGCTCAACAATAACTAACGATGAGGGAAGAAGAATTGATGCCTTTGAGTTGTGGTGCTGGAAAAGAATATTGAACATACTATGGACTGCTAAGAAAGCAAACAGATTTGTCCTAGAGAGGGTAAAACATGGTTACTCCTTGGAGGCAAGAATATTGAAGCTTCGTCAGACATTATTTGAATATATTGCAAGAAGGGCTAGTCCTTGAAGAGGAGCATCATGCTTGGAAGAGTGGAAGATAGAGAGGAAAACCCTGGATAAGATGGATTGACTCATGACTGGGGTAATGTGGGAGGTGTATAAGAGACAATGAGATTTGCACAGAGCTGTAGTACATAGGATTGCTATGAGTCATAGCAACTTAATAGCATATAACAACATCAGACGATAAACAGCACTGTAAAACATGGAATTTGGCCATAGTTTATTGTTTCCTGGTCTAAAACCTCAATTTAATAATTAATTTTCAGATTGTATTAACAAAAATGCTAACTTTTTT
>NW_006399773.1:9844362-9845049 GCF_000299155.1 Elephantulus edwardii
AGCAACCCTTTGGACAAAAGACCTCAACACTTCTATAATTTTCATCCTTTCTCCAGGTTCATAGGGTTTCCGTAGGCAATCTAATTTGGAAATGGATGCCACTCCTGCTTCTAAGCTTGTTTTAATCAGGGAGCTCCACCAAACACTGTCCACCATGGGTAACCGTTATCACATTTGACACATTAGTATCACAGTGTTCAGCATTACAGCAACCATGAGTTACCTCTATACAGCAAATGAACAGACCAATGCTATACGACCTAAAAAAATCTTTCACCAAAAACCATTAAAACCAAGCTCGAGTACCACAGCCCCAAGGGCCCTACAGTATTTTAAAACTCTGGCACACCCAAATGCTAGCAGACTCTGAGTCAGAGACCCCCCCAGTTCATCTAGCAAGTCTCATCTATTCACACCCACTTGGGACAAAAAGAAAGCCAAAAGAGCCCTGGGCATTCCATGTCTTTCCCTCAAGAGAGGACATCCTAAGATCCAGCTTGATATATTTTGGAAGAAAATAGGAAAAAGATTTTATTTTCTAGGGTGGTGCACTGGGAAAATCAGGGACTCCTTCAAATTGTTGAGAAGAAATTATGTCATTTTGAGGACTAAGATGCACCTGATTCAATCCATGGTCTCTTAGGTCACTTGCTAAACATCTGGAAGCTGAACAATGACTAAGGATGA
>NW_006399773.1:9845324-9846345 GCF_000299155.1 Elephantulus edwardii
TTGTACATAGGGTCGCTATGAGTTGCAAGTGACTCGACAGCACACAACAACAACAAAATTGAAGAGATTTGTCTTGGAGAAGATACATTCAGAGTGCTCCTTGGAAGCAAAAGTGATAAAGCTTTTTCTTACATATTTTGTGTGTGTTGTTAGGAGAAGGTTCATCATACTTGGAAAGGAGAAGATACTGGGAAGGAGAGGAAGACCCTAAACCAGGTGGATTGGCACAGTCACTACAGTAATGGGCTTGAGTGTATCAGAGTTTGTGAGAATGGCACAGGACAGGACAGACTTCAGATCTGTTTTTCATAGGGTTGCTATGACTTGTACTTGAGTCAACATCACCTAAAAACAACAAAAACAGGGTTAGACAAAAATTTCACAAGTGTGATACTAATAATGCAAATCATTAAAAAATTATCTCCCCAAATTGAATATCACCCAAAATCTGAATCTTCTGTTTCCAGAAAATATTTTGAAGAAAATCAAGCTTTTGTTGGAATTATAAGAAGTCGTTTGTATTTCATACTTTAGACAAGGAATCTGTATCCATAACAAAGAAAGAAAATTTGCTAAAACAATTAAGTAGGATTAAATAGACAAGGGAAACAAAGAAATGAAACAAAAATTTTTACCAAACAGCATATATGGAAAGCGAACAAACACTACAAATGTACTTAATATGCATAGTCATAAGAAAACGAAATTCAAACTAAGGTCACCATACAAGTCTGACACAGAATCACTAGAGTATTTTAGAAAATAAACCTATGATAGGGTGGGCAGGGAGAAAATTGCGGCAATGAATGAATGGAAATCCAAAACCTCTGTAAAAAAATAAATAAATAAAAAGAATTAAATCTCTAAAATATATATGGTAGAAATTCGAAGTTACACAGTCATTTTAGAAAGTCTGATATTATTTTATGTAATATTCATACACAAATTACAAGATTTAGAAATACTATGTATCAGAATTTACTATATAGAAATAAAAGCTAAATACACTTAAAATACTTTA
>NW_006399773.1:9847162-9847855 GCF_000299155.1 Elephantulus edwardii
TCTTCACCATCCATCCTGATGCTGCCAATTCACTACTCACAAAAAAAGAAACTACCAGCTTAGACTGAAAATAAAATACTAATGATTGGCTATGGCTCAATGTCAATTATTATTTAAAATGATAGTAACATTTTATGACAAAAGCAATGTAAAATTTGCATCTTTCCAAACTTATGTTTTATCTAGAAGCTCTTTTTTTTAGTTACATACATGGATAGTCCATTCATTTCTAGACATCTCTACTTTTGTGTCACGTGGTTTTCAAATAACAAATGACAAATCTCATGTTTATATATTCCTCATCTGTAAAATCTCTGCACTATTGTCCAATAGGAAACCTGTAAAAATTGATCCCCTAGACTGAAAATGTGCTGCAGTAAATCTACTTTGGTAAGTCCATAGTCATTGAAAGCCTTCTGGTGCCAACTTTCACTCCAAATGACAGATCACCAACAATTGAAATCCACTCTACCTCAACTCAATACATTTTTAAATATCTGGTTTCTTTTGTAACAGATTATTATTAATAATAAGATTATTGTATATGTTGACACATAATGTAATGCGAAAACTTAAATCAACAGGCAGTTGTCAGAACAGAGCAAGGAAACACTGCATGGTTCAAAATTGGGAAGGGCTTATTCCAGGGATGTGTCCTATCTCCGTACCTTTCACCCTGTATGCAGAACAGAT
>NW_006399773.1:9848685-9853875 GCF_000299155.1 Elephantulus edwardii
GATGGCACACAACAATAACAAGTTCTTTTTAGCATGGAGTCATCTATTTAAATTAAAAACGTATGTTGTATTTCTGCTGTGTCAAATTATTTTGGTTTATATTCTTAAAAATGTCATTCTTACCATGTAAACAACAATATCACATATATTACCTTAATGAAGTTTACGGATTGTTGTTGTTATGTGCCGTCATACAGCATCCCTAAACTCTGCCCTATCCTGTGCAATCTCCGCATGTCCAACATACCGACCCCCTTTACCCCAGTCACTGAATCAATTCATCTCATCGAGGGTCTTCCTTTCCTGTGCTGTCCCTCTACCCTCCCAAGCATGACATCCCTTTCCAAGGACTGGTTCCTTCTTGCAACATGTCCAAAACATGTCAGATGAAGCTTCATAATCCTAGCCTCCAAGGAGCAGCCCAGCTTCACCCTCTCCAGGACAAACCTGTTCATTTTCTTAGTAGTCCATGGTATATTCAATACTCTTCTTCAACACCACAACACCACTTCATCAAATCTCCTTCTATTATCCCTCCTCATTGTTCTGCTCTCTGATGCATAGCAAGTGATTGCAAAGACCATGGCATGTGTCAGGCACACCTTAGTCTCCAGACTGACATCTTTTCACTTCAGTATACATTGAAAATAATAAGATGCAAAAGCTTTCATGAAAATAAAGGCATATTTTAACTTTTCTATTTTTGCTAGAGAAGATTGTTTAGAAAAGAAGGATTTATTACACAAATAATCCAATCTACTAAATCTAATTAACAACAGAGAGACGATGATCTATATTGTTCTCTGAGATTATTTAGAGACAAGACTTAACTTGGAAATTATTTAGGTCATACAAGTTAGCAATGATAATGTTTCAAAAATTCTGTCCAAAACAATGAGAGAGATGTTCAATGTACATTAGACCGTGCCTTTTGTGAAACATATCACTCAGTATTTTATGTGAGAATGGCTATTCTTCCCTTCATGGTAAGACTTAAAAGTGCAATATAACAGCTATTTCCCTTAAAAGTTTGTGGATGTTGGCCTCACGTACAATTTGGTTTTGTTGCTATAGCAATAGCTACAGAGAAACAAAAATAAAAGGAAGAAAATTAATCTGCCTTACCGTTTAGGTTTCCAGAGTGCACCTCCTATGTGGTGAGTACAATAATTAAGTCTTGTTTACTGTGTTTTCTTTAAAACCTTTGATATACCTGATGATATCATCACTGCCTGATTGATTTTTCAGGTAAGAGAAACAACAAAAATTAATTGCCCTAATCTTCACTCAAGGACAACACATTCATTTTGAGCTGAAGCAAACTGGGCTTTTTCAGTTCTTAAACAGCTGGAGATTTTACATTTCCTTTTCTGTATTATGTAAGAACCCAGTCTCAGGGAGGAAAAAATTGTTATAATCCACAGGTTGAGATTTTGAATGTGGAGCTTGAAATGGACAGAACAAAAGGATTTGCTCTTAAATTAAAGTAACTTCCCCCCTGATACAAAATGACAGTATGAAAAGAAAATCTTTTCATACAAAGAAGGTGTGCTTAAAGGAAGATTTATTTTAAATTGGATCTAATATATTTCATTTTAAGAGAAAATTATTTTTAAATATTTTCTTATATTTTATGCAATATAGCATTCCACATATTGCATTATTGGCTTGAGGTTCTACAAATTAAATTATTTCATTTGAAGAAAGCCACTAGCTTTTAAAAATAATAATCATTTATGCTGATATTTGCATTAATCATTTAAAACCAACATATGCACTCAGTTATCATTAATAGACATGATTATGTTTCAAAGACCAATTGGTGATTCTAAAATGGGTTTCCTGTAAAAATGACATCACTTCATCTCCTAACGAACGCTATGAATAGTTATTAGTAAAATAATCAGTGACCTGTGATCTTTACCACATTCTCTCCATAACATTGTAAGTAGTCTTGACTCTTACTTGGTTGGTCTATTTGGACTCAAGTAGACATATGCTTCTTAGAATTTCTAATAAGAAATTCTTAGAGTTTCTAATGGCTGGATTTTTTGAAGTTGAGAGCCAGGATCTTCTTTTGAGGCACTTTTGAGCAGACTCAAACCTCTACCTTTTCAGTTAGTTGTTGAACACTTATGATTTCAAGGTTTTATCTTCAAAATGGGTTTTCTCATAATTAACTTTAATTTTGCCACATGGATAGGTAAGAGCACACAAATAGGTCATGTTAGTCTATCTACAAGGGGATTGGCTAGTCTCTCCATCCTATTAAGTTTCTGTGGAACAGTTTCAGTAGTGGAAATTTGCAATTTCAACACTGAAAAGGAAGAAGCAAGAGGGTACATCTTTTAGAGACAAGTAGTCCCTTTTGTAGGCCAGACCAAGATCTACACAAGAGCAACAGTAGCCTCATCAGAGAAGCAGAGATCAACCTTAGTGCAGCACTTACTTGGGACTGCTTCCTAACCAAGATAGAGCCAAAAACCTTTACCCAAGCTTGCTGGAGAACTGAGGAAAAATATCATAGCTGGTAGAATTAAGGGAATTGTGATATCAAACTAAGTCATGAGAGATTTTATTTTGTTCTCAACATGAATGACACCAAGTTAACATCCCCAATAAATCCCATAACCATGTGTATGATTTTGTAAAGTCTGTTTAGTCATTGCAACTGGCTTAAACTGAGTAGACCAAAATGGAAAAGACTTTGAAAATTATTGTAGTGTGTCAATACAAAACAAAGGGATGACATGCTAAAAGAGATGAACAGATTTTAAGACAACTTGAGAAAATAAAGTAAAATATTACCAATTAATATGTAAAGTCCTGGAGATGGAGAATAAAAAAAGGGGGGATTTCCTTCATTGTGTCTCAAATTGAAAGAACTGAAAGACAAATTAAAAGCTTCCATTGCAGCACTAATAGATATTAAGGAAAAAATATTGAATGATCCAAGAAGCATCAAAATAAGGTGGAGGGAATATACAGAATAACTGTCCTAATAATTGTAAATAAATAATTTGTTGACATAAAAATACTTCAGGAAGTAGCATATGATTAAGAGCTAATGTTGAGTGAAGAAGGCCAAGCTGCATTGAAGACATCGGCAAAATAGTTTTTCCCATGGAATACCAATTGACAAGTGTCAACTAACAGATATAGCCCTGAAAGTACTCACCAGGCTGCACCAGGAAGACAACTACCTGGCTAACTGACTGGAAGTGTTCTGAATTTTTTCCTATTCTCAGGACAAGTGATCAAAAAGAATGTGGAAATTACCGAACAATATCTTTAATATCCAATGCAAGCAAAATACTGCTGGAGACCATTAAAAATATCTAGAAAAATTAATTGATAGAGAATTGTTAACAGTTCAAGCTGGATTTAAAAGAAATCATTTCACCTGGGATATTACTGCTGGTGTTAGAGAAATATTGGCTGAAACAGAGAATAGCAAACGAATATTTATTTCTGTTTTATTAACTATGAAAAAGCATTTTACTGTATGTATCATAAGAAATTATGATGGACAATGAAGAAAATGGGAATTTCAGAACAGTTAATTGTGCTTATGTGAAACACATATAGATGATGAATATGCTGTTAGAATGAAAAAAAAATTGCAAGGTTTGAAATTAAGAATGGCATGAGTCAGAACTGTATCCTCTCTTCATACTTGTTCAGTCTGTATGCTGAGTGAGTCACTAAGAAATCTGGACTTTATAAAGAAGCATCTGGATCAGAGGACATTTCATCAACAACCTTCATTATGCAAATGGCACAACTTTGCTTGCTGAAAGTAAGAACTTGAAACACTGGTTGCAGAATGTATAACCTCCAATATGGATTCTATCTCAAGAGCAAGAAAACAGAGATCCTCACTATTGGGCCCAAAGGTAACCTCATGCTAGATGGGAAAACATTGAAGTTGGCAATGATTTCACATTGGTTGGATCCATAATCAACACCATTGATACAAGCAGTCAAGAAATCAAAAGATATTAGCTCTGGGAAAGTCTACTGTCAAGGACCTCTTCAAAGTACTTAAGAACTTTTATGTCAGTTTAAAGAATAAAGTTCCTGATTTGAGCCATGCTTTTTCAAACTCCTTAATGAATTTTAAAGCTCAAAAATTAATACTGATGGTAAAAGGAAGACTGATACCTTTGAATTGTGGTGTTAGAGAAGGGTACTGAATATACCATGAACTGCGAAAAACCAAACATATATGCCTTGAAGAAAGTGCAGCAAGAGTGCACCTTAGAAGCACGGATAGGCAATCTCCATCTCACAAACATGGACAGATTTTGAGAAAAGGCTATTCCCTGGGAAAGTACATTGTTTTTGGAAAGGTTAATGGTCAGCAAAAGCGAGAAAGACCTTTAGCCAGATAATTGACAGTGGTGCAGCAATGGGATCAAGTATACCAGAGATTATAAGGATGGCACAGGATAAGACAGGGTTCAGATCTGATTATAATGTAGCTAAGAGTCATTGAAGACTCAATAGGACTTACCAACAAGAATAGAAAAGCAATATTGCTGTTGGAATTAGTAGAAGTAGGGTCAGAAGCATAGAATATAATGTTGACCTTGTAGGAATATGTTTTGTACTGTGGATGTTGTTGATAGGAACAATTCCCCTTTTTGGAGTAAGTAGAAGTCAGACTCAGCCGTCTTCATGCTGCCTGCCCTCATTGTATAGCACTTTAACCCTCTTCATCACCTAGACATTCCTTCAAGTCTCATATGGCCTTTAAAAAGTTTTTCCCAAATGTGGTCTCTGGCTGCTGTGCTCATCAACATCACCAAGGTCAAATTAAAACTTTAGAAGAGGCAGACTACAGTCAGCTAAGATTCTTGCAATGCTGCGCTACAGTCCAAAATGAAACTGAAGAGCTTTGGGAAAAGGGAATTTAACCAACTGTAGAGTCCCAGAAAAGACTCTTGGCTTGGAGAGTTTTCTCCCCCCTCCCCCATAAAGGGAACACTTTAAGTTTGCAACTAATAAAAAAGACATAAAGAACTGTCAACAACTATGCAAGCACAGTAGAAACTGCCTACCACATACCTCCAAAGACTTTACATAATATTTAGAATGCAGCAGGCAGTTAAAACATTGTGGAAAAAAAAATGAGTTTTCACTAAAAAAATAAATAAACAAAAACATATTGTAGAACCAAAGAAGATG
>NW_006399773.1:9856211-9859977 GCF_000299155.1 Elephantulus edwardii
GATGGCACATAACAACAACAATAGATAAAAAGATAGAAAAAGCAAAAAATCAACATGAGACAGAGGAGGTATAATTAACATTATATTGGAATTAACAGACACATGAAAACCAAGTCCAGAATATTAATACCAAAATAACAGATGTTTCCAGTATATTAGGAGGGACAAAAAAGCAGAACAGAAGAGATGGAACAGAGTTCCAGAGCTGGAAGACAAGAACCTCCATGGGAACATTTCAGAGGAGAAAATGTAGAGGAGACAGAAAAAAAAATGAAGCAAGCATTAACATTATGTAAATAACATCAAAAGGAACACCATGGATATGATCAGTATCCCATAACATGAAAGAGAGGAGGGAAATCACTGATAAAATTGTATAAGGTATAATAGAAGGAAACTGTTCAAGCATTAAGAAGAATAAGGATATCCATATTCAAGAATCTCAGTGAACCCCAGAGAAGACCCCAAAAGAAAAACATCTAGAGGGGCCCCAGGCCTTTTGTTCATGAGGTCACTATGAGTTGTGCTCAATTTGAAGGCAATCAACAACAATGATCAGTTGTCCTCCAAACTTCTTGGCATAGACTGATGAGCAACTGTAAGTTGAAACATATCAATCAGTATCCTATCTATTTCTGAGCCTTTTTTGTGTGTTTTGTTTGTTTTGTTTTGTTTTAATACGGACATTCCTCAGTTTATTTAACTTCATATTACAAACAAGTTGAAAGTCTGTGGCAAGTCTCCAATGAACAAGTCTACGGATACCACTGCCACACAGTGTGCATTCAGTTTATGCCCCTATCGCACACTTTTTAAAAAAAAGAATAATTTTAATGAAAGTTTACAGAGGCTTAGGGTTTCCAGTCATTCATTGTTGTACTTTTCTCCCTGCCCACCCTTGCCCTCCCAATTCATTCTTCTCCTTGAAAAGTAAAACTATTTCTTTATTACACAATCCCTCCCCTCAAGTCCACTCCACTGTGCAGCCTTCATTCTGGACTCCTGTCATGACAATTATACCCAAACATATGCACCTTTTAAACGGTTTCCTAAGGCTTTTTTATTTGGCAATGTCTTCAGCACAGCCTGAACTTCTTCCTTTGTTATGATTGGATCTTGTTCATCTGGTACTTCCCTGAAATTTTTCAACATCAATCCATTCTTTTTAGTAAAATGATTGTGTGAATTATTTCCATATTTTTTTTTCTCCATATTTTTTATGGATTGTGTATCATTCAAGATTCTGTCCATGACATTTCTCAGTTTTTCAAATTTGAGACACTTTCACTTTTTGAGCTAAGAAAAATTTTTTCAGCTATTTCAGTTTGAAAACGCAATGAGTTCTTTTTTAATCTCTGACTCCAGTTCTTTGAGTATTTCATTGAAATGATATTCTTTGTCTTCTTGATTTTCCCTCTGAAATATTTTGTTTAGTTTTCTTACCTCAGCATCTCTTTCCTTTGTTTTGTCTTCGTGATGCTCTACTGCAATTTTTATCATTTCCTCAGACTTCCATTTTGGCTTTTTCATTCTCTTCATTTTTTGTGATATATTTTTGCTCTCTTCATAGATGATAGCCTTTATTTCATCACACAGCTCTTTGGTCTTTGATTATTGGTGATCAATGCCTTAAATGTGTTCTTAAAAGAATATTTTAATTCAGATGAGATAGAATTAAGGTAATATTTTGCTTTATGTGCATTTGTCTTAATGTTCAGTTTCAATTTGAATTTACACATGAATAATTGGGAATTGTTTCACAGTTCACACTTGACCTGATTTTGACTCTTGATAATGATTTAATTTCTCCAATGAGTCTTTCTGATGATGTAGTCCTTCTGATTCCTGTGTAGTTCATTACATTAGGTCTATGTGTAAAGTTTTATTTTATGTATTTTTTTAATACATTTGCTAGGAATAAATAATTGAATACAAAAAATCTAATCATCCACTCTCAAATATTATATTCATTATCAATCTTTACTTTCCAACTGCCATTTCTTCCTCATTCTTTTCAACTTTTGCACTCCTATCACCAATAATTATTAATGCATCTTTATTACATGTTTGATTAATTTTTAGTGCAAGTTTTAGAAATCCTTTTTGGTGCATATATTTGAATATTCCGGTTAACAGGCCTTCCTTGTATACATATGGATAATATCCTATCACTCACAATATTTTACATTAGGATACAGCTTGAAATTATTAATTTTAAATTATGAGTGCAATAGCATTCTTCTTCAGTTTTTCATTCCCAGCGTAGGAGATCATATATATATATGAATGTGTGATTCAAAGTGGCCCATTTTAGCCCATTTCATTTTACTAATGAGTAAAATGTCAATTTTCATTTATTCCATTTCATTTTTTACAACTTCAAATATTCATAAATTCTATTTTGCAATCATTAATGTTTTTTACAGCTGTTTCTTCTCATAATTGAGTGACTTATCATCTAAGCTCTACATATAATACTACAGCAATCTGCTTTTCTCTATTAGAAGACATAGATCTTAATATTTGTTACAGTATTTTTTGTCTTTTCTGCAGTAGTCATTAATATCATATCTATACAAAACAATAATAACCTTATAGGTGAGTCAATTCAGATTTATAGAAACCTTATAGAACAAAATAAAATCACCCTAAGGGTTTTGAAGGCTGTAAATCTCAATGGAAACAGACTGACACATTTTCCTCTTGCACAGAAGATTCTTGGTTTAAATAACTGACATGTCAGTTATCAATATTAAATTCAATTATAAAAATATTACCATTGAAAAAATACCTGTCCTCTTATAATTATTTGGCTTCTATAATCTTTCACTATTGTGTTTAATATAAAAGTAAATTACATAGCATGCATATTGTGCTAAAGAAAAACAATGGAAAAGGGAATCAGCACTGTGTCTACATAAGGGCAATATGTGTATTTTGCAGATTTTGTATATCCACACTGTGGCTAGAATAATAAGTAATTCCCTAGCAAATATGTATTCATCAGCATCATGAAAGTACTGAGTAATTCCCCACATAACTTACATTAATTCCTAATTAGTAACTAAAAATGTCAAAACCAAATGGGAAAAGCTGTACAAATTAAAAATAAATGAATTATTAGCATTAGTCACCAAATGGAAAAGAAAATCAAAATTGTTTCTCATTACAGGGTGTAGGATACCACTAACATTCATAATAGCTTTCATTATAGTTAGATTAGCAAATGTATGATAATTTTCTTAATACTGAATTATAATTATGTATATGCTGGTGATAAAAATAAGAAAGATTATTTGTTATAATAGATGAAAATATTTTAATATGCATATATTTATATCTGGATACACGTTGATTATCTAGTTAAAAAACTTTGTGATCTAAGTATCCTTTTATAGGCATAGCATTGAAAGGAATAATAAATGAAAGAAATATGTAAGGACAAAAAATACCACATATTTGTAAGCAATGTATCTAAGCATTATGTATGTAAACAATAAGATGCTCTTAAAGATAAATTTAGTGATCTGAGAAATTAAATGTGATTTATTAGATGCTAAATAAGAAAACAAAACAAAATCCAATCAGTACCTGATTATTAAGAATGAAAGAAAAAAAAATCAATGCAATAAAGCTACAATAAAAATTATGAACCTGAAACATATTAATATCTTTATCTACACTAAAGATTCTCACCACTGGACCAATTGGTAACATCAGGATGGATGGCGAAGAGATTGAGATTGTTCACAGCTTCAGTTTGCTC
>NW_006399773.1:9860772-9875680 GCF_000299155.1 Elephantulus edwardii
AGAAATGAAAAATACACTTTATAGAAAAATGTTCCAATGAAAATACTGACAAAATCATAATTACTTTTGTCCAATAAAAATGCTTAATGGATAAATTAGAAGATTGTCAGCTTTAATTATATATCAAAATATGAAAGTTGAATCAAACTATCATTTTTCTTTTGAACCACCATTAAAACGGAGCTCTGGCAGTCTAGTCCATAGAGCTTGTGCAGCTAACCTGAATACCAAACCTTTTTGGTGGTTCAAATCAACTGGTCATTCCATAGGAAAGAGATGTGCAGGTCCCTGCCATGTGATTTACAGTCGGCAAAACTGACTATGAGTTAATATTTACTTCTTTGCCAAGAGTTGCAACGTTCTAGTTCTAAAAATAGTGTGATCAATGTGTAAAAAAGGGGGTGGGAGTAAGAATTTAGAAATAATATGTAGAAATAAAAATCAACAATTTGAGTATTTGACTGTGTTGTTGTATTGAATACCACAGTCGGAACTGACCCATAGCTGATCCTCCAGCTGGTTTTCAGAGGTGTTTAATTGCAAGGAAGGAGATTGCCCAACTGCCTTCTGAAGAACAGCTAGTGGCCTTGAACTGTGTGCCTTATGGATTGCAGAGCAGCTTCTTGCCACTAGGCCAACAGAGTTCAAGGATAATAGAATAATAATAAATTCTTTGAGCTATGGTATTGGAGAAAAGTACTGAATATTCCAAGAACTGTCAAAAAAGCAAGCGATTATGTCTTGAAGAAATAAAACCCTGGTGCTCTATAGAGGTGAGAATGATGGATTGTCACATATATGTTGAAAATGTTTGGACTGGCCAGTTCTTCATAAAAGGTATCATATTTGGAAAGGTGGAGGATTAGAAAAGGAGAGGAAGACTCTCAAAACAATGAACTGGCACAGTGGGTATACAAATGGGCTCGAGTTTATCAAAGATGAGGAATATGGTGCAGGATATGTCATCTTTCAAATGAGTTGTTCTTCGCATCATTCTGAGTAGCAGTCAACTCCAGGGCACTTAATACCAACAATATGCAAATCACATTTTCTTTCTTCTTTTTTTAAGTTGTCACTTTAGTGAAAGTTGACAGAAAGCATAAGCTTTTATTCATTCATTGAAACAAATTTCTCCAATTCACTTTGTAATGTATGTCTGCTCTGTGATTTTAATTGTCATCAATATGTTTCCTGTCAACAAATGCTGGGGGAATTTTGGAGGGGAGGGAAATTTACCTGGCATGAAATCACAGAAGTTATTGTAAAAATATCTCTAGCTTACAAAACCCTGGATTTCCCAGAAGTTAATTTTGGCCTTGCGTCTTTGTTACTGCTTTTGAGCATGTGGCCAGGAGGGACTAGTCACTTGAGAAGGACATCATGCTTGTAAGTGTTGAAGGACAGCACAGGAGAGAAAGATCCCAGATAGGATGGATTGACACGATAACTGGGACAAGGTGGGGGGTAGGTGTTCCAGAGACTATGAGAGTGGCTCAGGATAGAGCAGAGTTCACAACTATAATACACACTGTCACCATGAGTGGAAGGTGACTTGATGGGACATAACAACAACTTGTAATATCTAGTCATGCTTTCCTTTCAGAGAGTCCCTCTCTTCACTCATTTCACTGAAGTGTTCATTATCCATTTTCCCCCACTCTCCACCCACCACTTATTCACTGATTTTATAAAAGTGGTCTTATTGAAATATTTTTTTCTTTTATGACTAAAATATTTCACTCAGAATACTATCTTCCACACTCATCCATGTTGTATGATGTTTTTATAAGTACATAGTTTTCAGGGCTGTATAATAGTCCTTTGTAAGAATGTACCACTCTGTCTCTGTCCATTTGTTCGTTGATGGGCACTTTGGCTGCATCTCTTTATTACTGTGAATAATGCGACACTAAGCATGGTTATGCACACATCTGTATAATGGCTTTTGTTTCTTTAGAGTATATTTTAATATCGGATACTTGAATCAAATGATATTTCTATTTCCAATTTTTTGAGGAAAGAGAAGACTACCTCCTAGAATGGCTATACCATTTTACATTGTCACTTGCAGTGTAGAAGAGTTCCAACATTTCCACATCCTCACCAATAATTGTTTTTTGCTTTCCTACTGAACTTTGCTATAATTACTAGAGCAAGATGATATCTCATCTTTGTTTTACTTCTCTCTAACAGTTCGGGATTTTGAGTATTTTTCAAGTGGTATAGGCAGTCTGACTTTCTTCTTCAAATAAGAAGAATAATAAGTTTTTAAATGTGTATAAGGATTTGGTTCTTAGAAGCCCCCATTCATCTATTTTTATTTTTTCCTGTTTGTAGGTTTTTGTTGTGCTTGGAAGTCTATTTACGCTATAGATTGTTCTTGTTGATTGCTGCCAAGTCAAGCATGACTCATAGCGACCCTATGAACAAAAGACCTGATGCCTTTCTACGACTATCAGCACTTATCAAAGTTCATAGAGTTTTTGTAGGCATTCTATATTTGTTCCTATTTTTTTTCCTCTGATGAACTTTATAGTCTTTGGTTTTACTCTTAGCTTCCTGATCCACCTTGAGCTGGTTTTTGTGTACGGTGTGAGGCATGAACTTTACTTCAACTTTCTTCATATGTTTGCCAATTGTTCCAATGTTATTTGTTAAAGGGGCTGTCATTTCCCCACTTAATTTATTTCATTTCCTTGTGGAAGATCAGTTGACCATAGGTAGAGAGGTTGATTTCTAGGTTCTTGATACTATTCCATTGATCTATATGTTTTGTTGCTGTAATTCACTACATTGAGTAAAACAAAGGTGGGGGGGGGGAATCACCAAAGATCATCTGAATTGATGCAGCAAAGAACATACTTTCCTGATAAGAACCCTCAATAAAACAGGAATAGAGGGGAAATTCTTCAAAATAATCAAGAACATCTTGAAATCAACAAGTAACATTAACCTTAATGGAGAATGATTAAAGGCATTACCTTTTAGAATAGGAACTGAGCAAGGACAACTACTATAGCCACTCCTATTCAATTTTGTATTGGAAGTCTTAGCAAAAGCAAAAAAGCAAAGTGATTAAATAAGAGACATCCAAATTGTCAGAGCAGAGGTAAACTTATCTCTATATGCAGATGGTGTGATAGCATAGTTTTGTTAGAAAATGGAAAGCTTTTATAAGAAAACTGTTGGAATAATTCCTCAAAGTAGCAGATCAGCATATAAAAACCAGTCAGATTTCTCTACAGTAGGAAAAAAGAAAACATAGGAAAAAGTAATAAGAAAAATAATAGCAATTATAATAGCTAACCACAAGATAAAATATTTATGAACAAAAATAACTAGAGACACAAAACACAAATAAAATTACAAAACATTACTATAAGAAACAAAAAGAGACCTAGATGAATGAAAGAATATACCATGTTCATGAATAGACTAAACATCATGAGAATTACAGTTGTACTGTTTTTATAATTCATCTTGCCAGGATTACTAACAGACTATTTATAAGAAGCCTCAGATCACTGTAGTCTCAAATGCTTAATCCACTGTATAAGTCCATAATTTCTAACAAGTACAGCTCCATCCATGGCCCAGTTCTCCAATTCGTCTATGGCCCCTGGGTTTGGATTCATTAGAAGGTTTTTCAGAGATCCAGACTTGTCAAGGAATGACTCATGTGACCATAGGTTTGAATGCTGGTTTGGGAAAAATTAGTGAGATAGGATACTGCAGAATTTCAGTGGTGACACAGCTAGATGATGACTGTGGATGATGCAGGCTGGTGTTGTAGATACTGGTGAACAACTAGAAGCTATGCCACAGGCAAACAAGCTTTTCCAAATAAAAAAGACAACTGATACTGAGGTCCCATGAACATTTATAAGTCTCTAGTAGGGTGGAGCTTGTATGGAATACATACTTATCTTCTCTCCTTAATATAATAACCACATCAGCATAAAACAAATGTTTAATCTTTTGGCTAGGAAAGACAATTTTGAATGAAAATCCTTAGATACTCAGATAATCCAAAAATTATGTACAAGTACAATGAATTTCCAATACAGATATACATACCATTCTTCAATGCTATGGAAAATGCAATTTCCAATTTTGTCTGGAAAGGAAAGAAACTCCAAATAAGCAAAGCATTACTTGGAATCAAACAAGGTGAGAGACATCACACTCCCAGATAAGATTGTGAGGAATGTGCAAGAGAGGGTGTGGTTCATGTTGTTCGAAGGTTCACCATGAATTCTATTGGACTGTATGTCCCTTTACAAAAACAGAAACAGAAACAAAAACAAAATATGGAAATAGGATAACTGCTCATGATAACCTGATATTCAGTTTTTTTTTAATTTTTTTTTTTTTTTGGACGGGGCACCTGGATGTGAACCAGGGCTGATAGTCAATTTTTGATGACTTTAAACAGTATGTACTTTAAAAACTCCCTAAAGCTTAGGTGAGAATTTCTTTACAACAAGCAGAAAATTTCTATTCTGTCCCTTGTCACAGTTTAAAACCTCACAGATGGTGTAATGTAACCATTTGGGATCCACTTTTAACTTGGACAAGTGTAACTTCTTCATGCAATAAACTTAAAAAAATATATTAATGTATTACAATAAAATGTATTAATGTATTACAACAATGTTATGCAATAAATTGTTGGTATAAGTGTGAGCAGATAGCTCTGGTAGCAGAGTCTATGTGGAGATGTTTGCAGTCCATGATTCACTGAAAGTCAAACCCACAACCAGTTTCATTGGAGAAAGATGGACAGTTTCCTTCTGCTGGATTTTCAGCCTTTAAATCCCACTGAAGAGTCAACAAGGAGTCAAAACTTAATGATAGCAATGAGAGAGAATGTAAAGCATTATTTAATTATCTACTGAATATTCAAAGTTGGATTTTATAATTATCACAGTATTTTTAAAACTTTATGTTTACATATTCAATTATTTTTAAATTATTGAACTATCTGTAAAAAAAAGTAAAGATTTTTTTATAATTCAACATAATTAATTCAGCTGCTAATCAGGAGGTCACCAGTTGAACTCCCATTTATTCAACTATTTAATAATTCACAGAATTGGAAACACTATGAGGGAATTCTACTTTGTTGCAGAGAATAATTATGACACAGAATCAAGTAAGAGTTAATTCCTTACACACAAATGCATAAGGACATAAACACCCACAAACATATTTCTATAATCAATGCTTTTTAGTTGTGGTGCTGGAAAAGAATGTTGAAAATACCGTGGGCTTCCATGAGAATAAACAGGTCAGTCCTGGAGACAGTGAAACCAAGCTGCTTATTGGAGGAAAGGATTTTGAACTGCTATCTTACATACTTTGGGCACATAGCCAGGAGGGACCAGTCCTTAAAGAAGAACATCATAATTGGAAAGGTGGAGGGACAACAGAGGAGAAGACGACCAAAGATGAGTTGGATTAACTCAGTGACTGGAGAGGTGGCATTGGGTCTCTTGGATATGATGAGATTGGCTCAGGATAGGACAGGGTTCAGAGCTGTTGTACATAGGGTCACTATGAGTCGCAGGCAACTCTATGACATATAACAACAACACAATACTACAGCACAAAGGTAAAAAGATTATAATGAGGAAATGCTACTTTGGCTAAGGAAATGTGAACTGTTCCACAACAAATATTGCCCTCCAAGCATCAATAACTTTGCACTCAGAGAAAAAACATATGGATAAACTTCTGCAAAAAAATATTTAAAGTTTTGGAAGCACAATGGATAGTTACTGTGAGTCACAATCAATTCAATGCTAGTGAGTTGGGTTATTTGGTAATTATTATTATTTGTTGTTGTTATAAACCGTCAAGTCACCTGCAACTCATGGTGACCTACAACACCTCTGAAGCCTGCTTGGTCCTGAGCTAGTCTCATTAGCGTCAACATACTAACACAAATCACCCCAGTTAGTGTATCAATTCATCTCATTTGGGGTCTTGCTCTCCTGTGCTATCCCTCCATTGCCCAAGCACGATGTCCTTCTCCAAGGACCAGTCCCTCCTGGCCACATATTCAAAGTATGTGAGAAGGAGCTTCAAAATCCTGACATCCAAGGAGAAACTTGGTTTCACCCTCTCCAAAACAGACTTAATTGTTTTCTTGGTTGTCAATGGTATGTTCAAGACTTTTCTCAAGCATCACAATTCAAAGGCATTAATATTTCTTCTGTCATCCTTAGTCATTGTCTGGCTGTCTGATTATAGCAAGTAATTGTTAAAACCATGGTCTGGATCAGGCACATCTTAGTGTCTATATTGATGTCAGTTTCATAGTATGAAATGTACTACTACTCTGACAGCAAATTTTCCAACAAAATTTGTGTTTTGATTTCCTGTCTGCTTGTGTCAAGAAGTGATTTGGAACCAAGCAAGCTGTAATTGTAATCAACATCAGTCTCTCCTTCCTTTATCATGGTGCTGCCAACTGGCCCAGTGGTGATAATTTTTGTGTATTTTATGTTAAGCTGTAATCCATATTGAAGACTATAATCCTTGACTTTCTGATACAAGCACTTCAGATTCTCCTCAGTTTCAGTAAACATTAATAATAATGGGTGACTGGAATGCAAAAGTTGGGAGCCTGGAAGAAAGATTAGTAGTTGGAATACAAAGACAAGGTGACAGAAATTAGGCTGGGGATAGAATGATAGAGTTCTGCACAATCAATTATTTATTCATGAAAATGCCTGTTATAAGAAACATAAATGCAGGCAATACACAAGGATTTCACCTGATGGTATGCACAGATCGATTATATGATTATATCTGTGAAAAGAATTGTTAAAGAAGTTCGATATTAGCAATGAAAACTAGACCAGATGCTGATTGCGGAACAGACCACCAACTACTCGTATGGCAGTTACAATTAAGCTAAATAAGGTTAAATCAAATCCACAGGAATAGAAATTCCATCTTTATTCTGTCTCCCTGAATTAAAAAAACAAAAACAACACCACAGGAACAGGTATGTGGCCTTGAGAACTAATGAATGAGGATCAGATGAGCTGTGGGAGGACATCAAGAATATCATTCACAATATACAAGGTCATTTCAAAGACAGAGAAAGAAGAGACAAAGCTGGATATCAGAACATTCTCTGAATATTGCACTAAAGGGCCCAGAAACCAAAAATATTGAATAGAATATTTCAAAGGGCAGCTCAGGAAGACAAAGCAAAATATTATAATGAAATGTGCAAGGAGCTGGAGTCAGAAAAAAGAAAAGAGCCTAACTCACTTGTCATTTCTTAAGCTGAAACAACTTAAGAACAAATTCAAGCCATGAGTTGCAATATTTAAGGATGCTATGGACAGAATATTGAATGATCCAGGGAAGTGTTAAAAGAAGATGGAAGGAGTCATTATATACAAAGTCACTGTACCAAAAAGAATTGGCTGACACAGAATAAACTCGTGAAACAACATATTAACAAGAGGAAATTATATTAAAAAAAAACACAAAAAAATGTTTTAAAAAAAGGCAGTGATGATGAAGGAGGAAGTTCAACTTGTTCTGAAGGAATTGTTAAAAAACAAGGCCCCCAGGAATTACTGGAAGGCTAATTGACATATTTGTGCCAAGAAATCTGGAGGACAATTATCTGGCCGATTGGGAGATTTCTATATTTATTCCAATAAAAGGTGACCTGACAGAATGTGAGGTCTCAAACAATATCACTAATTGCAAACGCAAGCAAGATACTGCTGAAGATTATCCAAAAATTGACTGGAAAATGACATAAGCAGAAAATTGTCAGATTTGCAAACAGAGTTTAGAAAACACTGGGACACTAGGGACATCGTAGCCAAAGTTAGATGGACCATGATCAAAAGCTGTGAGAACCGGAGGAATGTCTTTCTATCTGTTTTTCATTGACTATGCAAACATATTTTACTATGTGGATTATATAACAGATTGTGGCTAACCTTGAGAAAAATGGGCGTCTCAGAACACTTAATTGACCTCATGCAAAACCTATACTTGAACCAGGAAGCAATAGTCAGAACAGAGAAGGGAAACACTGCTTGGTTCAGGATCAGGAAAGATATGCATCAGGGATGTATCTTATCTCCATAGCTTTTCCATCTATATGCAGAACAGATCATTCAAGAGGGTGGCTTTATGAGGAGAAATGTGATATTAGGATTGGAAAAAGATTCATCAACAACCTGTGTTATGTAGATGACACAACCTTGCTTGCTGAAACTGAGGAGGATATGAGGCGTTTGCTCCAGAAGGTCGAGGACTGCAGTCTTTAATATGGATTGATGTGCAACATCAAGCAAAGATTCTCACCACTGGGCCAATTGACATTCTCATGATTGAAAAGAAAATGAGATTGTTAACAAGTTCTGCTTGATTGGTTCCATAATCAATACTCTTGACACCAGCAGTCAGCAAATCCAAAGACAAATTGCACTGGCAAACTCTGTTGCCAGTGACCTCTCTACAGTACTGAAGAGCAACGATGTCATTCTGGAGACTAAGATGCACCTGATCCAGGCTCTAGTCTTTGAAATTACTTACTATGCATCAGAGAGCTGGACAATGACTAAGGACGATAGGAGGAGGATGTATGCCTTAGAGTTGTGGTGCTGGAGAAGAGTATTGAACATTAACGTGGACTACCAGAACAAACGGGTCTGTCTTTTAGAAGGTGAAATCAAGCTGTTCCCTGGAGGGAAATGTTTTGAAGCTCTGTCGCACATATTTTGGGAACATGGCCAGGAGGCATCATTTTTTGGAGGGCATCATGCTTTGAAGGGTGAAGGTACAGTACAGGAGAGGAAGAAAGAGGATGAGATAGATTGACTCAATGAAAGGGGGTGAAGTCTGTCAGAGAAAATGAGATTAGCTCAGGGTAGGGCAGGGTTCAGAAATACTATATCGAGAGACACTATGAGTGTCAGGTAACTCAACAGCAAGTAACAACAGTAACAGTTAATCTGGTGCTTTTTATTGGTATTTCCCTGTTGTTTTGTGCCATCTGGTTGGAGTCAACCCATTTGATTTTCAAGAGGTGTTCAGAGTCTTTTAATTGCAAGGGAGGGTTTGTCCATGCTTCTGTGGAGCAGCTGATTGATTCAAACCTCGTGCTTTCAATATTGCAGTACAGCTTCTTACCATTAGGCCACCAGACGGTCATGAATATCTGTCATACACTTTGCTTTATCTTTAATTTAAAAAGGAAACAATAAAATAAAAACTTACAGCTATTTTTAATTTCACTGATTCTTCTGTCATCTCAGGTCATTGAAAAATTTATTTATTGGGCACTCTGGTGGCCTAGTGGCAAGACGCTGCATTGCAATCCCAGAGGTATGCAGTTCAAATCCACCAGATGCTCTGCTGGAGAAGGAGGGGGAAATCTCCTCCTGTACCAGTCAGATCTGATCTGACAGCACACGGAAAAACAATACAATAAAAGTAAAACAAAATTATTTGATTTTCAAATGCAGAATCTTAATTTATCCCTTTAAACTTATTTATTTTAAGATATTCTCTATTTTATTTACTATTGTAATGGTTTATTTATGTACAATAGAACACCCTTAGTTTCAAAGCCTCCTTACTAATTTGAGAAGTTTTATAATATATTTGGTAAAACATGACCGTGTTTCTTCTAAGATATTTTGCTTTGAACTCTTTTCCTCCTTGGTATGTACCACATCTCTGGTTTATGGGTTTGTTGTTGGGATATTATTGCATTTTCACAGCTGTTATTGAAACATGGACACTTTTTGTTAGCTATTTTAAAATACTGAATTCTGTTTCAGAAAATATTGTTACTGCTGTTTTGTTTCTCCACTATTTTCTTTCCCATTTAAACATTTCATTTGTGTGTTGCTTTTTAAAATATGTGTATGTGTGTGCTTTAGAGTTTTAATTCAGTCATAACATAGGAAACTCTGTGTCAGCAAAGACTAAGAACCATCTTGAATTAGAATGACTTTTAACTATGCAGTTACATGGCATGAGGTCTAGAGAACTTTTATATTTCCCTTGATAATTATTAACATTTTTCTTATACACATGATCTTATATTCTAAAAATAATTTGTGTATTATCGAGATACTGTCTCTTTTGAGTTTCTGGGCTAAATGTGAGGATATGAATGAATTTAACAATGTGAAAACTGCTATGTCAATTCCCTTATTAGTTTGTTAGATTCACAATGTCTGCCAGTCTATTTCTTGTCATGTCTGGTGAACTGAGGCATTAAAAATCTATGGATATTTTCTAACTTCTCTTTGTAATTTCTTCATATAACTTACTTCACTTAATAGTGCTATATTAAGCTAGATTATTACCAGACTTGTTGTTAAGTGCCCTTAAGTAGAGTATGACTAACAGTGATCTTATGAACAGCTGACCTGAGCACTCCTCTATCCTGTGCCATCTTCATATTTTCTGACACGCAAGAGCCCGTTGCTGAGGTCACTGTATCAATCTCATTGAGTGTCTTATTATCATTTACTGACCCTTCATCTTTCCAAGTATGATGTCCTTTCCCAGGATTAGCTTTGCCCACTTGTCTCAAGTATTGACAAACTTTCTCCAACTTTGCCTTTAAGGAGTGTTCTGGATGCACTTGCTCCAAAACATGCCTTTGTGTTCTTTTAGTAGTCCTTGGGATAGTCAGTATTCTTTTGCAGTAATACAAGTCAAAGGCATCAATTATTCTTTCATCCTTATTCATTGTTCAGCTTTCTGAGGGATAGCAAGTGATTGAGAAGACCATGACCTGAATCAGGCACATCTTAGTCTTCAAACTGACATCATTGCTCTTCTATATTTTGGAGATCCCTGAGATTGGACTTGCCTGATGCACTATGTCTCCTGATTTCCTTACTGCTGATACCCAGTGAATTAATTGTAGATCCAAGCAAGATAAAATCATTGACAGCTTCTATCCTTTCTTGATCTATCATAATTTTGACTGTTGGTCCTATGGTGAGGACATTTGTTTTCTTGATGTTGAGATGTAATTTTCTTCAGTAAATAATTCATATCCTCTTCACTTTTAGCAAGTTAGGTTGTGTCATCTGCATAATGTAGGTTGTTGATAAGTCTTCCTCTGATCTTGATGTCAAATTCCTCTCCATAGAGTCTGGCTTCATGGATTATTATGCTGAGCATACAAATTAAATATATTTGGAGAAAGGATTTAACCTTAACATACACACGTCTTGATTTTCAACCATGCGGGCTGTATTTGTTCTGTTTGGATAACAGCTTCTTGCTTTTGAGATCTATTTCTCATAAGCAAAATGAAGTGTT
Organism: Elephantulus edwardii; assembly: GCF_000299155.1. Taxonomy (NCBI): domain Eukaryota; kingdom Metazoa; phylum Chordata; class Mammalia; order Macroscelidea; family Macroscelididae; genus Elephantulus; species Elephantulus edwardii. The sequence goes on from NW_006399773.1 coordinate 9,872,104, forward strand.
CGAGGATTCTTCTTCTCCAAGTTAGCCATTATTTGCTATAATCCACACAGCCATATGTGTTTGCCTACTCAATAAAATACACATTCTTCTGATATTCTCAGCTTTCAGCCAGTATCCCTTTGACATAATAACAACAACAACAAAATATCACTGACCCCAAGACCCCTTCTAAGCCCAGCTTGAACTTCTAGCAGTTTTCTTGCAGCATATTGTGTTAGCTGTTTGGAATTATCTTCAGCAATATTTTCCTTTCATGTGGTATTAATAATATTTGATAATTTACAGATTCTGTAGCTCACATTTCTTGGGAATGACGATCTCTTCCAGTCAGTTGTCCAGACAGCTGACATACACATTTCCTGGCATAACATGGTAAGCACAACCAAGCACGTCTGTTAGTTGAAATGTCAATTTTTTGCCCTTGCTTTCAATACAACTTTAACTTCATCCGTCATTACTGCTGGTTCTTGCTCATGATATTTCTTGAAATTTTTCAGTGGTCAACTATTCTTTTTAGTGCTCTGATTTTGCATATTCCTTCTATCCTATTTGGTGATTCCTAGACAATTCAGGATTCTGCCCATAACATCTCTCAGTGCTGCAACTCGAGTGTTAAGTTTGTTTTTCAGTTCCTTCATCTTCAGAAATGTCAAGTGGGTTCTTCCCTTTTTATTAATTTTATTTACTCCAGCTCTCTGCACATGGCATTGTAGTATTTGGCTTTGTCCTCTCAAGCTGCTCTTTGAAATCTGTTCAGCTATTTCCTTTGGTATGTCTATCTTTTGTTTTGGCTTCTCGATGCTCTAATGCAATTTTCATAGTCTCTTTGGACATACATTTTGGTTTTTTCTTACTCCTCTGTCTTTGTAATCCGGATTTGCTCCCTTCACAGGTGATATTTTTTTTTTATGTCCTACCACAGTTCCTCTGGTCTTAGATCATTGGTGTTCAATAACTCAAACTTGTTCTTGAGATGATTTTTAATTTCAATTGGGGTAGACTCAAGGTCACATTTTTGCTCTTGTGTGCTAATTTTAATTTTCTTCAACTTTAGTTTAAATCTGCACATGAGTATTTGATAGTCTGTTCAACTATCTGCACCTGGTGTGGTTTGGACTGTTGATACTGTGCTTTCCCAATGATTCTTTCCGAAAACATAGCCAATTTGATTATTGTAGAATATATCAGGTCAGGTCCATGAGTAAAGTGGCCTTCGGAATTTTTTAAAAAGGTATTTTCTCTGAAAAAGTAGGTGTTTAATTTATTTTTATGAATATCATACAGAAATTATTCTATTCAAGACGATATTCACGGAGACAGCATGAATGATACATTTATTTCAGTAGAGATTTACAGTTAAGATAGGCAAGGGAAAAAGTATTCAAATTTTTGGCAGAATATTTTTCAAAAATTAAAAAAAAATATATATGGGCAGTCTCCTTTCAATATGATTCATAGCCTTGAAAACCTGAAGGTACTTTGGTACTGAGTGAAAATTGACTCACGGACACTGAGTGTATGTATCTGAGTGGTTAAATGATGAGAACTAGGACAAGAAAGAGTAAATGTCAGTATCCGTCATTTGTATAGTTACCATAGAACATGATTAATATTATAATAGAAAAATAATATTTTATAATGCTTTGTTGTTGTTAGGTGCCGGCGAGTTGCTTGCGACTCATAGCAACCCTATGTACAACAGCCCTAAACTCTGCTCTGTCCTGTGCCAACCACACCACCTCCGACACACCCATCCCTATTACCCCAGTCACTGAATCAATCTACCTCCTAGAGGGCCTTCCCATCTTGCACTGTCCCTCCACCCTCCCAAGCATAATGTCCTTCTCCAAGGACCTGTCCCTCCTTACAACATGTCCAAAGTATGTCAGACAAAGTCCCAGAATCCTTGCCTCCAAGGAGCAGCCTGATTTAACCCTCTCCAGGACAAATCTATTTGTTTTCTTAGCAGTCCATGGTACTCTCAATACTCTTCTCCAGCACCACAGCTCAGTGGCATCAATTCTCCTTTTATCCTCCCTAGTCATTGTTCAACTCTGATGCATAACAAGTGATTGCAAAGACCATGACCTGTATCAGATGCACCTTAGTCTCCAGAGTGACACCATTGTTCTCCAGTAATTTGGAGAGGTCCCTAACAGCAGACTTTCCCAGAATTTCCTGGCTACTGGTGCTAAGAGTGTTGACTGTGGAGCCAAGCTGACTAAAGCTATTAATAATCTCAATCTCTTCCCCATTCATCCTGATGCTGCCAATTAGTCCAGTGGTGAGATTCTTTGTCTTCTTGACATTGAACCTCAATCCATATTGGATGCTGCAGTCCTTAACCCTCTGCAGCTAGCGCTTCAGGTCCTCCTGAGTTTCAGCAAGCAGGGTTGTGTCATCTGCATAACACAGATTTTTGATGGATCTTCCATCAGTCCTGACGCCACATTTCTCCTCATAGAGTCCAGCCTCTTGGATAATATGTTTTGCATACATGTTGAAAAGGTATAATGAAATATTTTCTTTCAACTCTCAATTGCTTTTTCCTTCCTTATGAAATGAAAACTTCTTCAGATCTTTCTTAACAAACCTTTCTTTCACTTTGCTCTTTGTTTTAGTGATTTCTGACCAGAGGTTAACATTCATTCTGAGCTTGAGTAATTGTAGTGTTGTTAATTCCAGTTTGTTTTCGCAAAGCAGGACAATGCGAAAATTCCCATTACTTATAGCAGCACCAAGAACTTCTGTAATAACAATCAGACCAGGTCAGCTTATTTGTCATGTCAGCATATCCCAGGCCATCCTGGGCAAACACAGATGTAATAGAAATTCCTCAAATTCTGCCACCAGGTCTCTTCCCAATTTGATCTTCCCATAATCTTCAGAAGAGGAAGCACATTCTAAAAGTCACACCTTAAATACTCCTATTTACTATCACTGGTATGTAATAAATTTCTTATAATCCTGTTTCATACTTTTCTCTGAGGTTGCCTTTCAGTAATGTGGAGATTTTTACACTAGTATTTTAACATTGTTGTTGTTGTTTTTATGTTCCTTCAAGTCGCTTGCAACTCATAGTGACCCTATGTACAACAGCCCTAAACTCTGCTCTGTCCTGTGCCAATCTCACTGTCTCTGACACACCGATCCAGATAACCCCAGTCACTGAATCAATCCACCTCCTAGAGGGCCTTTCCCTCCTGTGCTCACTCCACCCTCCCAAGCATGATATCCTTCTCCAAGGAGCGGTCTCTCCTCACAACATGTCCAAAGTATGTTAGACGGAGCCTCAGAATCCTTGCCTCCATGGAGCCACCTGGTTTAACCCTTTCCAGGATGAATCTGTTTGTTTTCTTGGCAGTCCATGATACTCTCAATACTCTTCTCCTGCACCACAGCTCAAATGCATCAATTCTCCTTTTATCCTTCTTGGTCATTGTTCAACTTTGTGATGCATAACAAGTGATTGCAAAGACCATGGCCTGTATCAGACAGACCTTAGTCTCCAGAGAGACACCATTGCTCTTCAGTACTTGGGAGAGGTTCCTAACAGCAGATTTTCCCATGGCAATGC
>NW_006399773.1:9877186-9898312 GCF_000299155.1 Elephantulus edwardii
ATTCTGCTATTACTTTTGCTACAAACTACATGTTTCAGTCTATTCAAACCCCAGGCCTGGATTATTTCAACTGTAACCTCTAACTCTAAATCATCTGTTTTGTGAAAGTAAAGATGTGTTTCCATTTAAACCGGTGGTTTTTTGGTTTCTTTTTGTTTTTGTCCTGGTGTTTTGTTTTGTTTTGTTTTAGCATAAGTTTGTGTAATGGCAGATGAAGTTTTAATGGTGTACTGGAAAAAAAATCTGAAGAAATAAAAGAAGCTCAGCATTCAATCCAGTAAATATTTATATTCCTGGAAGGAAAACAAAAGATAAGCATGAAAAAAAGGGTAAAATTGAAAACACCGTATAGTATTGAAGATTACCTTAAAATTTTCTTAATATGATTGATATTACAAAGATCAGAAAAGCTCCAAAGGATTCATGTATGTTAATTTGGTTTTTTTTAAATTATATTTTATGACACAAGCTTCATTTTCCACAGTTAACATCTGTAGATTTTTCTTTTCCTTGTGAGTATATGAAACATATTTTGTGTGTGTGATTTACCCCCCTTAATCCACTGCTATTGAGTAGATTCCAACTCATCGGGGACCCCCATCAGATTTCCAAAGCTGTAAAGCTTTATGGCTATAAACTGCCTATCTTACTCCCCCTGATGAGGTGAGGAATTTGAACTGCTGAACATTTAGTTAATTGTTCAATATGTTAAGGACTTTGCCACCAGTTTCCTTATGTAATTCATATAGTGCAAAATAGTTTTAGGAAAACTTAAATCATCTTTCTATGCTTAAGTATACCGAGTTGCCTCTCATGCCAACGTCATAACTCCTTAGTCTTTTATTATTGGTGGTAGTATTCTTCCACAATTATCTTGTTTTTATTGCTTTATTACTTCTATCTCCTGCTAGACCACCAGAGCTCCCTAACTGTACTGTGTTGACTTTCATGCAGGCATCCTAACCCTACTTTTACTAGTGATGGTGCTCTTCCACAAGTATCTTGGACTATCTTATTTGCTCTATTGCTTCTATCTTAATTTAAACAAATATAACAAGAATCTAGTTCAACATTATCTTTTAGCAGTCATTAAATGAAAGAGGTATATCTTTGTCTAATTATTTGTGTAAATCTATATTAATATGTATATGTTCTGGAAGCAGAAGTGGCCTCCACTTCCTAAGCAACCTTCCTCTGGAAACTGTGAACTTTAATAAATGATGACAGTTATAGAAAGGTTTCAGGCCTTTTGTTTATAGGGTCACTACAAGTTGTGGTCGATTTGTTGGCAATAAATAACAGAGTATTAGTATATATGCTTAAAAATCCTAATGTCATGAAGGAAGATTATTTGGGATTTTATAGTTCTAAATAATTTTATTATTTTGTAAAATAATACCTTTCTCTTTTGTGAGCTTGAATGTCTAAACCTCTCCATTTATATTGTACACCCTCATGATATCATAACATTGACCAATTTTAGAAAACCACATAAATTATAAGTTAAAGTTATTCTGTAAAATGATTAAGGTAGATATTGACTCCAGGGGTTATTCTTCAAATATTTTTTTAAATTATACTTATTTGAATGAAATATAGTTTGATTTTTGACCATAGTAATTTTATATTCTGTATGCACTTAATTTAGTAATGAAATAATGAAATTTTTCAAGGATAAAAAGACAACTTAGTTGATTCAATGGTCTTTCATTAGAGATCTTGTTTTCCTCCTTTTCATGAACCATGGGGAACATATCATCCTGCTACTAATCTTTCGATATGAGGAACGTGAAGCTTTGGAAAGATAGATTCTACAAAGTGCAGGTTTGTGATTAAATGCAATTTTCTGACTTGTTTCACATGCCCTTTCCATTTCTCTGTGGATAATTTAAAGGCATGATTTTCAAATTATATGAAAGAACTACAGAAGACTGTTCTACCAGGAAGCAATTAAAGAAAGATAGGTGCTTCATCTGTAAGGAGATGAAATAATGGAACTCTCACTGCAATTCATTTATGTGGAAGATTTTTTATACATCCTCATGGATAGACTTCACTCTGTTTTTCAGTGCTATAGAGTAGGTACTTTATAAGATTCTGGATAGAACAAAATTACCCATACCTGATCCTGGGCCATCTTCCCAAACTCAGTTGTGCTTAAATCATCTTGCTGAGGTCTTCCTCATTTTCCTCCCACTTCTCCACAATGCCCTTTGCCAAGACAGAACTGTCCTGGTAACAAGCTTCTTATGAGACAAAAATCTCACAATCCTTGCTTCTAAGAAACATTTGGCTTACTTCTAAGAAAAATTTTTTCTCAACACAAATTTACTGGTTCTTTTGGCAGCTCATGGTTTATTAACTATTCTTTGCCAACACCACAATTCAAATATCTGACTACTTCAATAGTTACTATTAATTTTTCAACTTTTAAATAATTTCGATGCCACTGAGTGTCATGGTGGGAGGCAGAAACACCTTAGTCATCAACGTAATATATTTTTGCTCTTTATCACTTGAAAGAGGACTTTGGCAGCATATTTGCCAAATGTAAAAGGTCATTTGATTCCGTGGGAATGGACTGCTTCAGTCTTCCACAATTTATAATTATGTTGTTGATTTGTCTAGTTATAAGTATAAAACAAACCAAGCAACAGCAAAACAAAACAAAACAAAACAAAACAAAACAAACAAACAAACAAAAAAAACCCAAAACTCAAACCAGCACCATGAGTTAATTCTGCTTTTTGGACAGCTTCTTCTGTTTTATTGAGTTATTAATGGTTGGAAATAACTTACTGACACACCACAACAATTACATGGTCAGGATTAGATAAGCGGATTTTTGGGTTTTTTTAGCTAAAAATAATTTAGAAGAAGTTTCCAGAAACAAGTTTTATAAAATAAATGTAATTTGAACTCTTCTTGCTAAATTAATGTGGATAGTGATGTTGAAATCTTTTTCATATCTTCTAAAATGTCCTCTAAGGTATCTCAAGGAGACATAGAAATTTCATATTTCAGTGTAAATATCTTTCTTTTATGAATGTGTTTTTATTTGATTATATTTATCTAGATATTTAATTACATGATTTAAAAAATAACTCTCTAATAAACTAGTATAAAATAAAAATTTTATTTAAAAAATCAGCAACAACAACAAAAAATGACCCTATTCGGCATTCCCTATGATTATGTTGTTGTTGTATACCATCAAGTCAAGTCAGAAGAGACCCTAATGTACCCTTCAGTGGCTTTTCAGAGGCAGTAAATCACCTGAAAGAGATTGTCCATCTTTCTCCCCAGGAATAACTGTTGGATTCAAATTTTGTACCTTTGAGTTTGCAGCACACTCCTTACTTCTAAGCCATCAGAGCTGCCTCCTGTGACCATGTTGTTGTATAATGTCGAGTCAGAACCTACTCAAAACTAGCCCTCAAGTGGCTTCTTGTTGTTGTTATGTGCCATCGAGTTCCTTGTGATTCATAGCGACTCTATGTACAAGAGCCCTAAACGCTGCTCTATCCTGTGCCAACCTTGCTGTCTCAAACATATTCATTCCCACCACTCCACTCACAGAATCGATCCATCTCATCAAGTCTTCCTTTCCTGTGTCGTCCCTCTACTCTCCCAAACATGATGTCCCGCTCCAAGGATCCTCCTTGCGACATGCCCAAAGTATGTCAGATGAAGCTTCAGAATCCTAGACTCCAAGGAGAAGTCCAGCTTCACCCTCTCTAGGGCAAACCCATTTGTTCTCCTAGCAGTCCATGGTATATTCAATACTCTTCTCTACCACCACAGCTCAAAGGCATTGATTCTCTTTCTATCATCCCTATTCACTGTCCGACTCTCTGATGCATAGCATGTAATTGCAAAGACTATAGCCTGGATCAGGAGCACCTTAGTCTCCAGCCTGACATCATTGCTCTTCAGTACTCTTGAGAGGTCCCTCACAGGTGACTTTCCCTGAGTAATTTATCTCCTGATTTCCTGGCTGTTGGTACCAAGAGTGTTGACTGTGGAACCAAGTAAACTAAAACTGTCAACTATCTCAATCTCTTTACCATCCATACTGATGCTGCCAATTGGCCCAGTGGTGAGAATCTTTGTTTTCTTGATGTTGAGCTTCAATCCACATTGAAGACTGCAATCCTTGACTTTCTACAGCAAGCGCTTCAGGTCCTCCTCAGTTTCATCAAGCAGAGTTGTGTCATCTACATAATGCAGGTTGTTGATGATTCTTCCACCAATCGTGATGCCACATTCCTCCTCATACAGCCCAGCATCTCAGATGATCTGTTCTGCATACAGATTGAAAAGATATGGAGACAAAATACATCCCTGATGGACCTCTTCTTGATTTTGAACCATGCAGTGTCTGACGACTGCCTCTTGGTCCAAGTAGCACAATCAAATGTTCTGGGATTTCCATTCAAGTTGGTCAGAGACGATTAATTTCAAAGGATGAGATTGCCCATCATTCTGCAGAGAAGCTTGTAGATTTGAACCACATACCTTTGGGAATGCTTTGCAGCTTCTTACTTTGGGTGGCCTATGACTATAGAGGTACAAGATATCTAAGAAGCTTAGAAAATATATCCAAGTTTGTGTCATTGTTAATGTCAACTAGTATCAGGAACCGAAGACCAGAATCTACGTGTCTGTCATATTGTTCTGAGTTAAAGTCTAGTTGAAATGCTATTTGGTTTTGTGGTTTGGTTGCTGTTGTTATTTGTTTTGGTTTTTTTTTTTTTAAATAAAACCCCAAACTTACAATAATAAAGCTATAAAAATTGAGAATTTTATTTCAAGTAATCTTCATCTAACAGATTTTTATTTTGTTTCCTCTGATTTTTGAGCAAAAAGGAAGACTGACAAAGTAATATAAATGCGTATTACAACAGTTGGAAAAAATTACAGGTGATTTATTTATAACATATTTGACTTTAAATTAGGAGAGTCCTTCATTTATTTCATTATTTTTATTCATAGTACAGGGAACAATTTCTGTAATTATATTTATTCTCTTTGACTATGAAATTTCTATTTAGTAGAGTAATAAAAATACCTTATTAAGGACTTCTCCTGCTTGAGGGAAAGACAATCATGAAAACTTACTCCTCAGATACTTTATACTTATAAACCATTCAACTCTGAAAAATGAATTGCTTCCTTCAGGCTACCAAGTTATTCTTTAATAACATATCTCAGATACTCATTATTTTACTTAATGCATATTTATTGAGGACCTATAATGTAGCAGGCATAGCACAAAACACTGGAATTACAAAGTCCATATCTTACTCCTGAAATCTTTCCATTTGAAGAAGTGTGAAAATAAGGGAGTTATTAGATAAATGCAACTCAGTCTAATAAGGTAAACACAATTGTAATTAACAGAGATAGAACCCATTTATTGGAATCTTAATTTGGGAGATTTCTGGTCAGGAAAACATTCCTGAAAGAAACATTAAAGCTTAAAATTGGTAAGAGTTTACTTTGTTTAGCAATATGCATGGAGGAAATAGATAGTTTTCACAAAATATCAAAGTAAAATATCAAATATCAAACTCACCTTGCCATAAAATCACAACTGACTCATAGATTACCCCCTAGTTTTTAGAGGCTAGAAATCTAACTGGAGAAATTTGTCCTTTTCTTCTGCGGAACCACTGGTAGACTCAGTCTGTGAGGCAGCACGTAAGAGTTAGCCAAACACCTCCCTACTGATTCCAGTACCAGAGCTCACCAATGGAGCTAAAAGAGATTCAGATAAAGACAATAGTCAAGTCTATACTGTTTTCTTAGATGAGTGTTAACACAAAGTTAAATAAGGAACAAAGAAAATAATAATGATATTTTAGCTGTGTGTGTGTAGTAAAAAGGGAAATGGAATAAGCCACCAGTTTTGTCAACCCAAGCCTAAAGATCATTACAAACCTAGTAACATATATAGAAGTTAAAATTCACCACAGAAATAACTTTTGTTGTTTTTGTTATTTACCACTGAAAGGGAAACGACACATACTGACCCTTTGCTGGGTTTTCAGAAAGTGTTAAGCACATGGGAGGAGTTGGCACTGTCTTTCTCCTTTGGAGAAGCTAATGGATTCAACTTCCATGTCTTTACATAGGAATCATAATTCCTTGCCACTGTTGATGTTTTTAGGCTCCATTGAGTCAGATAAAACTCATAGCAAGTCTACGTACAAAACTTCTGAACCCAGTCCTATTTTTGCGGGCTTCTTAATTTCTGAAACAGTTGGGCCTGTTGTTGTAGTCAGTGTCTCAAGGGTTTTCCTCTCTTTTCCAGACCCTCTACCTTTCAAATCATGATGCAACTTTTCAAGTAATAGCTGGTCCTACCTATATAGTCCCTCCTCTAACAACACGTTTCAAAAGGCATCATTTTTAATTCTATCATCCTTATTCATTGTCTGGCTCTCAGATGCATAACAAGTGATTATAAAGGTCATGGTCTGAATCAGTGCACCTCTGTGCCCAAACTAACACAATTTGTACAGTCTTTTTATAGACTTTCCCAGTTCCATAATTTCCACATTCTATTAGATCACCTTTTTTTAAGGATGGGAACAAATATGATTCTCTTCAAGTTAATTCGCCAAATAATTGTCCTATCAATTTCCTGACATAAACTTTTGAGGACGTCCAAGATGGCATCTGTTAATTGAAACTTGTCAATTGGCATTTGATTCATGTCTGGGGACTTATGTGTCCCCCCAATAACTTTAATGCCAATAGCCCTCTGTGTCAGTGCTCAGAATCCACTGTGAGGCTTCAGCTGCCCCCACAATGCCTACAGACCCCTGGTCCATCCTTAAACGCTGTTGAATCATCTCAGTTGTTTAATAGGAAACTTATTTACTGGTAAAGAGTTGCAAGGTTTAGAGATGGTCTATGTATTGCCTCTGAAAATCTGCTGGAGAGGCAGTTATTAGTTATGCTGACCCAAATGTAAAAATCAACAACAGTTATTTTACAAAATAGTCATTGGTAAGGTCTTATTTGGTATAAAGTTTGAGGAGCATTAACAGGTAGTTCTTGATCTGTACAAGAATTTAGCTAATAATTGTTGTTGTTACCATCAAATTGGAAGCTGACCCTCCAGCAAGTTTTCAGAGACATTGAGTCACATGGGAGGAGATTGCACATGCTTAGCCTGAGTGCACCATGTGGATTTGAACCTTCAAGATGACAGTGCAGCTCCGTAAGACTAGGCCACCAGAGCTCCCTAAATTTACAACATTCATTAGGAAAGTTTTCATTGGGGAAATTAACTAAAGCAATAAAAGACAGGATAAACAAAAAGCCTTTCCATTAACGTCCTTACTTTTGCTCTAAGAATCTTTCTAGATACATCCCCTAATCTTTTGTGTGAATGTGTTCATTAATCCACTTTTCCTGAGGACAAGGTACATTTTCACCTGGAGTTATTCTGGCAATGACATTGTCACCTTGGGGGTTTAAATGATTAGGGGGAAAAAATACAGAGGACTCAAAATGGCATCTGGACTGATGCCAGAGTTCAAATTGCCATCAGACTGTAACTGTAGACTTGAACTTTCTGAAAAAACAATTGTACTCAGACTTTAGGCTTTAAAAAACTTAGTATCAGTAGGTAACAAATACATAATTGAAAGAGGATATAGCATAATAGCTGTAAAGAAATTATTGTTATAATACTGACTGACTGCACTGGAATCAATAATAGCCTTTATAACCATTCTCATTACAAATATTCACATCCTCTTAAAAGTAATTTTACTACATGAATTTCTTATTTTCAACAGACTTTGAATAGGTAAATTAGAAACTATTCATTGTTTTATTAATCTTACATGTGTTTTTTAAAAAATAATTTTTATTGTGATTTTAACAAAAGTTTACAGAAAACTTCTATTTCCATTCATTCAATGTTGCATATTTTCCTCCCTAGTCCCCCCACCCCCTTCCAGTTCAGTTTTCTCTTTAAAAAATTTCAGAATAAGAGCTGCATAGTGAAGTGGACGTGGGGGGGGGGGGTGGCGTTGTATAACAATGAAAGATTTTTATTGTTTTTTTTCAAACAGAAAAGTGAACTATGGAAGCGATGAGTAGGGAGGAAAATGTGCAACAATAAAAGAATGGAAATCCAAAGTGTCTATAAACTTTTACTAACATTTCAATTAAAAAAATAAAAATTGGGGAAAAAAATCATTCATTGTTGTACAGTTTCCTCCCTCTCCCTTACCCAGTCCACTTTGCTATACACCTCTTTTCTGGGCTGTTGTCATGCAAATAATGCCTAATCATATATTCCTTTTAAACAGTTCTATTTGAAAACTTACTTCATCTGCATGTAGAATTGCATGTAGGTGTTCTCATGCTTTTACTTCTCTAATGGGAGAATTAAAGAAAAATGTGTCAATACGTAGTCTGATTTTAAAATAGGTTGTTTATAAGGCATTATGCAAATTATTTGTTTTATTATTTTCTTTCTGTGAGTGTCAGAGCCACCAGGGTGTTTTTGACATTTACATAAATTCTCTGAATCCTGACTGCCACATCTACTCTGAGAGCAGTCTGTAGTCAGCTTTCTAAAAAACTTGGACCGGAATTACAAAGTATGATCTGCAGCCCCATCGCTTGTTATTTTTATCTACAATAATAATTGAAAGTCCCTGTGCTACTCATTAGCACAGTTTTAATTTCCTCTAGAGTCTTCTAGCACTGGTGCAGAATTTTTTTTTGTTTTTTTTTTAGAACGTATATATATTTTACTGAGATTTTTTTCTTTAGTTGTAATTTGAGATTTTAAAATCATACAGAGTTTTTTCATTCAATTATTCCTACATATTTTATAATCTTCTCTCTATTGCCATCAAGTAAGAACTCATTCATAACTGATCCTTTCATAGATTTTTTACATAAGAGGAGATTGCGCCTCTGTCTCCAGAGTAGTAGCTGGTAGATTTGAACTGCCTGCCTTTAGTTTGGCAGAATATACTAGTCCATAGACCTCCTTGTAACATTGTTTTTAGTTGAATTAAGTTGAGTATGACTCCTAGGGACACGGGACCTAATCCTGTCTTATTCTGTGCCATCTTTTCCATTTGTGACCTACTGGTGCCCATTGTTACAATCAATCTATTGACAGCAACACAGTTATCAATCTATCTCATTGGGGATCTTTCTCTCCTTTGCTGACCCTCCACCTTACCAAGCATGTAGTCCCTTTCCAAGGAATTAATTGATATAGTGAATTAATTAGAATGTCTGATAAATCATTTACATTACCCCTCTAATCAACAAACTTGGTAGGTATCAATTATCTAATTGAGATATCTGGTGGAATAGTTCCTAAGGTATTGCATTTCTAACTAAAAGGCTTTGTATCAGAGAAATATTCTCTTGTCCAATGTCTCTGTGGGGTAAAGATGATCAGTATCCTCTAATTGACAACAATTAGATGGTTATTTAACAAACACTGATTTACAAACTCAGAAACTTCATGGAATATTGATATAAATAGGAGCGAAGTCATCAGCAGTAAGTTTTGAGTTTGAGGTTATTTCATATTTAATAATTTTTGTTTCTCCCTCTCACCGCATCACTGTTAACCATCCAAAAATGATCATTTGTGTAAACATTTCTTAGGATGGTTTTTTTTTGGTTTTGTGGGATTTTTAGGTTTGTTTTTTTTTTGTAATAATGTTCTTATACAATATCTGGGCCTTTGTGACTGACTTATACCTCTCAACATAATATTCTCTATATTTATCTGATGGACTTTTGCCTTTTGTTTCTATCATCTCTTTCTACACTTCTGAATGCCATCTTCCATTTATCATCTCATATGGGCCTGAAAGTATAATTCTCTTCAGAAATCATTAACTTAAATTGCAGCTGTCACTCAAAATTGATAAAGGTGTGGATCTGGCAAATAATGTAATCCCACTGTTTTGGGAAAGGACTCTTATATTATTAAAATTTATATTAAGTGTAAATTTCTATTTGATTAACACTTTATTTACCATTAATAGAGATAATTTAGATTGCATTTTAGGACAAATTTTAAGGTTAAATGGTAAGTCATTATTCATCATTTTAGTTGAGACAAGGTACAGAGAGAAAAAAGTAATATACTAGATGTCACACAAAACTATCAGGATTAGGAATACAAAGTCCCATTTTACATATTTGTGCTATAACTTCCCTCTTTGAATAACTGTACACAGAGGTACATATGTATATGTATAAGAAAGTGTACACATATAGGTTTATTGTGTGCCATTTTGTTGATTACAACCTAGAAATCCTATATGACAGAGAAGAACTCAGTATTACTCTAATACCTGTGGACGCTGCAATACTACATGTAGCAACTTGATATGAATTCTACATTTAGGTCTTCAATTTTTTTACAGTAATTACATACTCGCTATTCCCAATAATTTTTCAATAGGTAACTCCTTAATCTGTTTCTTCCAACTCTTTAATTCACACACACGTATACATAAATACTAATAGTAACAGTTCAAGGAGACTAAAAATATTTTGTAATTAAAACTACAAAAGATACCTTATTTCACAATGACAAAAATAAATAATATTAATTTCATGCAACACTAAATGTGACCTCTATTCCTTTGATTAAATGTAAACCTGTTTTTATTTATTTTAATAATCTGATACCTATAAATTACTTGATCTTCTTAAATGTCACTGCTAGAGAGAAATAAAGCATATCTTTGCCTTATTTCCTTCAATATATAGGAAAGATGCAATGGGGATCTGGAAGGACAGGGCAATATAAACATAGATCGGTGATGATTAATTTAATAAGACACAATGTATGGGAATGGTCATAAGAAACACAATGTGAATGAAAAGAATAATAATGTTAATTACAATTTTTAAAAATAATCATTTACTATGTTGAATAACACTTCAGAAATTTATCCTTTCTTACTGTGATGTTAGTATAAAATTTGGCGCATTTTTAGCCATTAATTAGCCTCATTGCTCTCCAGCTAACTTAACTGTAGGCACATGGTCTTACAAATCAACATGGTCTTGCTAATCATCAATAGCTGATTGAAGCGATGAAAGGAGTGTTTCTCACAGTGGCCAGGAAGACTTGAAGAAGCAAGACTTGAGGCGAACAGCACTTGTGGTGGCCAGACTCTGCTGAGAACAAGGCCCAAGTGGTGGAGAGACTGGCTTTGCTGTGGAGAAACTGTGGCAAGGTGTGACCTGAGGCTTCTTGCATTTGTTCTGGTCTGCTTTTACCTTTAATGATGGAAGGAAAAGCTGCTTGCTGAATTAAAACTGGAGCCTAGACTGAGAAGTTGTGCCTTGGAAATTTTGGGATAAAACCTGAACTTATTTTGGGTGACACTGTGATATTCTTTGAATGCCCCACTCTCAAACTTCCTTCACTAATTAATCCCATTTTTGGTACCATAACTGCGAGTCGGTGAGTCAGCAAGGCCTGAACAAACCTCTTGCTGCTGCTGGGGGTCTACAGGATCCATGGGACTCTTGATCTGCTTTCTACTCTGGGGTGATGAGGGGCTGGATTATTTTTATTTTCACTCTCTCTGACCCTTTCTGAGAGATGCTCATGCTCTTGTGCCCTGTGTCCCATTTTCTCCTTTTAAGGCATGTACACTCTCCACTCTTCACTCTCCTCAGGCTCTCTGTAATGTTCCAGTCCATTGTTATAGTATTTATGTCAATCCATCTCGTTGAGAGTTTTCCTCTCTTTAGTCAATCATCTACTTTTCCCAGCAGGATGTTCAGTTATAAAAGGAAAATAAATAAATTCTAAGCCTCTTGACATTTCCTTTCCAAGCAAGAAGTTCTGTCTCATTTTGGGGATGTAACTTTTTAATGAGTCTATCTTTATTTTTTACCTTCAGTAAATAAACTCACGTGTTCTGTATTTAAATGTGATAGATAAACGGCACATCTATTTCTTTTTTATAATTAGAATAAGCAATTTATCTTTTTTAAATTCATAAAAATTGTACATATATGCTTTTATCCTTGCATACATTCCAAAGGTTTCTATGTCTTTACTTCAATAAAATAAACTAAATAAGAAAGTAAATAACTCACATGTCCATAAAGTCCTAAATATAGATCTTCTCTTTGACTATACTCCCTTCTATTTCTTCTTCATGCTTTATTATCCAATACCTTAATACTCTAGCTTCAATTGGAATCATACTTACCATATTAGGCAGCTCTGGTGGCCTAGTCTATAGGGAGTTAGACACTAGCACAAAAGTTGCATATCTCTGGTAGATCAGGTTCACAAGCAGCTCGGAAAAAGGTGAATAATCTCTATTATTTACAACCTCTAAAAACCGAGAGGGTGAGTTATAAGTATGTTCCTATTCAGCATCAATAAAATTTTTATATCATTGTTGACATAATTCACATGCGATCAATTAAGTCCTGTGACATTTTTCCATTTTATTTTATCATTTTAACATGTATTTTTTGTGTCAGAGAATAATGTTTCCAAATTAATAAATTGTCAAAATCATGCACACATAACCTACAATTTGTTAAATAAGATTTAATCATACGCTAGCTTGAGCTTAAACCTTGGCCCTTTAACATTTTTCCAGTGTGTTTATTAACTACTTACTGATTTTTACTCTCATTTCCATCCTTTCCCATTTTGTATTCTATACAAAATGAAGCATCAGACACATACCTGGTAAAGGTTAAGGATCATAGGCACACATATTACACAAGTGAATGCTGTTACTAAAGATCTGCTTTCTTAAAATTTACATAATTGTGGATGAAGACAGAGAATAAGACATAAATAGGTTAAATTAAATATTCTCAAGAAAAATAGACATGATGCAAGTAAAAAATTTAAAAAAGCAAAAATCCAAAGAATACTATAAGGGATATGAGGTGTTTGCAACAGAGTAGTAAAGAATAGATAGATGTGATGCTGTAATGTACAATTGCATTTTTTTGGGGGGGGAAGCTAGGGATTGAATCTAACTTATTAATTAATACAAACTGAATGATATTTAATTAATGCATAATAAGTCTTTTTTGAGAAAAGAGAAAAAGACTAATTTTTTAGTGCAGTTATTTTTGAGTTAAGAACTATGATCTAATATTGAAGAATAAATAATGTTAAGTATATTATTGAAAGTGTTCCTGGGTGGAAAGATAGTTCACATGTTCCAGAGCAAGGCAAAGATTCCTGATTTGTGTATAACCAGGGTTTCCTGGGGTAAAAAGGTCTATGTCTGAAATATCTGCTGTTGAAAAGCTTATAAAATGAGGTTCCACTCTGACACCCATGGGGTTGCCATAAGTTACAATCAACTGGACAGCAACTGGGAATCTTATTTAAAGTCATGAGCTATTGTTATGTGCTGTCAAATCAGAATTGACTCATAGCTGACGTTCCAGTGAATTTTCAGAGGCAATAATTCAGGCTGGAGGAGATTGTCTTTCTTCCCAAAAGCAACTGGTATATTCAAACCTTGTGCTTTGTGTTGGCAGTTACCGCTAGGCCAGCAGAACACCAGCAAGAGATAAATACAAACTCTGACTTTGGTAATAATGGTTGTGTTGTGAGCTCTTGAGTAAGAACCTACTCATAGCTAACCCTCTAGCAAGTTGTCAGAGTTAGTTAATCACATGGAAGGAGATTGCCTATTCTTTATTCTCCAAGCAGGTGGTGGATTTCAATCAGATACCTTTGAGATTGCAGAGCAGATTCTTACCATTAGGACACCAGAGCAATCTCTAAATGGCAGATGATATTCACAGATTGATTTTGCTATGTTATAGGGAAAAGTTTTCCTTCTTCTCACTGTCTTGCCCTTGCAATGGAAGCTAGATACACTAGTGCAATTATTAATGGTGTACTTCCCTGAACTTCAATGAAAATAGGTTACTTCTACAGAATCACGTTACCCACTGAAGGAACTAACTAGGAAGATTTCATTTACAGGGGAAAAAGCATTCATAGATAATATCAATCACCCACATTTTCTCTAAGTTAAAAATCTAAACATCTCCACATACCGAGTAACACCATGAAATGAAGATAAAGAAAACATGAATCAGAAGTGTACTTGTATGGCAAAAGCTTAAGAATTTAAAAGATATATTATCATTTAAGAAATAAGAAATATTTAGACAAGGACAACGACAATAATCATAAAAATCAGATGATAAAAACATAACTAGTAAAGTCTTTGTGTGTTTTTGTTTTGTTTAATTTTTATTTTACTGGAACAGATTGACATAGTGACTGAAGCAGCGGGCTCAAATATATCAGAGATGATAAAAATACCAGAGGATAGGGTCGGGCCCTGATCCATTTTTCTTAGGGTTATTATGAGGAGTAGTTGACAATAACAACAGTAACAACAATAGCGACAATAAAGTATTATAAAGGACATGATAAAGGGCATAAATTATTTTCTCATCAAAGGCAAATTATGCATTTATGGATGATGTTTGTTGCTATGTACATTTATGGATACATATTCAATATCGAAGAGATCATTTTGTCTGCTATTTTTGTAAATAAATGAAAATAAAAATTTGTGCAAACACTTTTGAAAGCAAGGTAGCTTAAATAATTTCAAAAAGCTCTAGGACTTTAAGGGAGAAAGTTGGGCAGTCTCCTACTGTAAAAATGTAGCAAACCTGATGTTGGAAACCTGATGCAGTTTTGCCATTTCCTGAAATTATTAATTCAATGACAGTGACTTAGTTTTGGGTTACTGATAGTAATGTAAACAACATCTTGTCTCTATAGTAGTGAAGTATATAAATATATTTGATTCTTCATGAAAGAAATGTGACTTATTCTAAAGCATAAAGATAATTATCAGGAGCAACAATTTAAAAAATTACTACATAACTTGGCAGAGACTGGAGAGCATTATGTCGAGTGAACTAACTCAGGACAAATACTGTCTAGTACAATTAGCTAAGAAATAGAATGATAACTCATAAAATACGAATTGGTACCCAAAGAGGGAAGGAGTGGGAGCAGAGGGGTGAGGATGGACAGGGGAGAAATTATAGAGTCACACAATCTGGTGGGTGGAGATAAAGGTAAAGGAAATGGGAAAGATCTGGTGGGGATCTAAAAGACAGCATTATGGTGGGCATAATTCAATGGGGATTTTTGTTTATAAAACACAATATATGGGAGTAATTGTATGAAACACAATGTGAAATGAAGGAAAGTGTAAAAAACAATGTGTTTCATGTGAAAACCATTATAAAACAAATACTAAAACATAATTTAAAAAATATTATGGAAAAAATAATTATTGATCAGAACATCATTCAGAAGCTAAATTGTTGCCCAAATCATCTCTGAAAAATCAAACTTCACCTAAGCAAGTTATATCTCTCATTTAAGAAAGATACCCTCTGTGTGCTTAAAGAAATTCTTTAAAAAGCAAAACAAGCAAACAAAAAATATTAACTACAACAGCAGTTAAAAAAATGCAGAAAATGAAACTAATCAATTTGAGGAAAAATAAAATCAATAAAATAATAAACACAGATGATGTTCAAAGATAGAAAGCTGCTACAAAATTTATCACAGAAACTTGAAAATATAAATTATTCAGAGCAAAATGTGATATTTCGAGTCTGTGCTATCTTCAGTGTGAAGATAAAGGGTAAATAAAAACTGTCAGAAATGTTAACCTATGCTGGCCTAATGGCAAGAAGTTGTGCTGCAATCTCAAAGGCATGAAGTTCAACTCCACCACCTGCTACACAGGAGCAGGATGGGCAGTCTTCTCCCATGCAATTAACTGCCTCTGAAAACCCACCGGAGGGTCAGTTATGGGTTGGTTCTGATTCAATGATACATAAAAACAACAGCAACTCTATCAATATACATGTACTTTATTTATAATAATTTTAATATTTATCTATAGTAAAAAGTCATTTAGACATTAACATCCCATAATTAAAGGATTGTATTATTATTATTATTATTAATTATTTTCCTAATAGATATACCTAGCATAGACTGGTGAGCACCTCCAGGGCTGTATGCTACATTAGTTAATTGAAACATACAGGTTGACATCCTGTTGATTGGTGGGTGCTATGTTTTACCAAAGTCTTCAGTGCAGCTTAAACTTTATTAAATTTCTTCTTTTGTTACTATTGACTCTTGTTCATATGGTACTTCCTGAAACGTTTCAGTGTCAATCAATTCTTTTTGGTAGAGTGTCTCTGTGTATTCCTTCCATCTTAAATTGGTGCTTTCTGGATCATTCAAGATTTTGCCCATAGGACCTCACAGTATGAATTTCTCAGCCATAAATTTCTTTTACCGTTCTTTCAACTATAGATATGTTGATCACATCCTTCCCTTTTTATTCTCTGACATCAGGTATTGGGACATTTGCTTATAATATTTTGTATTTTCTTCTTGAACTGTCCTTTGAAATCATCAGTTCTTTTAGTCAGCATCTCTTCCCTTTGTTTTGACTTACTGATACTCTACTGCAAGCTACAATATGAGAAGTAGAGCCCAGATAAGAAGTCACTAAGCAAGAAGAGAAACAGATGCAAACAGCCATTAATAATTAGAAAGTAGAATGTACGAAGTAGGAAAGTAGTAAAATTGAAAGCTGTCAAAAATGAAATGTAAAGCACAACGATTGGCAGTCTAGGAATTGGTAAGCTGAGATTGATTGGCATGGACAAATTTGTATCAGATAATCTTATCAGCTGCTATGCTGGGAATGAAAAAGCTCTGGAACAATGGTGTTGTATTCATACTTAAAAAGACAATACTAGAATCTATCTTATAGTACAATGTTGTGAATCATAAGATACTATCCAGACACGTACAAAGAAGACCTATTAATATGACAATTTTTCAACTATTTTTTCACCAACACCTAAAGTTGAAGAGGAATAAATTTGAGTATATCTTCCAACTTTTGTAGTCCTAAATTACTAACCATACAATCATGATGCATTATTTATTATTGGTGACTGGAATGCAAAAGTTGGAACCACTGATGAAAGAATTGTTTTTAGAAACTATAGACTTTGTGACAGAAATGAGGGTGGAGATTGAATTACTAAATTTTGTACATACTGTGATTTATTCATGACATATACCTTTTTTGAAACAATCACAAAAGGCAACTTTACACATGGACTTCTCCTGATGTACTGTTCAGTAATTTTACTATCTACAGAAGGAATCATTGAAGAAATTCAATATCAGCAGTCAAAACCAGGGCATGAGCTGACTATAGAAGTTCAAATCAAAGCTGAGAAAAATTAAAAGTAGTCCACAAGAACCAAAAATGCAACCTAGATCTATTTCACCTAAATTTAAAGATCATCCCAAGAACAGGTTTGAGGCATTGAACACTAATGGTGGAAAACCAGAGGAATTGTAGGATAACCTCAAGAATATCATCCATGACAAGAGGACAAGGTCATTACAAAGACAGTGGAGAAAGTAAAAAGAAAAATATAAATATGAATACCAGAAAAATGTGAGAGGTAAGTAATAATGAATATACAAATAAGTTGGATGAAAGTAAATACAAAATAAAAAAGGAGAAGGTAGGTGCAACTTTGTCTCATGTACATGGAGATGCTATGATGAGAGAGTAGTTTCTGGAGAAGGGCATCATACTTAGGGAGACAGAAGAAAAATGAGGAAGACAACCAACAGAGACTATAAGGGAGCTGGGTTTACATAGTCTCTACAACTGTATGCTTAATCATGATAATTGTAAGAATGGTTCAGGACTGGAAAGTATTCTATTCTGATGTACATAAGGTAACTAGACATTGCAACAGACTCTGTATCCCTAAAAACCACAATAATTGCCCAATCGTGTTAAGCATCTTTTTGTATGCCTCCCACTTTGGGAAAATGTTTTTGTAAGTCTTTTTGCTGTGTATTTTTTTTAGTTGTGAAACTATTTCTTGTATGTTAATTAACTGGCCAAATTTGTCTTCTTTATGCATTTTGTATAATAGGTTATTATCATGATTGGTTGTTCAAAAATTCAGAGGTTAGCTGTTGGTTGACAGGTTGGCAGTTCAAAAAACGTGGTCAGTGCTCACTTTGGCAGCACACATACTAAAATTAGAACGATACAGAGAAGATTAGCATGGCCCCATGCACAAGGATGACAAGCAAATAAACATGGTCACTATTTGGGAGAAAAGACCTGGCAGTTTCTTCCCGTAGAGATTGCACTATTAATAATACTATGAGGTAGATTTACTCTGTTACATGAAGTCCTGGTGAGTCAAAATGTGTGAGACAGCATACAAACAGACCCCTATCAGATATATGATTTATTAGTATGTCACCATTCTGAAAGTTGTCATTTCATTTTCATGACAATATCTTTAAAAGCATAGTCTTTAAATAAATCTGTTAGATATTGCTGTGTATCCTCCTTTTGTTGTTTATGTTTACATATCTAAGAACCCTGTGCCAAAGCTAAGATCATAGAGATTCACCTTAGGGTTTTCGGTAAGAGTTTTAAAGTTTTAGCTCTTATATTTAAGCCATTTCCTTTGTTTGAATTAATTTTTACATAATGTGTAAGGAATGAGTCCAGCTGTGTAATTATCAGTCCTTAAAACAGACTCATTCCCCACTTCATTAAACAGGCTTCAATCATTCATTTATAAAAACAAAATAAACCAATTAAATTTTACTAACAACTTTAGAAATAAGATGGTGATGTAACTTTTTTATTATATAACTAAGTTTTAAATTATTTTTTAATCTAAAAGTTATTCATGTTAAATACTCAACAAAAATGGTATGGGTTGTTGGGTTTTTTCTATTAAAAGTCTTCAATGTTTTTCATGTGTAAAATGTTTAGTTAGTACTAAAGAACTCTGGATTGCCAACCAAAAGGCATGTGCTTTAAACACACCAGCTGCTATGTGGGAGAAAGGTGGACAAGAGTTTTATCTTGGTTGGATCCACAATAAACACACTTGGTGCCAACAGTCAGGAAATGAAAAGATGAGTTGCAGTGGGGATATCTGGTGTCAGGAACTTTTCCAGAGTACCAAAGAGTCAAGATGTCAGTTTAAAGACAGTTTAAAGACTGTGGGGTACCTGATTCAAGCCATCGTCTTTTCAATTGCTTGTGATTCATTTGAAAGTTGGACAGTGACTAAGAATGAGAAAAGAATGTGCTTGATTTTGGTGCTGCAGAAGCATAGTAAATATCCATCCAAAAGAACAAACAAGTTGGGTTTGGAGAAAGTGAATGTAGAGTGCTCTTTGGAAAAAAGAATGGTCAAACTCCATCTCATGTATTTTGAGACTGTTGTTATGAGACGCCAGTTCTTTGAAATAGTCATTATGCTTAGAATGATGGATGGTCCGCCTAAGAGAGGAAGAGTCACAGCAAGGCTGATTGGCATAGTGACTATAACAATGAACTCAATTATGTCAGGGATGGTAAGGATAGTACAGGATAGGGCTAGGTTCAGATCATACGGTTTTCATAGTGTCACTGAGTTTCATTTGACTCAACAGCACAAAACAAAAATCACAACTATCTACCATAAACTAAATGTATTATAGTGTAATTTTTTAAAGATACAATAATAACAAGAAAAATATTAAACACAAGATCGTAGCAATTAAATTTTCCACTAAAATTTCAGATATATGTCAATACAACATGGCCAAGGTACACCTGACAAAGTCTTAAAGTTTTGTTTCTAAGGAGTATTCTGGTTGCACTTGTTCTGAAATAGAGCGGGGTTTTTTATCCTATTTGAAAATATATAATATGTTCAATATCCTTCTCCAGTGTCAAGGTGCCAAGATTCGAATGCTTCAGTTCTTCCCTTCATTATCACTTTTCATATGCTTAAAACTCAATTGTTTTACAATGAAGTTGGTACATACTCATAGTTGACCTCATAGAAAATTTCAAGGGTATGAGTCACATTGGAGATTATCTCTTTCTCAAGGAGTGACTAGATTAACCTAGTGGAGTGGCATAGATTTTGTGTCAGTAACACAGTCCTTAAGGACTAAGTCAACCGAGCCTTTGCTTTCACTTGCATGAAAAATACCTTGTCCTGCTTCAGGTGTACCTTGATCTTTAATGTGAGAACATACATATTCTTAACGATTTTAAAAAAGGTCTTGACAATGGATTTGCCTATTTTTGTATATCCTTTTATCCCTTGACTGGTGTTTATATGGACATTGATTGTGGATTTGTAAACAAGGAAATTCTTGACAACTTCAACCCATTTTTTATTTATTATGATCTTATTTATGAGTCCAGGTGTAAGGATTTTATTTTCTTTGTGTTTAAATGCACTTCTCTGAAACATTGGTTCCATTTTTGAGCATCGCTTGTGCTGTGCTTATTCAACAATCTTTTTCAGTTTAGTAGTACTCTTTTTATCTACTTTTATTGATTAAGCTTCCAAAAATACAGAAACAAAACAGATCTAGAAATGCATCTTTGTACAGTTTACTTTTTTTATGTTTAGAAAATAAAGGTCTCTCTTCCTGTTCTCCATCATGGCGCAGGATCAAGGCGAAAAAGAGAACCCCATGCGGGAGCTGCGCATCCGCAAGCTCTGCCTCAACGTCTTTGTAGGCGAGAGTGGAGACAGGCTGACCCGGGCCGCCAAGGTGTTGGAGCAGCTCACAGGCCAGACTCCTGTGTTCTCCAAAGCTAGATACACCGTCAGATCCTTTGGCATTAGGAGAAATGAAAAAATTGCTGTCTACTGCACAGTCCGAGGGGCCAAGGCAGAGGAAATCTTGGAGAAAGGTCTAAAGGTGCGGGAATATGAGTTAAAAAAAAATAACTTCTCAGATACCGGAAACTTTGGTTTTGGGATCCAGGAGCACATTGATCTTGGGATCAAATATGACCCCATTATCGGTATCTACGGCCTGGACTTCTATGTGGTGCTGGGTAGGCCAGGTTTCAGCATCGCAGACAAGAAGCGCAGGACAGGCTGCATTGGGGCCAAACACAGAATCAGCAAAGAAGAGGCCATGCGCTGGTTCCAGCAGAAGTATGATGGGATCATCCTTCCTGGCAAATAAATTCC
>NW_006399773.1:9898412-9914978 GCF_000299155.1 Elephantulus edwardii
AGGCCATGCGCTGGTTCCAGCAGAAGTATGATGGGATCATCCTTCCTGGCAAATAAATTCCCGTTTCTATCCAAAAGGCCAATAAAATGTTTTCACGAATTGTAAAAAAAAAAAAAAAAGAAAAGAAAGGTCTAAACAACTGGATATGTAGTAGGATATTAAGACTTAATGTATCATAATTTATTTCAGGTACACCTCAGTCTTTATTTTTTTAGTTGACATTTTAATGAAAGTTTATAGAGAACTTTGATTTCCATTCATTCATTGTTTCACAATTTCCTCCCTGCCCACCCACTCCCCTGTTCAATTTTCTCTTCGAAAAAGAATATTTTCATTGTTGTTCAATACCCACTCCCCCAAGCCCACTTTACTGTGCAGCTTTTATTTTGTACTGGTGTCATGCAAATAATGTACCATATTTTTTTTTAATTCTTGTTAAAGAGAGTGAAAATGTATTTTACTACCGGAAAATTATAATACAATTGAAGCATGTGTTTAACATCAGAGACTGTAAAGCCATTTGTACAGCAAAGTAAAAGATATTACCATTTCTCTATCTTTTATGATGTTGCTTATCAGTCCAGAGGTGAGAATGTATGCTTTCTGGATGTTAAGATGTTATCTATGTTGAAGGCTTTAGTGTTTGAGCTTCTGTAGCAAGTACATTTCTTTCTTTTTTTTTTTTTTTTTGTTAATACGGTTCTTTTTTTAAAATAATTTTAATGAGAATTTACAGAGATTTTGGATTTCCATTCATTCAGTGCTGCACTTCTCTCCCTGCCCATCCCTCCCCCAACCCCCCACTCCCAGTTCGCTCCTGTCTTTCAAAAGTAAAAGAAACACTCCCTCCCTGGTACACAATCCCCCACCGCACCCCTCCCACCGCCCCAAGTACATTCCACTATACAACCTTAATTGTGGACTCTTGTGATAACCATAATACCCTATCATACAAGTACTTTAAGGCCTTCTAAAGTTCACCAATCAAGGTTGTGTCATCAGCATAATTCATAATGTTGACAACACTTCCAATGATCAAAATCACAGGGTGTGTCATCAACAAATGTATTACGCAGATATACAGTGTCTCAAATTATTTGTTCAGCATATAGACTGAATAGGTATGGAGAAAGGATATACTATAGACATACATATTTCCCGATTTTAAGCTATACTGTGTTCCCTCATTCTGTTTTGACAAAAGCCTCCATGAAAACAATGAAGTATTCTGGAATTCCCATTCTTCTCAATGTTGGCCATAATCTGTTATATCTGTCTGTCTGTCTATCTATCTATCTATCTATCTGCAAATGTTCTTGCATACTTACCAAAGCTTAGACAGGCATTTTTCTGGTATTTTCTTCTTTTAGTCTCCATAGTGTTTTTTTAAAAAAGCACATTGCTAAGAGAAAAAAAGTGCATTTCATTTATTCATTAATAGAGATACAAGACAGAAATTCCTTATATCATGTCATGTTGTGGCATATGTCTGGCAATATATGTTTTAAAAATTAGGAATAATTCCCACAATATATTAATGATGTTCCTGATATATGTGTATTGAGAAATAGAATGTTTCTGGTTCTTGAGAAAAGATTCAAGTTGTCACATATTTCATTTTACTTGGTTCCATAATTAGTGGAAGCACCAGTCAGAAAATAAGATGATATATTACAAAAGAAAATTGTTGCCAAAAATCTTGTTAGAATGCTAAAAAATCAAGGCTATCACTTTAAAATCTATGGTGTATTAGGTATAAACTATGTTTAATTATTTCATATGCGTGTGGAAGTTAGACAAGGAATAAAAAAGAATGAAAAAGAACTGATGTCATTGGTTTTAGTGTTTGATAAGAATATTGATTTTTATCATGGACTATAAGAAGAACTCTGGTGGCCTCATGACAAGAAGTCGTGTTGCAATTCTGAATTCAAGCGGTTCAAATCCACTCGGTCCTTCACGAGAGAAGGACGGGCAATCTCCTCAGCAATTAAGTGCCTCTGAAAACCGTGCAGAGGATCAGCTATGGGTTGGTTCCAACTCGATGGTACACTACACAACAGCAACAACATAAAAAGGACAAATCAACCTCTTTTGGAAGAAGTGCAGTCAGAGTGTTCCATAGGAACAAGCTTCATGGAACTTTCTCTCACATCATTTGGTCATGTTATCAGTAAGCCTAGTCCTTGAAGGAAGCTGTCATGAAAAGTGGAGGGTCAGTAAATGAGAAGTTGCTGCTATCATGTGCTGTCAACTTGCGTGTGACTCACAGCGACCCTACGTACAAGAGCTCTGGACCCTTTCCTATCCTGAGCCAATCTCACTGTCTCCGACATACCTGCCCCTCCTACCCCGTCACTGTAGATTGACATGGACACTGAAACAATGGGCTCAAGCACAACTATGACTTTAAGTTGGTGCAGAGTCTGCACAGCTTTTTCTATTGAACATTGCTGTCATTGTGTAACACTGAGTAAGAATTAACCCATAGCTCACCCTCCAGGACTTTTCACAGGCAGTAAATCACATATGAGATGCTTTCTCTTTCTCCTGAAGAGGTGATGGTGAATTTGAACCAAATGCCTTCAGAATGGCAACTTGGCTACTAACTGCTCTCAGAGACTGGCCATCAGAGTCTGGTATGACATAAGTTGAACATGGTTTAGTTAAAAATTAGAGCTGGCTGGTTGTACAATACATAACAAGAATTGATTCTGAAAATAGGTCTCTCAGGTACTATTTTCTCTGTCCATAAATATTATTGTTCATAGAGTTTACTTTATTATTTCTCCACAGTACACATCCATGTCACACATCTTTCACTTGTTTAAGAATTATTGACACAAAGTAGCAGATTAAGGATTAATTTAAAAAGGTCCCTTTGTCAAAGTATTATAATTGCTCAAATTTATGTGAAAATATTTAGAAACTTAGTGTAAGCAGAAATATTAAGTCTACAAAGCTTATATTTCTATTTTGAAACCTCATTATTGTTTCAGAAGTGCTATGGAATTTTAAGGGTGCCTGGTGGCCCAGTAAGGAATTGTACTGTCAACTCAAAGGCACATGGTTTGAATCTATCTGTCAGCTTCTACACAGAAGAAAAATGACTATCTCTTCTGTGCAATTTACAGCTTCTGAAAACTCACTGGAGGATCAGTTTTGTGTCAATTCCAACTTGACAGCACATAACAAAAGGAATAGAATTTCATTTTATAAAAGCTTTATATTTTAAAGTTTAAATTGTAATAAAATTAAGTTTCTTTTTTATTAAATATATGAGACTCTTGACTGATTTTAGTGTTTAAGTGTTAACTCACTATCTTATGCTAATATGAAACTTTCAAGGGTTATAGAAACCTCTCATTTTGTCATGTGTTCTCAAGTCAACTACCACTCATAGTGGCCTTAGGAACAATTGCTTTGAACCCTGCTCTAACCTGAGCCAATTTCACTGTCTCTGACATACCTGATGCATCACAGTGCCAATCCATCTAGTCCAGGGTCTTGCTCTCTTTTGATGACTCTTGACCCTTACAAGCATGCTGTCCTTCTCCAAGAACTGGTCACTCTAGGCCACATGTCCGAAGTATATGAGACAGAGTTTCAAAATTCTTTCCTCTAAGGAGCAAGTTAGCTTCTTTCTCTCCAAGTCAAACCTGTTCTCCTGGAAGTTCATGACATGCTCAATACTCCTCTTCAGCACCACCACTCAAAGGCATTAATTCTTATTCTGTCATCCTTTGTCATTGTCCAGATTCAGAGGCACAGTAATTGAGAAGATCATGGCCTGGATCAGGTGCACCTTTATCTGTAGACTGACATTGTTGTGCTTTAGCACTCTGGAGTGGTGCCTGACAACAGACTTTCCTAAAGCAACTTGTCTTTTAATTTACTGACTGCTGATTCCATAAGTGTTGATTGTGGCACCAAAAAAGATGATACTCTTAACAACTTCAATCTCTTCTTCATTTATCATGATGCTGTCAATTAGCTCAATGCTGAGAAATCTTCATTTTCTTGATGTTGAAATACAATCCATATTGACTGAAGTCACTGAACTTTTGCAGCAAACACTTCAAGTCTCATTCAAATTCAGGGAGCAAGGTTGTGCTATTGGCATATGGCAGATTATGGATGAATCTTCCTCAAATCCTGAATCCACTTTCTTCTTCATAAAATCAGGCTTCTGAATGATCTGTTCCCCATGTAGAGTGAAAAGGTGTGGTGAAAGGACCCATCCCTGATGCACTCTTTTCTTGATTTTGAACCATGCAGTCTTCCATTGCTCTGTTCATAAGATTGCTTCCTCATCTAAATACAGATTTTAAGACATTTAATCCCTCTATTTTCTTTGCTGAAGAAGAATTGATACATATGGCTTAGAGTGGACTGTCAAATGGAAGCAGGAGTGGCATCTACTTTCTGAACAGCATGCCTCTGGAAACTCTATGGACTTTGAGAAACGATAGTATCAAAAGACTTCAGGCCTTTTGTTCATAGGGCTGCTGTGAATTTTGCTCGACTCAAAAGCAATCAACAACATGGACTGTCAAAAGGATAAAGAAATAGAAAGGTTGAAGATTTCTTGTTCAAAATGATTTCCCATCCAATGATTTTCTTTGTCATGTGGATAGGTGGGACTATGTGAATAGGGTGTGTTAGCCTGTTCACAAAGGGATTGACTAGCCCCTATTTTGGAAGGCACTACACAATGGCCACAACTGTGAAAACACCAATTATTTTGAAGACGGCACTTAAGGGTCTTATGAGTCAGAGATAACTCTAAGGTGAATAAAATAACAACTTTCCTATTGTTGATCTAATTTAAAAGAGATACACTATGCTCAGTGGAATTTTTGTTTATATTCTTTTCATTGTACAATGTTAAATTCAATTATGGTAGTTCTGAAAAGAATATAAAGGTATGGTTGTAATATTTTCAAATAAAAAAAATTCATATACTACCTTTTCCAAATCAACTCTCTGTGTTTTAAAGTTGAAACAAGATCAAAGGAAAAATTTTAAGTAGTTAACAATGTATGTGATTTGGGAAAAATTTAAGCACTGTAAATATTACTGTAACTAAAATTCTCCCAAATATTCTGGTAGCTTTTCTTTTATTAGTCCTGGAGGGAGGAAACAGGGGAAATTGCCTTTAAAAGTAGAGCAGCTGAAAGTTATCAGGTATATCTTGTATTAAAATGATCTATTATACTGCCAAGAAACTGGCAACCTTGAATTGCTGTTCAGATTTGTTGTAGTTAATAATCTTGAGTGTTATAGGGTCATCTTTGAAACATATTAACTGTGCTACACTATTAAATTTCTATAGAGGAAATGTGTGTTATTATGGATGAAGAATATGGGTATATGAGCATTTGGGGGGTAATTTTCTTCCTATCCACATGATTTATATGCACGTACAGAGATAACTTAATCCACAAGAGATGAGTAAGTAATTTATTTCCAACCACTGAAGTAAAACTGGACAATAATTTATAGGACTTTTAATGGGATGCTGCAGCCAAAGCAAATATGACATTGAATGATACAGAACTCTTGCCACTATACTGTTTATCTTTGAGAGATTTTGAAATTTTTGTTGCAAAGACAAATTCATCTTCGCACATGTGTGAATGCACACACATTCTGAAAGTGAGTGATAAAGAAAGAGATAATACATTGATTATTTTGCTATGATAAAACATACAAGCAAACAACAAAAGACTTAAGTGATTACTGTTCACCTTTGACTGTTTTTACTTAAAAGGAATAACCACCATATATCAGTCAATAAATACATCACATAATTTTCAGATAGTAACACAAATATCAGTACACATCAAATTTTATTCCACAAAGGCTATTATTTTCTCTCTTTTCTGTTGAAGCTATGATAGAATTGTTCTCAGTATATTCTAGAATCTTTTATCAGTGTGTTTTTTCCTAAGAGGAATTATTATTAGCTTTTTCAATTTTCCTCCATTTTAGTTGTCCATAAAATATAAACAGAATAATATAATGTAGGTTCAGTATGTAATTGAATATTCTATAGAGAATGTGGATCTCTAGTGGCCTAGTGTGTAAGGAGTTTCACTGACAGCACAAAGGCAGGCAGACAGAATCCACCAACAGTTCTAGGGAGAGAATAGTGGGCAGTGTCTTCCTCTACAATTGACAGTTCCTGAAGGTCCGCTGAATGGTTAGCTTTGAGTCATTTCTAACTCAGTGGCACATAAACCACAAGGGGAAAACATTTTCCGATATAGTCACATAATTATTTCAATAAAATTTAATTCAAAGAAAAGATTACTTAATTTTGGAGATAACAGTGTATGCTATTTATGAGAGCTTAAAGTTCATTATCATGTAAAAGTAACAGACCAAGAGTGACCATGCCCCTGGGTTTCTGAGACTGTCAATTACATGAGAAGATATTGGCCATCTTTCTCCTTTGAAGCAGCTGGTGGTTTCCATCTCCTGGGAGGTGTGGTCTTGGGATTAGCAGCATCACTGTGTATTATGATATTAGAGCTGGTACTTCAGTTCAAATGTGTTCAGAGTTTAACATTACATAGATCTTTAAATGCAGACAGTGACATGTTCAATCTTATTAGCAAACTTGCTTTTTTTCTAAAAGAAATTCACTTCATGAGATTACTCTCTTTTAGTTTTTAAATTGTACCATGATTTCTTTTTTAAAATTGTTTTTATCAACACATATATTTTGTTTTATCATATTAACTACAATTGAGCAATGTCATTTATTTCCACATCTCATCAAATCTTCATTGTGCCTTTCATGTTTTGAAGAGCAGGTCTGTGCAAAAGAGTAAGGTCTTGGAGGAGATAAATTGGCACAGTGACTGCCAATGGAATCAGTTCATTGTTCACAGCTTTTTTATGAGTTGTAGACAACTCAATGGCACATAACAAGAACAAGAACATTTTGCTAATATTTATTTACATATTTTGAATTTGTTTATTGGTTTATAGAGATTACACTGTACATCTTAGTTTTTCATATTAACCCTAATTTAATTCCACTGGAAACTGGAAGCATGTTGTTTTCATTTTTTAGAGCAGCTATAACAGGAATGCTACAAGTGGACGGTTTTGAAATGATCATTTTATTTTCTAACAAAATTTAGGACACAAGAATCAGTTTTATCTTGCTAGCTCTAGTGGCCAAGTCTTTCTCTCTGTGTTTCCTAGTTCTAGGAGTTTTCCAGTTCAGGAATCAGGAATATTCTCATATCCTGGTACTTCTATCTTGGTGGTACTGAAACCTTTTTGTACCCTTCACCTTTTAATTTTTCTAAGAAGAAAAAAAAAAACCCAATAGCAACAACCCTCTTACAACTGATCAGGGCTCTGACTTGATTAAGAATAGTGCTCACCATTCTATTCCTTTTACAACTGATTCCCAGATCACATCATGCTGTTGTTAGATGTCATTGAGTTGACTACAACTCATAGCAACCCCCTGAAGAAGAGTCTGAACCTTGCCCTCAACTGGCTACCCTCCCCACCTCTGATGTGCTCCATCCCATTGTTACAATCACTGTGACAATTCATCTTTTGAGGGTCTTCCTCTTTTGCTCTGACCCCACCTTTCCCAGCATGATAACTTTTCCAGAAACAGGCCGCTCCTCACAACATGCTCCTATAGTAACTGAAAGGAACTTTCACCAACCTTGCCTCTAAGGCGTACTCTGCACTTTCTGTAAGATTTTCTAGTTCTTTTGGCAGTCTGTAGGATATTCAACACTCTTCTCCAAAACCACACAACACAAAATTATCAATTCTTTTACCATCATTGTTATTTGCTGCCCAACTTTCACTTGCATAGGGGAAAAATGGAAAAGATCATGGCTTGGATCACAGTGGGGGACAATTATATAGTTGTGTAGGTGTCTCTAGTCCAGCTTCATCAACATCAGGTTGTTATGTGCCATTGAGTTGACTCATGACTGACCCTCCAGTAGGTTTTCAAGGGCTATAAATCTCATGGGAAGAGATTGCTCATATTTCTCCTGTGAGCATCTGGTAGATTCCAACCTGGAAGCACATCTTCTTATCCACTTAGCTACCAGAGTTTATAGAGTTTAGAATTTATAAAATATATAATTATCTAGTACAGTGAATCATATCCTGTTGTCATATGCCCTTGAGTCAGTCACCACGAGTGACTCAGAGACCCTATGTACAATAACTGAAGTCTACCCTGTCCTCTCTGACTCCAACACATCTACCCCCACTGCCTTAGACAATGTATCAATCTATCTCATCCGAAGTCTTCCTCTCCTATGCTGTCCCTCCACCCTTCTGAGCCTAATGTCCTTCTCTAAGGATTGGTCTGTCCTGGCCACATGACTAAGGTATATGAGATGGAGCTTCAAAATCATACCCCCAAGGACAAACTTGGTTTCACTCTCTCCAAGACAGACTTATTTGTTTTCTTGGTGGTCCATGGTACGTTTAAGACTTTTCTCCAGCACCACAACTCAAAGACATCAATTCTTCTTTTATCATCTTTAGTCATTATCTAGCTCTCTGGTGCATAGCAAGCAATTGCAAAGACCATGGACTGGATCAGGCATATCTTAGTCTCTAGACTGACATGGTTGCTTCTTAGTACTCTGGAAAGGTCCCTGACATCAGATTTACCTAATGAACTCAGCTTTTGACTTCCTGACTGCTGTTGCCAAAAGTGTTGATTATGGAGATGAGCAAGCTTTAAAAGTTAATGACTTTAATCTCTTAGTTTCTGAAGAATTTAAATTATATATTTATATCTTCTTAGCTATTAAATGGAATACTGTTCTTTTCTCTTAGTTTTGTGCTATGTGTTCATTTGATAAAATGCTACTGACATGTTTTGTTATGTTCCAGACACTCAAAACTGACTTATAGCTGACACTCCAGTGGATTTTCAAAGGCTGTGATTTCCACGGAAGAAGATTACATGTCTTTCTCCAATGGAGAAAGCATCTGACTGATTCAAACCATATGCATTTGGTTTGGCATCACAACTCCTTTACCACTTAGCTACCAGAGCTCCCTAGGCAGTTGGCATAGATCAGTAAAAAAACTAGTCAACTTTATTAAGAAAACATAGTAATATTAAAAGCTTTTCCTAAGATATCCTTTAATGAAATGTCATCTTTCATTTTGCAACTGCAGATTTCATTGTTTCAACATGTGGATTTTGAAGCTAACCCTTTGAACTTAACTTTTCAGAACTTGATACCATACACTTGAAGTTTTTCTTGTGAATTCTTGTAGGCAGTTTGATACATAATAGTTGTGGGGTTTATTTTTTTCCCTCTCTAGCAGCTGAAATACATTTTTTATTTCAAAGTGAATATTGGTGAACTATTCTTTTAAAAATATGCCCTCACCTATAGAAAAATAGCCTCAGGCACTTTAGTTTTCAACCATTCCATTGCTTCATCTGTCCAAACCTCATCAACTTCTAATACAAGCTTATTTATTTTTAATTAAAGGGCACCAACTTTGCCTCTGTGTGTGGGTGGTTTTGTGTGTGAATGTATTTCTATCTGCTCAATGATATCTAGGGATATTTTATCTCTTAACGTTATTTCGCTTGGGCATTGTCATACAAAAAAACATTAAAGTACTTAAATAACCAGTTTTTTATATCTTCTACTATGAAACTTGTACTAAGCCTAAATTGTCTCTTATAGAAAATGTAAAGTATTAAAAGGTTATTTTTGTGTAGTTGAAAGTAAAGAGAAAGTAAGAGTAAAACTAACTTTTGAGGTTTTTGTCTATAGAATATAAATTTCATTTTAAAAATCTTTAAGAAATATATTCATATCTGCATCATTGAATTCTAATTATTCATTGGACCTATACATGTTTTAATTATTATGCAAATTAAATTATATTATTTTTTGTTTCCTCTTTGCTAAACTTACACCCACTCCTCATTTATAAATGTGGTTACATTCTAATGACAAGGTTATTATGTGAAAGTCAGTACTATACAAGAAAGGAAGATGAGCACATGAAATTACAAAGAGAGAGAGACTACAACACTACATAACTGACAAATTACATAATTCCCAACTAAGAAACCACTGAAAATAATGACCTAGCCTCTCTGACACATAGCCTGAGCCGTCATATCAAATGTTATTTTCGCCTTGCATCTCAGCGTTTTTACTATCTGACTCATGTTTTAAATGCACAAATTATTTGTAGCAGATCTGTTATTGTCTTATATGTGAAAGGTTGAATAATGAGATAATCAATAAGGAGTAGATGTAGTATATGTTGCTGTTATGTTGTATTGAGTCTCCTGCAACTCATAGTGACCCTTTGCACAACAGCCCTAAAACCTGCTTTATCTCTTGCCAATCTTATTGTCTCTGAGACAACTACCCCCATTACCTCAGTCACTGAATCAATCCATCTCATTAAGGGTTTTCCTCTCTTGTGCTGTCTCGCCACTCTCCCAAACATGATGTCCTTCTCCAAGGACTGGTCCCTCCTTGCAACATGCCCAATCTCATATACAGCTTTAGAATCCTTGCCTTCAAGGAGTGGCGTGGTTGCACACTTACTAGGACAGAGCTGTTTGTTCACCTAGCAGTCCATGGTATATTCAATATTCTTCTCCAGCAACAGCTTAAAGGCATCAATGCTCCTTATGTCATCTCTAGTCATTGTCCAGCTTTCTGATGCATTGTAAATAACTGCATAGACCATGACCTGGATCAGGTGAACTTTAGTCTCCAGACCAGCATGGTTGTTCTGCATTATTACAGAGAAGTCCCCAACAGTAGATTTTCCCCAATGCAATTCGTCTTTTGATTTTCTGGCTGCTGCTGCCAATTGGTCCAGTGTTGGGAATCTTTGTCTTCTTTATATTGAGCCTCAATCATAATGAAGACTGCAGTCTCTGACCTTCCACAGCAAGCGCTTCAGGCCCTCCTCAATTTCAGCAAGCAAGGTTGTGTCATCTGCATAAGACAGATTGTTGATGATTATTCCTCCAATCCTGATGCCACATCTCTCCTCATAGAGCCCAGACTCCCAGATAACCTGTTCTGCATAAAGATTAAAAAGTATGGAGACAGGATTACAGCCCTGGCATACAACATTCCCAATTTTGAACCATGCAGTATTTGCTTGCTCTGTTCTGATGATTGCATCTTGGTCCAAGTATAGGTTCTGCATTATCACAATCATGTGTTCTGGGCTTCCCATACTTCTAAGAGTCAGTCAAATTTTGTTGTGATCCACACAGTCAAACACCTTTGCATAATTAATGAAACACAGATAGACATTCCTCTGGTACTTCTTGCTTTCAGCCAATATCCATCTAACATCAGCTACAATATCCCTAGTACCACCACCCCTTCTAAATCCAGCCTGGACTTCTGGCAGTTCTCTACTGATGTGTTGTTCCAGTCATTTTTGGATACTCTTCAGCAGAATCTTGCTTGGTATTATCAGTGGTATTGTTTAATAATTTTCACACTTAGTTGGGTCACCTTTCTTTGGAATGGGAACAAATATTGATATCTCCCAGTCTGTTGGCCAAGGGGTTGCCTCCAGATTTCTTTGTATAGCTTGGTGAGCACATCTAAAGCAGTATCTGTTAGTTGAAGAGAAAAAAACAAATCAGTGAATAAGTCATTGGTTCTCTAAAATATCATGTGATCTCTGGTGTTGTATCAATGCTATATTTTCTGTCTACAAATCTGTTGGGTTTTTTCCCACAACATTTACAATCCAATCATTGGTTATTATTAATGGATTTGATTGCATATTAGATCTATTGCAATCCACAGAAGTTTATAAAAATCTTAAACGTCTTCATATTTGAGTTACTAGTGTGTAAATCTGAATATTGATGTGTGGTGTAACTGATAAGAAATTGCCTTGTCAACACAAAGCCCACATCTCTTGAGTGGTTCAAATACACCACCAGTGGCTTCTAAGAAGAATGATGATCCATATCCTTTCATGAAATTTACAGCCTCATAAATGCAATGAAAAGTCACTTATGAATTGGTTACACTAAGTGACATTGAGTTGTTTGTGTTCTGTTAACAATCTTTACTGCATGACTACACATATCATCCTATGAGTGACTGCGTTATACTTCAATATAGATATTGAAATGTATTTTTTATGAATTTTATACAATTTCTCTTCAGTGTGTCATGCCTGTTATACTAAAACCTATGACTTTCCAATTCAAAATTATGATTACCTGTCAATTCCAGGTTACTGATGTTTAGAATCAATTTTTATGTATTATTGCACTTTATAGCTTCTAATAGTCTTAGTTTCATACTATATATGTTCTATATCACGAGTATTAATGGATGTTTACAGTTGTTTCTCCCCATTTGGAGTCATGCCTCATCATCAAATGAAAGTCCCAGAAATTTTACTCCATTCATTTACTCCATTATGTTTAGTTCTCTTTTGAACAGGATAATCTTCCCTAGTCCTTCCATCTGAGGGGCTCATTTTCCAATATTGTACCAATGTTCCACTGCTATTCATAACATTTTTATTGGTTAATATTTTTCAGAAATAGATCTCTACTTCTTCATTTCTATTTGTCTTAGTCTGGAAATCTCAATGAAAGTTATCCACTGTTTGTACTCTTGCTCATATTTGAGATACTTCTTTCTTAGATTCCAGGATCACAACAATAACCAAGCTATTTCAGTGGGACAGAGTGACAAATAGTTGTTGAATAACTACTCTACCACTTACAAATATTCAGAATTTTTGAAGAAACATCAAGCAATGTGAGAAATAATTAAAAAAAGTATTTACTAGCTGAACATAGAAATTACCCACATTTTTGCATGTAATAGAATATGGCTTCAGAGAAAATAGGTTGATAGATTCTTGGCAGTAAGAAATCTATATGATAATTTGGATTTTAAACAAAATCTAGAGTTTGACATTTTCTCATCAGGATGCTAAAAGAGATAAAAAAAATGCAAAGGTCACATTTTACACTTTAACACAATAAATTAGATTAAATAGAAATTATTAAGAGTAATAATCTTAATCATTAGTCCATAGGGTAAAAAGGCAAAAATAGAATAATCTTGGCCCTTTACCTGCTAAAGTACAAATATGTGACATTAGTCAATTAAAATGTGACTGAGACATAAAAGGATTGACATTGAAAGAGTTAGCAAGAAAGATCTGTGACTGGTAAGGAATTAATTATTTCCATATTTCAGACAATTTCATAACTTTGGTTTAACATGAAAAACTGCTGATTCATGAATAATGTACAGTATTCTGAGTGATATAGCAGCAGGTCTCACTAGACCATAGTAAATCTGAAATGAAAGATTTTTAAGACCTAATGAGGACAACTTGAGAATATTTATCGTGCGCTGTCATAATTTCCTAAGTCAGGAAAAGAGATATGATAGCTTCAACAGTCACCTTTTTTTTTTAACCAAATCACATTGTGTCTTAATCAATTATGATTTTATACCTTATCACTCTCTGACATGTATTGTGATTAGATATATATGTGTTGGTCTCTCTGAGTAAATTGTGAGCAACTTGAGGAATTTAACTGGATCGTGTTCATTTTTCATGTCATGGAGTGCTCTTTATGTGAAAGGGGCACAATACTTTTTGCATATTTAAATATGACAAAATGTAATCTAGAATTAATGAGATTCCATGATACAATGAAATACTAAAAACTGTCTGGGTTTAAAGGAATGGATTAAAGAGAGCTGTGCCTTTTCTTTGAATAGAACTAAGATGAGTAGAAAAAGAAACGTTATTTATATCATGACAAAAAGTAGGTCAATCTCTAATCTTGGAATATGAAGAAATATGTCAAATTTAATTTAAAAATAAAGTACTGCAAAATGAGGGATGTTGCAGGGAGGATTTACTGTCTTTTGAAAAATGAAACATTACCAGGGTAAAGAATTTTCCTTTGTTAGTTTATACTTGTTACTGTCTATTCTGACTCATGCTGTCCACTGTTGGACAGAATGAATTCTCTTATAGGGTTTCCTAGGTTGTAAATTGTGTGCAGTAAAGTACCACTTTTTCTTCTACAGTAGATTCAAACCACTGGCCTATGGGTTAGCGGTCTATCAATTCACCCTGCACCACCAAGGTTCCTCACATAATAGGTTACACATCCAAAAATGAAAAATAATTTTTTATTTATTTTGAAGTGATAGAATTTAATTACTAGATTTGGGTAACTGAAGAGCTGAGAAGAGAGGATAAAGTACAAAAAATGTGGCCATACTTCTACTTAAGGAAATGTGTATCCCTGTGTTATGTAGATGGATAATTATTGATGGAAGGAAAAATTATTTGCTTGCTCATATTTGCCGTCAGCAGAAACTAAATGCTAACTTGGTACCCATCCCCATATTCATTCACAAGCACATTTAGCCTTGTATCTTGCAACTTATTTTCCCCACAGATTTATTTTTAATTAGTTTTGATGAAATAATTCATACATATTTTGTTTTACTACGTTAATTAGAATTGATCTGTTCCTTGGAGAGGGACATTATACCATCATAATGGAAAACTTGGAAAGGTGGAGGGAGGGAAAAAGAAAGGAAGACCCTCAACAAGATGGATTTATACTCATTTATGTCAGAAGTAATGAGTATGACACAGGATGAGACAGGGTTTAGATCTGTTGTTCATAGAGTTACTAAGAGTTGTAGCTAAATGAGGACACATGCAAGCAACAACAAAAACTATATAATTTATTACAAATCTTTACTGTACCCTCTCTTCCCTTCACCATACCTAACCTTCTACTAATCTCCATTTCCTTTCTTCTTTCATCCTATCTCTGTCTATCCACCAAGATTGCTACTATGTGTGTTTAAATTCTTTGCTGTCCACCTAATCAACTAGTGATGCATAGCCTATTCCAGAATGTGAATTGCAATACACATTTTGATAGTCCATTCATTTCACATTAAAATTTTCTTCATTTATTCTAATAAAGTGCTTTCTATCTATCCATTAATTTTCTACTCTCCCCCAACTGTAACCATCCTATTTTTGTAGCAGTGGCCTTAAACAATATTTGTCCTTTTGTAGCTGAGTCCTTATACTAGCATAATGTCCTCTGGACTCATCCATGTTATATAGGTGTTGTGTGAAATGTTTATTGTTAAAAATATCTTTCCTAGACAATTATTTTGATGTTGCCATGTAATTGAGTGCAGGGCTGTGTCATCTGCATAACACAGATTGTTGATGATTCTTCCTCTAATCCTGAGGTCATATTTCACCTCATAGAGCCCAGCCTCCTGGATAACCTGTTCTGCATAAAGATTGAAAAGGTATGGAGGCAGAATACAGCCCTGGCGTACACCCTTCCCAATTTTGAACCATACAGTGTTTCCTTGCTCTGTTCTGACGACTGCGTCCTGGGCCAAGTATAGGTTTCAAATTAGCATAATCAAGTGTTCTGGGATTCCCATTTTTATCAGAGTTAACCACAGTTTGTTATTATCCACACAGTCAAATGTCTTTGTGTAATCAATGAAACAAAAATAGACATTATTCTCGTACTCCTTGCTTTCAGCCAAGATCCATCTAATATTAGCTACAATATCCCTAGTACCACAACCCATTCTAAACCCAGCCTGGACTTCTGGTAGTTCTCAGTTGATCTGCTGTTCCAGTTGTTTTTGGATAATCTTCAGTAAAATTTTACTTGCACGTGATATTAATGATATTGTTTGATAATTTCCACACTCTGTGGGATGACCTAGATCTCTTCCATTAGTTTGCCAAGTGGTTGTTCTCCAGATTTCTTGGCACAACTTGGTGAGCACATCTAGAACAGCATCGGTTAGGTGAAATATGTCAATTAGTATACCATCAGTTCCTGGAGACTTATTCTTACCCAATTCTTTCAAAGCAGTCTGAACTTCTTTCTTCATCACCATAGAAGAGCAGAATTGAAAAGATGAAACACAGAATCATTGAAACAGAGGATAGAGTGCTCCTCCGGTAAATTCTTAGAGCAAAAAGTAAAATGCAAAGGAATGAAAATGAAGATAATCTAAGAATAATGTGAGACATAAGGAATATGAGGCAAAGACTAACATGATCATAATTGGAACTCCTGAACAGGAAGAAGCAAATATAAGCACTGAAAAAATTGAGAAAGAGTTACTAGAAGAAAGCATTCCAGGTATTCCAAAAAGGGAAATTGTATATCCAAGAAACTGAAAAAATTCCAAATAGAGTAGACCCTCAGAGAAACACAACAAGGGATATTAGAGTTAAAATTATCATCAAATGTAGAGAGAATTTTGAAAGTATGTAGAGGAAAATGAGGAGTAAACTACAATGTTGTTGTTGTTGTTGTTATGTGCCGTTGAGTCGTTTGTAACTCATAGCGGCCCTATGGACAACAGCCCTAAACTCTG
Source organism: Elephantulus edwardii (assembly GCF_000299155.1). Taxonomy (NCBI): domain Eukaryota; kingdom Metazoa; phylum Chordata; class Mammalia; order Macroscelidea; family Macroscelididae; genus Elephantulus; species Elephantulus edwardii. The sequence goes on from NW_006399773.1 coordinate 9,914,870, forward strand.
CTCTATCCTGTGCCAATCACACTGTCTCTGAAACTCCCATCCTGATTATCCCATTCACTGAATCAATCCACCTCATGAAGGTCCTTCCTCTCCTGCACTGTCCCTCCAA
>NW_006399773.1:9916263-9939596 GCF_000299155.1 Elephantulus edwardii
ATCAATTCCTGGGGCCTTATTTTTTGCCATTTCCTTCAAAGCAGCCTGAACTTCTTCTTTCATCACCATAGGCTCATATCTAAATTCTGCCAAACATTCAGAGAAGATCTACCACAATTTCTACTTAAATTATTTTAAAATAATAGATATATTTACTTTGATGTCTTATATTCATAGATTCATATTTCATAAATTTTACTAGCAGGAGTGGCATCTACTTCCTAACCAACATGCCTCCAGAAACTCTATGGACCTTGATAAATGTCGATAGCTATAGAGGGGCTTCAGGCCTTTTGTTCATAGGGTCGCTATGAGTCATGCTTGACTTAAATAAAGGCAATTAACAACAACAACAACAACAATTATTAATTACTATCTCTATCTCTCCCTTTTCAATTTGAGTTCTGCCACATTAGTAAATAAAAGTTCTGGAAGCTTTACTCCATCCTTATAGTTAAACACTTTACTCCATTCCTAGTATCGCTGTATACTCTAGTAGCCTAGTGGCAAGAAGCTGTGCTTCAATCCTGAAGGCACACAGTTCAAATCCACCAGTTGCTCTGCAGGAGAAGGATGGACAATCTGAAGTGTGTGATTAACTGCCTCTGAAATTCCACAGGAGAGTCAGCTATGGGTCTTTTGTGACTCTATGGTACACAACAACAACTCTGCTAAAAAGGCAACTTTTCCTACCTGAGGAGCTCATCTTCAGGCACTATATCAGATAATATCTTACTGCATTTTACAGAATTTTCACCAGCCATTTGTTTTCTCTAGGAGATAGACTTGAAATCCTTCATTGAAATCCTTCATTCTAGTCTATGTTAATCTGAAAACCCTCATCTTTGATAAAGAGATTTCAACAAAGCTTTCTTCTTCAGTCTTCCGCTTACACATCTCCAATTTTCATGTATATATGAGACAAAGGAAAATAACACGGCTTGGAAAGGTACAATGTAGTCATCAAAGTGACATCCTTGCTCTTTAATTATTTTTTTAAAATGTTATTTTAGTGACAGTAAACAGGAATGTTGCATTTTAATTCAATGATATACATTTTTCTCCATCCTCCCATCCTCTAATTTTGTTTTACATGTCTTGTTCCATATTGTTCATAGTTATTAGCCTAATTATCCATTCCTTTAGGTCTTTCTTTAACATAGTTAACTGCAATGTTCATTATTTATCCACTCTTTTCTGAATCTCCCTCCTTGTGACCATCCCACTTTTATAATAGTGGTCTTAGGCAGTAATTTATCCTTTTTTTGACCAAGATTTTTCACTCAGCATAATGTTGTCCAAATCATCCATGTTGTATAATATTTTTAAAGTTTACAGATTTTTTTAGTATATTGTATAATACTCTAATGTGTGAATAGACTAGTTTTCCTACCTATTCACTTGTTGATGGACATTTAGAGTGCTTTAATTTATTTGTCATTTTTAATTATGCTGCAAAAAGCATGAGTTTGTGTCACATCTCTGGTTTGTGTTGTGTCTCTGGTTTCTTTAGGGTATACTACTATTCCTATGTTCCTAGATTAGCTGATTAAAGTGATATGTGTATTTCCAACTTTTCGAGGAAGTGCAAGACTGTCTTCTATAGTAGTTATACCATTCTATATTCTCTTCAGCAGCAGTGTGTGAGAGTTCCAAAAGCACTCTGTGTCCTTGCCAGTATTTGTTGTTTGTTTTTATATTTAATTTTGCTGCTTTTTATTGTTTTGGTTTATTTTTTATTTCTTTTTTATGAACTTTATGTTGTTGTTGTTATGTGCTCTCAAGTTGCCTACAACTCATAGCAACCCAGTGGACAACAGCCTTAAACTCTGCTCTATTCTGCGACAATCTTATTGTATCTGACATACTTACCCCTGTTACCCCGTTATTAAGACTGTCTATCTCATTGAGGATCTTCCTCTCTTGCAGTGTCCCTACACCTTCCCTCTCCAAGGACTGGTCCTAACTTACATGTCCAAAGTATGTCAGATGAAGCTTCAGAATCCTTGCCTCCAAGGAGAAGCTGGTCTCATCCTCTCTAGGATGAACTTGTTTGCTTTCCTAGCAGTCCATGGTATACTCAATACTCTTCTCCAACAACACAGCTCAAAGACATCAATTCTCCTTCTGTCATCCATTGTCCAGCTTTCTGATGCATAGGAAGTAATTGCAAAGACCATGGCCTAAATAAGGCTCACCTAGTCTCCAGACTGACAATGCTGCTCTTCAGCAGTTTGGAGTGGTCTCTGACAGCAGACTTTCCCAATGCAATTCATCTTTTCATTTCCTGGCTGCTGGCACTAAGTGTGTTGATTGTGGAACCAAGCAAACTAAAGCTTTATACAATCTCAATCTCTTCACCATCTTTTGTGATGCTGCCAATCAGCCCAATGATGAGAATCTTTGTTTTCGAGGTATTGAGAAGTTCCGACAACTGCCAAGAAGCAGTTGTCAGAACAGAGCAAGGAGACACTGCATGGTTCAGAATCAGGAAGGGTATATGCCATGGATTTGTCCTATCTCCATATCTTTTTAATCCATATGCAGAACAGATGATTTAGGAAACTTCACTCTATGAGGAAAAAAGTGTCATCAGGATTGGAGGAGGACTCATCAACAATCTGCCTTATGTATGTAACACAACTCTGCTTGCTAAAACTGAGGAAGACCTGAAGCACTGTCTGCAGAACATCAAGGACTGCTACCTTCAACATGGCTTGAAGCTGAACAACATCAAGGAAACAAAGATTCTCTACCACTGAGCAGATGGCAAGCATCATGACAGATTGTGAAGAAATTGATGAATTTATAGTCTGTGATTTACTCCTAAGTTGCTGATTCACCTTGAGTTGGTTTTTGTATATAGTGTAAGAGGAGAGTGTTGCTTCAGATTTCTGCAGATCATTGCCCAGTTTTACCAGAATCATTTGTTAAAGAGATTATCACCTCCTCACTTAATCAATGTCATATCCCTTTTGATGATCAGTTGACCACAGGTAGATAGGTTGATTTCTGGATTCTAGATTCTATCCCATTGACCAAGTCACAATATTAAAGGATGCTATAGGCAGTGTGTTGAATTATCCAGGAAGCATCAAAAGATGATACAGGGAATACACAGAGTTCCTGTGTCAAAAAGAACTAACTGGTGCTGAAAAATTTCACAAAGTATCATATGAGCAGGAGCCAAAGATAATGAAGGATGAAGTTGAAGCTGTACTGAAGGCTTTGGTAGACATATAAGGCCCAGAAATTGATAGCTTACCAACTGACTTGCTTCAATTAACAAATGCAGCCCTGGATGCGCTCAGCCGTCTAGGCCAAGAAATTTGAAGGATAACTACCTGGTCAGTGCATTGGAAGAGGTCTACCACATTGGTTCCCATTCACAAGAGAGATAATCCAACAGAATGTGTAAACCATCAAACAGTATCATTAATAAAACATACAAACAAAATATAGCCAAAGATGTTTAGAAAATGGCTAGAATAGGACATAAATAGGGAACCTACAAGAATTTCAGAAAGGATTCAGAAGAGGGCAATGGCACCAAGAGTATCATTGCTGATGTCAGATGTGTCCTGGCTGAATGTAAAAAATTCTAGAGAATATCTATTTATACTTTATTGACTATTCAAAACTATTTGACTGTGTAGATCGTAATAAGTTATGGCCAACATTAGGAAAATGGGAATCCCAGAGCTCTTAATTGAAATCTATACCTTGACCAAAAGGCTATTGTGTGAACAAACCAAGGAAACACTACATGGTTTAAAATTATGAAAGGAATTTGTCAGAATTGTATTGTTTTTCCATACCTATTCAATCTGTATGCAGAAAAAAGTATTTCAGAATCTGGACTCTCTACAGAATAATGTAACATCAAGATTAGAAGAAGACTTGTCAATAACCTTTTTTATGCAGATGACACAACCTTGCTTGCAGAAAATGAGAAATTTTCAAAATATTGGAAGTAAAATATTACCTAGTGTCTATAAATTTCTTTCCATTATCAAAATATTGTAATTCTATTTTCCAGCCACTAACTAAAGATGTAGAAATGTCTGTAGAGAAACACAAGAAAGATAGGGTTTGATTATTTTTACAAGACCATTCTTGGATTAATAGCTCTAAATTCAGATGCATTAAGTATCTAAAAGGAGAGGTGGGAAAAACACTAGATTAAAAAATCGATGATTCCATGATCTGCTCAACAGTCATTTTTACAAAATAAATTAAAAAGTTCTATTTACAAAGATGGTAATCATTTAAACTTTCTACTAAGGTTGTCACAAATGGATGTATTTATAGAGCTCATATTAAGATATTTCATTTAACAAGACAAACAAACAAGCAAGCAAACAAAAGCAAGCTGAAAACTTCTCTGCTAGGAAAGCAATAACCATAGATTTACTTTCTAGTAGAATCATCTGGCATTTTGGTTTTTAGAGGATCTTGGATTAAATTTCTCTAGTGAAAATCAAGATCTATTAAATAATAATTCCCAAATGCCAGTGTGTTCTAATAGACTGATGATGCAAATATTCTAATATTTTCCTTAAGTTAAATGTTTGTATGCCTTTGTCAATATTTAAGCAAAATACAGAGGGAAAAAAAATCCAAACTAGCAAAATTTGCTTGAGTGAATGATCCATAGTTTAAACAATTTTGTGTACCAAAATAGGATGTAAGGGTTGTTTTTATCAAAGTATATCATTGGTGATAGGAAATAATTCTGATACTACCACATTTCTTATTATGTCTTCTGTACAATTCATGTACATTTCAAATAAAGTATCTAGTTGTATTCAATTCTGCTTACAGCGTGGTAAATGATGTGATATTTTTTATTCAAAATGACCAGTATCATTTTGACAATCATATGAGAGTTGCATAATTTACTATACCTGGAATGACAAATTGAAGAGAATGATGTATAAAAAGATTTTGAGATCTATCCTGAAGTACAATGTTGTGATTCACATATAAAGATCATTTTCATTAAAATATAAATAACTAATGATAAAAATAAATGGATATTTTTTTCCAAGTTTTGCAATATGAACAGAGCTCTAGTGGCCTAGTGTGGTGCTAATGGTTTATTAGTTTCCCTAGCCATTAACTAACTTTGCCATGTGGGTGGGCAGGAATGTGAGAATAGGATGTGTTAGCCTGTCCACAAAGTAATTGGCTAGTCTTGCTATGAAATTGAGGGGGATCCAGTATCATAAAAGAAGAATCTGACCACCAGCAAAGAAGCAGCAGGGGAGTTCAACATGTCCTTTGGGACTAGATAGTCTTATGTCAAGCCAACAAGGGTCTATAAGAGAAGCAACAATTAAAATCACAGCAAAGAACCAGAGACTTGATGTGAGGCAGACTGGACCTTACAACTGCTTCTCCGTGGACCGAAGACTAGGAACTTTTGTCTAAATCTGTTGGACAACAGGGTTGGGCGGAGGAATTGGGGAGTGGGTTAGGCATAAATGGCAGACTGAGACCTTTGTAACATAAGGCTCAAGACTGGGGTGTCGGCGAGCACATTTTGGAAGATATCCGGAGTTATTCTGCTACTCATACTCACCTGTATTAAAGCCTTTTGACATCTCTAGTATGATTCTGTGTGGTCTGTGAGCTGTGACAATGGATTTTAAACCCAATAGACTGGTAAGATTTGTATTGGGAAGAGAAGAAAGTGGTGTGGGAGTGTGGGCCACAATGGCTGAACATGGGAATTGCTTTTGTGTTGTTGACGTTCTTAGGGGATAGATCCTTATTGTGGAGTTGGTAAGGACTAGATCTAAACTTCCCCGTGTGGTCCATGGTCTTTTTATAACTAATGATAAAGAGCTGTGCTGACAACTCAAATGAACATAGCTCTAATTCAATAGCTATCTTACTGAGGATGACAGGTAATATCCTGCTGGCTTATCCTTTAGGTAATGGGAAATAATGGCTAAGAAAACTATGGCATGGGCTGTGGTGTTAGCCTAAAAAATGGCCTTTATTAGTCATCATGTTAAGCTCCCTCTGGTCTTCAGCTACCTTAACAGAAAACACATGGTTTTGCAAATCAGCATAGTCTCATAAATCAACAACATCTGGAAGATCAGTATAAAGACAGCAATCTCTGCGCGGGGGTGTATTGTGAAAACATCAACACAAGAACAGCATTGCCGCTGGGTTTAAACATCCTGCTGCATACAGCCTGGCTCATTCCTCACCAGTTACTACAAATGTACAGTCACCTGAGTCCTTCCAGAGGAGTTTGAGTCTCTGGAGAACCTTCTAGCAAATCATTGAACACACAAGACTTAGAGAAGTTGGAGAACTGAGACACAGATTAGCTGTTAATAAAAATTAGGAACTTATGCAACAAGTTAAGCATTTTGAATTACATTGATCTGAAACTTTCATAGTCAGCTATTAATCTTGTGGCAAGAAGCTGTGCTGCAACCTCAAAGGCATGGGGTTCAAGGCCCCAGCTTCTCCACCAGAGAATGGACTATCTGCTACGATACACAAGATTAATTGTTGTGTATTGTAGATTTGGATCCAACCCATAGCTGATCTTTTGGAGGGTTTTCAGCGGCATGTGAGGAGATTGTCCATCCTGCTCCTGCAGAGCAGCTGGTGGCCTCGAACTGTGTGCCTTCAAGATTGCAGTGCAGCTACTTGCCACTGTAGAGACAACTGTGTGTGTGTGTGTGTGTGTGTGTGTGTGTGTGTGTTACTTTAAATCGTGCTGCATTATCGTTATGACTCCAAAATAAAACTAATGTCAGAACTTTTTACCAAAGATTAAAATCAGTTAACTCATATAAGAGCAAGACAGAGATTTTAAGTTCACTTTTCCCCTAAAGATTTTCTGGGCATGGCTCAAAATTAAATGAGTCCACTGACAGGTTCTCACCTTTGTTGAAACAAGGAGAGAACAATGGTCCCAGAAGACTTCAGAGGGTGAGAGATCTTTGTTCTTCTTGATGGTATTAGAAGTTGTACAACAAAGGTGAAGGCCTATCATCCTCTAACAATGAGTTCATACAGAGAGCATCGGTGGGAAAATGTGTTGGACCTTATTACTGAAAAGTGGTCACTCTTTAAAAAAAATAGACATCTATTTTTACCATTTTTGAACTAAAATCTGTTACAACTATTAATTCATAAAAAACCTTTTATATAAATAGGATAAATATTTTTATAATTTTTCAATAATAAATTTTTAGTTGATACATTTAAAAACTATTGTAACTCATATACTAAAGGTATTTTATAATCTTCAGGAAAATATCTGGTAAATATATTTAATTTTTACAAATATAGTCAATAAAATTTTCAGTATAAGTGTAAATAGACTTAGAAACAAGATATCTTTTCTTTTTTGAGACCACATTTTTTTCTTTTTGTCCCCCTTTTCAATTTTTTTTTATTTTTATGTATTTTTTTAAAATTAATTTTAATGAATGTTTAGAGAGATTTTGGATTTCCATACATTCATTGTTGCATTTTTTTCCTTAAAGATAGCATTTACCAAATATTCCTTACTTAATTATAGTTTTATATAATCTAGACTAGAAATTAAAATAATATATAAAAGTCCAGAGCTTCCTCTCTCAGCATATTTCCTGTATTCATTAACTTAATGTTATTTTATCTTTATATATAATACATTGTTTTAAGAAGTTCTTCAACAGATATGGTAACTGTAGCAATGGGTTCTAGCATGTCCTGTGTCTCAGATTGTGGGGATGGCGTAGGATAGGACAAGGGTGGATCTGTTCATGATATTGCTGTGAGTCATAGAGATACCTCTGTTAGCCTAGTGGTTAGAAATTTATACTACCAAGTCAAAGGTGAGTGATTTTAATCTCTGGCCCTCAGGCCTGGTTTTAATTGTTTTTGGTCAAACATTCTTCTAAGTGGTATAGCACCAGTTGTCAATCTACTGTACAGAGGTAACTCGTGGTTGCTGTAATGCTAAACACTGTGACACTGATGTGTCAAATGCAATAATGATGGACAGTGTTTGTTGGAGCTCCCAGATTAAAATAGTCTTGGAAGCAGGAGGGATATACATTTCCGTTACAGCTTTTCTCCAGAAACTCTATGAACTTAGAGAAATGATGCAAGTTATACAAGTGTTCAGGTCTTTTGTTCATAGGGTCTCTATGAATCGTCTACCACTCGATGTCACTTAACAACACAACATATTTATATTATATAGCTTAATATGTACATTGAGGTAAAATGAAAATTTTTTAAAAGAAATAAATTTTTAAAAAACCAGTTTAAAACACATAAAGACATGTTTTTCTTAGACTTGGAATGTGGTGTTGTGTTAGGAGCTGTTGAGTCGAGGATGACTTAGAGACCCTAAGAACAATTAATCTGAACCCTATCCTACATTGTGCCATCTTCATCATCTATGATACACCTGAGCCCATTGCTACAGTCAGAGTATTAATCCATTTCATACCAGGGCCTCTTCTCTTCCATTGACCCTCCCTCCACCTTTTGAAACATGATGCTCCTCTCCAAGGAACAGCCTTTCCTAGCATAACCAAAGTATGTAAGACCAAACTTTGTCATCCTTACTTCAAAGAAACATTCTGACTGCACTCTCTCCAAGACGTATTTATTTGTTCTTTTGGCAATCCAAAGAATATTCAGGACTTTCCCCCAACACTAAGTTCAAAGACATCCATTGTTCTCCTTTTATACTTACTTATTGTTGAGCTTTCAGATGTATATTGAAAAGACCAGGGCTGAAATCAGGCACTTTTAATTCTTTAAACTGACATCATCCACCTGCAATGGAAAATCGGCAGTCATATTACTGGTGCCGTTTTGTTGTTGTTGTTCACTGCTGTTGAGTTGAGCATAACTCATAGTGACCCTATGAACAAAAGATCTGAAGCCTTTTTATATCATTGTTTCTCAAAGTTCATAGAGTTTTCAGAGGCATATTGTATAGAAATAGGATGCTACTCCTGCTTCCAAACCTGTCTTAAACTGGGAGCTCCACCAAACACTGTCCACCATGGGTAACCATTATGGCATTTGACACCATTATGTCACAAGGTTCAGCATCACAATAACCCCAGATTACCTAAGTACAGCATATTGACAGAAGAGTACTATACCACTTAGAAGAATACTCCCCTAAAATATAATAACAATTGACTTTTAAACATAAAGGCCCTCCATGATGTGTTGTTGACTCTAAATAAGAGGCTTAAATAAAACACTACCAATATATATGTTGTTGTTATTATGTGCCCTTGAGTCACCTGCAACCTACAGTTCCTATTATAGCAGCTCTAAACCCTGTCCTGTCCTGTGCCAGTCTCACTAATCTGACACACCAACCCCCATTGTCCTAGATACTATATCAATTCATCTCGTCCAGGATCTTTCTCTTCTGTCCTGTCCCTCCACCCTTCTGATCTTGATGTCTTCTCCAAAGACTGGTCTCTCTCCTGGCCATGTGCTAAAAGTGAGACAGAGCTTCAAAATCTTAGCCTTCACAGAGACAGACCTATTTATTTTCTTGGCAGTCCATGGTATGTTCAATACTCTTGTCTAGCTCCACAACTTGAAGACATCAATTCTCCTTCTGGTGACATAGTCTCTTCTAAAATCAGCTTGAATGTGTGGCATTTCTTTTTCAATGTATTGTTCTAGATGTTTATGGAAAATCCTTCACAAAATTTTACATGCTTGTAATATTAATGTTTTTAAAATTATTTCAAGATTCTATTTGATCTTTTTTTTTTAATTTAAAAAAATATGATCTCTTCCAGTCAGTCAATCAAGTAGGTGTCTTCCAAATTTACTGGTATAAACTGGTGAGCATAACCAGAGTTACCTCTGTATTTTGAAGAATATCGACTGGTACTCCTTGGATTCCTAGTGACTTATTTTGTTGCCAATGCTTTCAGTGCAGCTTGAACTTCTTTTGTTATCATTGGATATTGTTTATATGATAACTTTCTGAAATTTTTAGTCAATAAATTCTTCATAATATAGTGACTGTATATTCCTCTTTCTTCATTAAATGTTTCCTGGAACAATTCAAGGTTTTTCAGGTAGCGTATCTTAGTATTTCATTTGGGGATTGTATTTGTTTTTCAGTGCTTTCAACTTGGTAAATACTTTTTATTCTCCAACTCTAATTCTTACAAATTCTGTTTACAAATTTTTATGTCTTCTCAAACTATCCTTTGAAATCTTTTTGGTCTCTATTCTCTTTTTTCCCACTTTGTTTTGGCTTTTCCATGCTCTAGTGCCATTTTTAGAGTCTCTTGTCATCCATTTCAGTCTTTTTTCCTTTCTATGTCTGTATAACAACCTTTTTTCTCTCTTCAAAGATTTTAACTTCGATGTCATCCTATAACTCATCTTGTCTTCAGTCATTAGTATTCAATGTCTCAAACCTATCCTGGAAATGATTTTTAAATTCAGGTGCAATAGACTCAAAGTCATATATTGGTTCCTTTTGTTATTTTTGTTAGGTGCTGTTGAGTAGAGTGCAACCCGCCATGACTGTCTGAACAAATATGAACATTGTCCTATGTTATTGTCACACTTCTTGACACTCTAGAGCCCATTACAGAAGTGACAGTGTCAATGTATCTAGGTGAGCATCTTCCTCTCTTTAATGACTTTCTACCTTCCCAAGCATTATGTCCTTCTCCAATGAATAGCTGCCTCTAGCAACATGCTCAAAGTATATGAGATAAAGCGTTATCATTTCTGCCTTCAAGGAAAATTCTGGTTGTACTTTTTCCAAGATGAATTTATTTGTTCTTTTGGTGGTTCAGGGAATATTTACCACTCTTCTCCAACACTACAATTCAAAGGCTTCAGTTCTTCTTCTGTCATCTTTGTTCATTATCTAGTTTTCAGACGCATAGCAAATGATTGCAAATATAATGGCCTGAATCAGATGAACCTTGATCCTTAAGCTAACATCATAACTTTTCAATAATTGGGAGCCGTTTCCGACTGCAGATTTTCCCAGTACAATGTTGTTGTTATTGGGTAACCATTGAGTTGGAACCAACCCATAGCTAACCCTTTAAAGGGTTTTCAGAGGCTGTTAACCACACAAAGAGAGATTGCCCACCCTTCTTCCATGGAGCAGCTGATTGATTGGAACTTCATGCCTTTGGGATTGCAGTGCAGTTTCTTATCACTAGGCCACCAGAGCTCCCTACCAATGTAATATGTCCCCTGATTTCTTGATTGCTGCTACCAACAATGTTGATTGTAGATCTAAATAAGATGAAATCATTGACAACTTTAATTTTCTATTCATCTATGATAACACTGTCTATCAATCTACTGGTAAGAATTTTTGTTTTCTTGATGTTAAGATGTAATCCACATTGAAGGCGCTGCAGTGTTTGATCTTTTACAACAAATGATTGAAGTCATTCTCATTTTCAGCAAGTAAGGTTGTGTTTCCATAACCAGATTACTGATGAGTCTTCCTCTAACCTTGATGCCACATTCTTTTTCATAGCATCCAGTTTCTTGAATAATTTGCTAAGCATACAGATTGAATAGGCATAAGAAAGGATACAACCCAAATACAATCCTTCTTAATTTTAAAACATACACTCCAGAGTGTTGAAAGGAAACAATGTCTAGATCTAAAGTGTGCCTGATACAGGCCATGGTCTTTAGAATTTTTGCTATGCATCAGAATGCTAGACAATAACTAAAGATGACAGAAGAATAATACATTTGAGTTGTGGTGATAGAGAAGAATATTGAACATACATACTAAACACTGCCAAGAAAACAAGTCTTTCCTGGAGAGGGTGAAACCAGTTTCTCCTTGGGGAAAAAGTTTTTGAACTCCATTTCATATTCATTGGGCCTGCTGCCAGAAGGGATCAATTATTGGAGATGGACATAATGTTTGGAATGGTGGAGGGACAGCGCAGGAGACGAAGACGCTGGATGAGATGGATGGGGGTAGGTGTACTAAAGGTATTGAGATTGGTTCATGATAAAGCAGGCTTCAGAACTATTAATGCAAGCAACTTGATGGCATAAAACAATGTTCTTTTGCTCTTTTCACATTACAGCCTCTTGATCTAGGTATAGGTTTCACATGAGCACATTTAAGTGTTCTGGATTTCCCATTCTTCTCAATGTTAGCCATAACTTGTTAAGATCCACACAGTCAAATGACTTTGCATAGTCAACAAAGTACAAGCAGGCATTCTTTAGGTATTCTTTAGTTTCAGCCAAGATCCATCTGACATCAGCAGTAATTATCTTGGTTCCATGGCCTCTTCTAAATCTTGCTTAAATTTCCGGCAATTCCCTATTTATGCACTAGTCTAGTTGTTTTTGAATGACCTTTAGTAGTATTTTGCTTCGATGTGATATCAGTCAGCCAGACATCTGTCGTCCAAATTTCCTGACTTAGACCAATGACCATAATCTAGGGCTGCATCTTTTAGTTGAAACATGTTAATCAGTGTCCCATTGATTCCTGGGACATTACTTTTTGCTAATGCCTTTAGTACAGCTTCAACTTCTTCCTTCATTACCATTAGCTCTTGTTCATATGGTACTTTCTGAAATTTTCCAGTGTCATTCAGTTCCTTTTAGTACAGTGACTCAGCGTATTCCCTCCATCTTCTTTAATGTTTTCTGGATCATTTAACCTACTGCCCTAGAACCCTTCAATATTTTGACTAGAGGCTTAATTTTGCCTGAGTTCTCTCTGCTTGAGTAATACAGAGTGAGTCGTCGTCTTTTTTTTTTCCTTTCTTCTTTTCCAGTTCCAGCTTTCTGCACATTCCTTTATAATATTTTGCTTTCTCCTCTAAATCTGCCCCTCAATTCAGCTCTTTTAATTCAACATCTTTCCCCTTTATTTTGGCTTCTCCGTGCTCTAGTGCAATTTTCAAGATATTTTTCTTACATCCATTTTGGGATTTTCTTTCTCCTCTGACTTTGTAATGACCTTTGTCTCTCTTCATGGATGATATCCTATATGTCATTCCACAATTTATCTGGTCTTTGATCAGTGGGGTTCAATGCTTCAAATCTTAAGATGATTTTTAAATTCAGGTGGAACAGATTCAAGATCATATTTTTGTTTTTGTGGACTTGTTTTCATTTTCTTCAGCCTCAATTTGAAATTAGACATGAGTATAACCCACAATCTGTCTCAGACTAGTTTTAACTACTGATATTGAGCTTTTCTAAGCATTCTTTCAACAGATATAATAAATTTGATTCCTATGTAGTCCAAAGTGAGCTCCATATGCAAAGTCCTCATTATGTTTTTATAAAGGTTTTCTAAATGAGTAAACCATAGAACATGAAACATTTGATAATTTTATTTCCAGCCTCATTTCTGTCACTATGTCCATACTTTCTTACTATCATTACTTCTTCATTGTTTCCATCTTTTTCATGCCAGTCATCATTTATCATTAAAACCTCTTTATTGCATGTTTGGTCAATTTCAGACTGCAAGATTTGTTAAGAGTTTTCAATTGCCTCCTCTTTGGCTTTAGCTACATAAGAGCACATATTTAAAGAAAAGTCTTATTAATAGGTCTTCCTTGTATGTGAATGGATAACATCTTGTTGCTTACAATGTCATACTTCGGCATAGAACTTGAAAGTGATTTTAAAATATGAATGTAACACCATTCTTCTTCAGTTTTCCATTCCCACATAATATACTATGGGTGACTACTTGATTCAAAGTGGCCAAAGCTAGTCAATCAGGTCCCACTATTGCCTAGGATGTCAATGTTCATGTTTTCTTCTCTTTTCTTTTTTTGAGCAACAGCAGTCAGTTGGGGCTGGAAGCCACTTATTTATACTATTTGGGACCCAGAAGGCAAGTCATTTTGATCAACAGTTGGTTATGTGAAGCAGTAGCACTAAGGAATCAGGAGACTTCCATATGACTTTAATATCTGCATGTTGGCTGTTACCCCAGCATGCCAGCCATGAATCTCAACCAGAAGGCTTCAACATCCTCCTAGAAACACATCCTGCCACATCTATACAGGCTTAACTGAAGGTGATAACAGGATATTTGTATCACTGATTTTCTAACAGAGGCAAAACACTAAAATGCCGGTTTGTTTTCTTTGGGGAATTCATTGTCTAATTGCTATGACATTTGTCTGTCAGTTTTCTATACTGAGGTAACTTGTGGTTTGCTATAACGCTGAAAGCTCTGCCACCAATATGTCAAACACCACAAGGGTGGACAGGTATTAATAAAGATCCCATAGTAAGATAGGATCAGATATATATATATTTCTTAAATAGCAGACCTCTGAAAATCCTAAAATAGTAGAGGAATGTGAATAGTTATTCTATTGGAAGTAAAGACTACACTAGAAGTCAGTCAAAATGAATAAAATAGCGGCAAACATCCTTTTATAATTGGAGCCTGGAATATACGAAGCATGAATGTTAGAAATCTAGAAGTTGTGAAAATGAAATGGAATGCATGAAGTTTGTTCTTGTGGGCTTTTCTTCAGCTTTAGCTTGCCCATGATTAATTGGTGATTTGTTCCATAATTAGCACCTGGCTTGACTGTGATGGCTTCTTCAGCATTCTTTCTGCATATGTATTCAAGCGAATTTTATGCAGTCTACTGGATGAGGGCCTTGAGAATGTGAATCCCAGAGTACTTGATTGTGTTCATGCAAAACCTATTCTTGGTCCAGGAAGCAGTACTCAAAACAGAGCAAGGAAACAACATTGCATGGTTCCAAATCAGGGGTGTGTCAGGGAGAAATACTGTCTCCACACCTTTTCAATCTATACGGAGAAGAGATCATTAAGGAGGCTAGATTTTAAGAGGAGCAATGTAGCATCAGGATTGGAGGAAGATTCATCAACATCCTATGTTATTCAGATGACACAACCTTGATCACTGAAACTGAGGATGACCTTGAAACATTTATTGAAGAAAGTCAAGGATTGTCGTCTTTGATATGGATTGAAACTGAATGTCAAGAAGACAAAGATTCTCACCACTAGCCAATTGGCAGAACCATGATACATGGAGAAGACATTGAGGTTATTAAAAATTTCAGCTTGCTCAGATCCATAATCAACATTCATGGCACCAGCAATCAGGAAATGAAAAGATCAATGGCAGGAAATCTGCTGTCAAGACCTCTCCAGTGTGCTAAAGACAATGATGCCAGCAATGGAGACTAAGGTGTACCCGATTCAGGCCGTGGTTTTCACAATTACTTGCTATGCATCAGAGAGCTAGACAACAATTAAGGATGACAAAAGGAAAATTAATGCCTTTGAGTTGTGGTTGTAGAGAAGAATACTGAATTTACCATGGACTACGAAGAAAAAAAAAATCAAACAGGTTCACCTTAGAGAAAGGCAAACTAAACTGCATCTTGGAGGCAAAGATTTTGAAGCTCTATCTCACATATTTTGGGCATGTGTCGGAGAGGGACCAGACCCTGCATAAGGACATTATGTTATAAAGCTGGAGAGATAGAACAAGAGAAGAAAACTCCAGATGAAATGGATTGATACAGAAACTGGGGAAATGGAGGTAGGTATGCCAGGGAAGAGTTAAGAGGTATTACATAATGTCACTATGAGTCATAGGCTACTCAATGACACATAACAATAACAACAAAGAAAATAATTAAATTTTTGCTTATTTGATAATATATATTTTTTTGTTATTTTCTTTTTTCAGACATCAAAGAAGATTTTTAAGGCTCTTATAGGGAGGACATTGCCATCATCTAAACATATTTAATAATTTTACTAGTTCATTTATGAAATTATAATCAATACCATTCAGTAGTTTGACTTCATTTACTTCTTGTTTTAGTATGTTCTGTTTTTCTCTCTCATGCCTAGATCATAATGGTGTATGAAACAGAGTAATCTTAGAAAAATTTTTGATGCATTTTAGTATGAGATTGCTATTTAATACAGAAACTCAAAAACTGTTTTAATCCATTTCTTTCATACATTTTAGGTGAGTACTACAATTTAAATACATTGTTGCTGTGCACTTTTGAGTCAGAACCAACATTCTGGCAGTTTTCAGAGTCAGTAATCATAGGAAAGAAGATTGTTCATTCTTTGACCACCAGAGCTCCCTTCTCCCTCAGAGCATGGGTGGATTCAAACTGTGTGCTTTTGCAATTACAGTGCAAGTTCTTACCACTAGAACACCCAACTAATACCTAGCATTTTCATACCTAATTCTTAAAATTGTTTTAAAAGTAAACTAACTTCACAAGGACCCTTAAAGACTTGTTTTGTTTGTTGTTGTTCTGTACCTTCAACTTAGAACAGCCCATAGCTGACCTTCCCAAGGGTTCCTAGGGAGTGAATCCTGGGTTGAAATTACCCATTTTTTCCACCAAGAACAGCCTGTGAATTAAATCCATATACCATTGCATTGATGCAGCAATCCCTTACCACTGAGCCCCTAGAGTTCCCTAGGACTATCCTAGGAAAGGTGAATTACGGGCATATCACTGTATACATCCATTGTTCTCACTTTAAGACATTTTGGCCACTGAGAGACATTGGCCATGTGTAGAGACAATTTTGTTTCACAACTGGGTTGGCTGCATTACTGGAATCTGATGGATGGATGTAGAGATTCTGTGAAATAATGTATAATACATACAGCAATCTCCAACTCACACAACAAAAATGACTATCGGGCCCACAATGTCTGTAGTAGGAAAATTGATGATCCTGCCATGTGTCCGTGTACTTTTACAGATAAAGTTAATCTTTCTGTGGAAATCAGAGGATAGGTATCCAGGCAAACTTAAACAATATTGGAAAAATATAAACTAGAGGAGATGATTATATGTCTGTAAACTTTTGATACAAGAAAGGGACAATCTGAGAACATCTAAGGGGGGAAGTTATAGTGCAGGCTAAAACAGAGACATCAAAAAGGAGAAATAGAGAGAGGAATCATCTAATCAGCCCCAAAGGTAGAGAGAGTAAAATCTGGCAGAAAAAGCAAATAGTCAGAACTATGATCCAGGGGGATGAAACCTACAAAAAAGTGGATTTCTTGCAAAGCAGTTTTGTTTTGACTCTCTAAGGTTTTCCTTCCAAATTTCAAGTTTGTAGATAAAAGGATATTAAATTGACAGAAAACTACTCCATATATAAAAAGGAAAATTCAGGTCAAGAGCAGCGCACAGTGAAGAAATGTCCTCTTTTTTCCTACCAAATTTAAGCAATTAATGAATATTTTCATTTCAAATAAAAGGAGTACTCTTCCCCCTTGTTCTTCTTCAGTAAAACTGCTTTTCAGCACTTCATGTTATCATAGAATATGTTAGTATGTTTTGAAAATTCCTTTAAAGATTGACTGAAATTCATATCAGAATCATAGTAAGAATAATTTTAAATGTGGCATTTTCTCTTGTGTGATTTCCTGCCTCTGCCCCACTGGAGGGTTGGCTGTGAGTCAGTTCCAACTTGATGGCACACAACAACAACAATAACACCTATCTACAATTCTAGTCTATCTGAGGTTCAAATGTATTTTTCTAACGTATTTTGTAAGTTGAAAGTTCATTTTCTGTTCTCATAAATATGTGCTTCTAAAAGTTTGTCAATTCATTACTTCAATTCTGTATAATTTTATTCCCAATTGTTTGGAGGAAATAAAATTGCTTTCTATTTTAGCTGGCTTACTCTTTACATTTGACATAAATGTGCAATCCTGAAAAGATCCTCCTGCATTCACAAGAAGTTATTATGTAGGGTTGTCCTGGCCTAGAGCCAGCAGGTGAATTAAATTAGCTTTACTATTAATGCATATATTATGGCAATAATTACCACATAACATCTAGTGATTACTATGTGAGGACAATTTCATACTGAGTTGATTACTACCTCCATTCTCCACTTCCTAATTGGTTAAGTAGTAGCAACTAATATTTATAGAAAATAGAAATAGCTTGTGGTTGTCTAATGGTATACAGATGACTCAATTGCTGAAAATCCAAAACAGAAATGCATTTCCATCCTGAAACATAAAGCCAGGAAAGAATACATGTAAGAATAGTAAAACAATTTGCCATTGAGTTGTTTGCGACTCATAGCGACCCTATGTACAAGAGCTCTATATGCCGTCCTATCCTGTGCCAACCTAGCCATCTCAAACGCTCTTATTCCCACCGCTCCAGTCACAGAATTGATCCATCTCATCGAGACTCTTCCTCTCCTTCGCCACCCCTCCACTCTGCCAAACATGGTGTCCCTCTCCAAGGACCAGTCCCTCCTTGCAACATGCCCAAAGTATGTCAGACAGAACTTCAGAATCCTTGACTCCAAACAGCCTTCCACCTTCACCCTCCTCTGCAGGACAAACCTGTTTGCTCTCCTAGCAGTCTATGGTATATTCAACACTCTTCTCCAGCACCACAGCTCAAAGGCATCAATTCTCTTTATATCAACCCTATTCACTGTCCAACTTTCTGATGCATAGCATATAATTGCGAAGACTATAGCCCAAATCAGGCACACCTTAGTCTCCAGCCTGATGTCATTGCTCTTCAGTACTCTTGAGAGGTCCCTCACAGCCGACTTTCCCAATGCAGTTCATCTCTTGATTTCCTGGCTGCTGTTACCAAGAGTGTTGATTGTGGAGCCATGCAATCTAAAACTGTTAACTATCTCAATCTCTTCACCATCCATACTGATGCTACCTATTGGTCTAGTGGTGAGAATATGTTTTCTTGATGTTGAGCTTCAGTCCATATAAGAGGCTGCAGTAAATGATAATTTAAAACAATAAAATCATGTTGTTGTTGTTGATTGCTATGGAGTTGAGCACTACTCATAGCAGCTGTGTGTGTGTGTGTGTGGGGGGAATGCCTGAATCCTTTCTAAAACGTTAGTCATTTCTCAAAGTTCATAGAATTTCCAGAGGGATGTTCTTTAGGGAGTAGATGCCACTACTGCTTCCAAATAAAATCATACTTCTAAAAAAAAATACTTTAAAAGCAACACAACACTCAAACTGAGTGTTTTCATTACTATTTTATAGCACTAAAAATTCTGGAATTTTCCGTCATCGGTGCCTTTATGGGAAAATCAATGCATATAAATTAATAAAAACTGTTTGAAATACCCTATAAGTAGATTGATTCTGCATCTATGTTTTTATTGTCATGTGTCTATATTAAAAAAAACCCCTGAGGTATTTGATATAAACATCTCTTGTCATTTAAGCAAATCAAATTTTTTGGTTTAGGTAAATAACGTATTACAATGAGAAAACCCGCTGCAAATATCTATTTAAAGTGTTAAGTAGTGACATTTTTGTTCTGAGCAATAAATTGCATTTGTACCAAGCCACGATATTTTCAGTTACCTCATATGCAAGAAAAGGGTACAAAATGAATAATGAAAACAGAAAAAGAATTGCTGCTTGCTTATTTCAACTTGAAGGCATATAACAACAATTGTGATATTGAGGAAGAATACTGAATACCATGGACTGGCAGTAGAACAACAAAGAAGTTTTTAATTAAGAGCAACCACAGTGTTCTCCAGGAGTAAGGATGGTGAGATTTGGGACAATCTCTGGAAATGGATATGCTGTTTAATGAAGTAGAAGGTCAGAGAAAGAAAGGAAGACTCACCACGATGAACTGGCACTGTGGTTGCCGTAACGGTCTCAAGTATAGCAGTTTTTATGAGGATGTTACAGTATCTGGAAGTGTTTCATTCTGTTGCAATGCTGAAGTTGTAATTGATTTCACAGCATCTAACAACAATAGCATTTTTATTGTTCGATTATTACCCTAATGGTCTAGTGGGTACAGAGATGCATTACCTACTCAAAAACTGGTGGTATAAAACTGCCAGCTGTTCTATGGGAGAAAGATGGGTGATGTCCTCCAATGTGATTTGTAGCCTCTGAGAATCTGTGGGAAGGTCAGTGGAAAAATGTTAATTAGTTATTCCTCAAAAACCAAAGATATTTGTTAAAAAAAAATCACCCTAGAACTCTGGTAGTCTAGTGATGAAGAGCGGCACTGGCAACACGAAGGCACACGATTGGAATCCAGTAGCTGCTCTGAAAGAGAAATACAGACCTTCTTCTCCCATTACATTTACTGCCTCAGAAAATTTATTGGTGGGTCAGCTCTGGGTTGGATTCAACTTGAGATCACATGACATGACATGACATGACATGATTCTGATGCATAAGCCTTGCCAGACAGAGCAGAATTGTGAGGAATAATTGCTAATATCATGGGACATAGGAAATGAAATGTAGAGTATATACTCCCAAATGGAATATATAAGTTAATTGTTGTTGTTGTTCATTGCCAAAGGCATCAAAAGTGACTCATAGTTTACTCTCCAGTGTGTTTTCAGAGAATGTAAATCATCTCCTGTGGAACTGCTGGTGGATGCAAACCATTTGACTTTTAGATGATAGTTTGTATGCTTCTTTAGAAAGATTTAGCTTCTTTAAATTGTCAAATATCTTTGATAATAACATAAATATTTTCTCATTTAATAATTTGAAAGGCTTTTATGAGTGTTGTGAAAAAAAGCTTTGTAGTTTCTAGCTAGTGACATATACCAAGATAGAGATGTCGCTCTTGAATATTCAGCCATCCATAGAAAGTTCATCTGCTTCTTATTTAGCTTTACGCTTTAAATATAGCATGGATCGAACTTTTAATGTGAGTAAATTTTGGTAGCTTTAAAAAGTGATTATAGTGGATGTTTCCTCAGAACAATAAGTTGGGACATACAATAGAAGACTGATTGCCATATGTATGACAATTTAATCGAGTAGAGAAGAAAGTGCAAAATATTGGAGAATTTTGTACAAATCATTTACATATTGTGAAGGAATATCATTTAGTTGTTAAGAGAACTTCAATCTGTCAGAAGTTCTCCCTTTTGTTGTAAGTCTTTATTTAAATAGAATTCATGAAAAAGTCATTTGGTGGAAAGCAAATAGTAATAATTTTAAAGTAGAGAAATATCTAAGATCTTCATATTTTAGATTGTACGTACTAACTGTTGTCACAAAATCCACAAACATTCTCTTTCCCTATGGAGCAACTGAAAGGATCCAACGCTGGTCCCTTGGACTTAGCAGCACAGTCCTTACCAATAGGCCAGCAGAGCCCTTTAAATAGTATAGATATCATCTGGCAAGATAATTTATAGAACATAAATTAGGCTTGAAATATTTGGTCTTAATACGGAACACTCTTGATGCCTAGTGATTTCAATCAAAATTATCCAGCTGTAAATTTATTCAAACAAATGAGATCATTAAAGGATGCTAAATAAGTATTTACACTACACATAATTGTTACATTGCAAATTACAAATATTTGGAAATGAAGTAATTCTCATTTTCCTTGTTTGATTTATCAGTGGATTAAATATTAGGCTGCTAAACAAATGTTGATGGTTCTAGTTCCTCTCCAGGCCTCCTCCTCCTCCAGGCCAACCAGGAGTTGGCACCAGGCCGCCTCCTGCTGCCTTGCCTCCCTCCATCGTGGACAGTTTCATTTTCACTTTATAAAAGATGGTTGTGCTGGATCTTTGTGATCTTTAGACTAATGATTGTCTGAAACATCATCTCTATTTTTAAAATAGGCACCAATGCCCCTTCTCAAAGGGAGGGGGAGGGATTGGCCCAGAACCGTTTAAATTCAGTGAGCAATACTTCAGATAGGTCAGTTTCAGAAACACCTGCTACTGCATGCTTTAGGCCTGTGCCTCCGCAGGCTCTTCCAGAAGAATGCACTGATTTACAAGGCCCAGCAACAAAAGAAGGAAATGTGCTGCAGTGCCTGGCAGGTCTTTTCCATAGCATCACCATCATGCAGAAGAGGAAGGCTGATGTGATCCCACCAAAGAAGTTAATTTTGATATTGAGAAAATGGAAGTATTTCTTTGGAATAACTAGATACAAGAGGATATTCAATAATTTTTAAATTATTTGTTAAACACTGTTGCAGACATCCTGCAGAAAGAGAAGAAACAGGAAAAGCACAGTGGGAAGTTTAAAAATAACAACACAAATGAACTCGTCAATGAAACTCAGCACTTGAGCTTTGAAACTATGAGTAGCAAAGATAAAAACAAATTCTTTCCCTTTCTGTTGTTGGAGACCAGTATATTTTGATTACCCACTGTCTGAAGGATTTCAGCAACACACAAAGACTGTGCAGTGAACAGAAATATTACTGTATAATGTGCTGTAGCAAACAGGAGGCCCAGAAAAAAATGAGAGTGAAAAACGTCCCATGATCCTGGCCTTCTACCTGTAGACGTTCAAGTAAGTACATGGAGAACCCACAGTTACACCAAGACTCAGTTTTCTTCAATCTGGAGCTCAGTATCTTCAACACCTCCAGCAAGGCAGTGAACCTGGAATATATATGATAGTCATCATCATGGTCTACGCTGAGAGCTATCCCACTCATGAACATTACAATGGTGAAGAGTTATGACTTCAGACTTTTGTATGTTGATGACTTTGTAGAGAAAATAGAAGGTTAAGCTATTGAAGAATTGTGTACCCTGACATTTGATATATCGAACAACAACTACAACAACAAAACCCAAACAGAATCTGAATGTGTTTATTCTATCAGTCAAGAACATAGCATGATGAACTATGGAATTCATCCGAGAGGGGAGGGTGCTCAAAGCTCTCATGCCTGGTTTCTTGTGTTTTTCTTCTCCAGCTGCATCACTCCATGTCTCCCTGGTCTGGCTTTGTTAGACTTTCCCTTCCAACTCCCCCCCTTTTTTAAAATTTTATTTTAATAATTTTAATGAATATTTACAGAGATTTTGGATTTCAATTCATTAATTGTTGTACTTTTCTCTCTGCCCAGTGCCTTTTTTATAAGCAGCACTACTCTAAGTTTTCTTTTAGCCAGATGTAGTGCTAACTGTAATCAGATTGTAGGGAGTTTATATGAGTAATAGTTGCTAACAGAAAGACTGCATAATAAAAGTTATTGATGAGACTTCCTCCAATCCTGATAGTAAATTTTTCTTCACAGATTCCAGCTTCTTGAATAATTTACTCATTATACAATATGAATATATATGGAGAAAGGTTATAGACTTGATGCACATCTTTCAGGGTTTTAAACCATGCAGTGTTCCCTGGCTATGTTCACACACAGCCTCTTGATTTAGGTATAGGTTTCATATGAGCACAATTAAGTATTCTGGGGCTCCTAGTCTTCTCAATTTTTTCCATAATTTGTTTTGATCCATATATTCAGATACTTTGTCATAGTCAATAAAG
>NW_006399773.1:9939716-9949519 GCF_000299155.1 Elephantulus edwardii
AATGAGCTTCAGCAGTGTTTTGCTTTCATGTGATATTAATAATATTGTTCAATAATTTCCACATTTTGTTGAATCACATTTCTTGGGAATGGGAAACAATATGGATCTCTTCCAGTCAGGTGGTCAGAGCACTATCTTCCAATTCTCCTGGCATAGACTGATAAGCACATACAGAGCTGCATTATTTGAAACATGTCAATTCATATCCCATTGATTCCTGAGCTTATATTTTTTCCCCCAGTACCTTCAGTTCAACTCAAAGTTCTTCCTTCATTGTCACTGACTCTGATTATATGGTAATTTCCTGAAATATTTCAACATCAGCCATTCTTTTTTGGTACAGTGATTGCTTGTGTTTCTTCCATATTCTTTTCATGTTCCCTGAATCATTCAAGATTTTTATCATAGAATTTTTAAGTATTGTAACTTGAGATTTAAATTCTTTTTTTCATTTATTGTAGTTTGAAGAATGCCTAGTGAGTTCTCTTTTTCTTCTCCAATAGGTCACTACACATTCCTTGATAATACTTTGCTTTGTCTTCTCAAGCACATGGTATACTATGCCAGGAAGGAAAAAACAGGAAAAATAGTGTTGTATTCAATATTAAAAAGCCAATTTCAAATTCTTTCCTGAAGTACAATTTGTGATTGATGAGATACTATCTATTCACATTCAAGGAAAGGCTGTTAATATATCATTGGGATATATACACCAAGAGCTAAAGCCAAAAGGGAGGAAATTGAAGACTTACAAAATTTTGCAACATTATATTGATCAAACATCCAACTAAGATGTATTAATGATAATTGATAATAGGAATACAATAGTTGGAAACAATGAAAAAAGAATAGAAAGTACTGACTTGGTGATAGAAATGAAGCCAGAAGTAGAATAATCCTATTTTGCAAATTCAATGACTTATTCATTGTGACTACCTTTTCTAAAAAAACACAGTCAGTGACTTTGATATAGACATCATTATGTGGAGTACATAGGAATCAGATCGACAATATCTTTGGAAGGAATTGTCAGAGAAGCTTCGTATCAACAGTATAACTAAGGCTAGGTAGAGACAAAATTAAATAATTATTCATGGGCAAACTAAAAATGAGGCTGAAGAAAATTGAAACAAACCCTTAAGAACCAAAATATGACATGGAGTCTATTTCACCTGAATTTAAAAATCATCATAAGAAGAGTTTTGAAGCATTGAACACCAATTATCAAAGACCATAATAATTGTGGAATGACACTAAGGATATCATCCATGAAGAGACCAAAAGATAACTGCAAAGGCAGAAGAGCAAAAAATAACCAAAATGTATGTCAGAAGAGACCATGAAAATGTCACTAAAATAATGAGAAGGCAAAAGAAATGGAAGAGATATGGAAGTACAAGAGGTGAACAGAAGATTTCAAAAGGCAGCTCAAAAAGGTCCCAATTAGAAAAAGATAATGAATTAAATTATCTGAAAAATTAAGCAAAGATAATAAAAACAAGAGAACAGACTTGAGAGAAATAAGAAATATTTATTCACTTGAAAGTATCCATCTCAAATTATGACTTCATTTTTATTTTTATATTTTTTTTTTAGTAGAAGGGAGCAATCACCATTGGGTTATCTGCATTCTAAAGCTATACACAAATTTTCCTTTGATATATTTAAATATGGAATTTCAAATATACCATCATAGAACAATTGAAAAAAGAATCACATATTAGAGATAAAGAAAATGAAAATCTAGCTGCATGAGAAGTTTTAAAAACTAAATATTGTTTAATAAATATACCTGAACAATAGGAAAAGAGAGCATCTTATCACCATAGGAAATGAAAATTTAATGTACAAAATGAAAATAAAAATATAAATATGTTGATGAAATGTTTAGAAATGAAAGCTTTAAATTATATTTGCAGTTGTTTTTACAATATCAGAATCTTATTCAGGAAAAAAAAGAAAGCAAATGGGTCTATCTTAAAGATGGTGAAACCAAGTATCTCCTTGGAGGCTAGGACTTTTTTTTTTAATAATTTTAATGAACATTTACAGAGTTTTGGATTTCCATTCATTCATTGCTGCACTTCTCTCCCCGCCCAGCCCCTTTCCTCCCCAGTTTGCTCCTCTCTTTTAAAAGTAAAAGAAACACTCCCTCCCTGGTACACAATCCCCCCAGGACCCCTCCCACTGTCCCAAGTACATTCCACTATGTAACTTAATTGTGGACTCTTGTAATAACCATAATACCCTATCATACATCGCTTTTAAATTATTCACTCCCTCATCTGTTTCAGTGCAGTATACACAACTTATCCAGTTTTTCCTCAGTCTTACCCCAACCCTGATATTAGTCCCATTTTACAGCCATGGCACCATGCAATATTTGTCCTTTTGCTACTGAGATATTTCACTCAGCATAATGTGTGGAGGCTAGGATTTTGAAGCTCACATACTATGGTTATATGGCCAGGAAGGACCAATCCTTGGAGAAGGCCATCATGCTTGGAAGGGTGGAGGGATGATGTAGAACAAGAAAATTCTGGATAAAATGGATTGACACAATAACTGGGCCAATGGGGATAGGTGTGTTAGAGTCAGTGAGACTGGCTCGGGACAGGGCAGGC
Organism: Elephantulus edwardii; assembly: GCF_000299155.1. Lineage (NCBI taxonomy): Eukaryota > Metazoa > Chordata > Mammalia > Macroscelidea > Macroscelididae > Elephantulus > Elephantulus edwardii. The sequence goes on from NW_006399773.1 coordinate 9,942,341, forward strand.
TTCAGAGCTCTTGTCCATAAGGTTGCTATGAGTGGAAGACAACTTGACGACACATAACAAAAACAGGATTCAACACAAAAACTAAAATTAGGAAAGTGACCTCAATCAGAGCCAGGAAACATGTAGTTATACTGTACACAACAGAGTGGTGGAATGTGGAGAACTAGAAACCTTGTGCTCTACGGTGAGAAAGAAGTCTGAAGTCTCTGCCATCTAGCTCATTATGTTCATCACGGGATAAAGATGAAAGGGTATAGGTTTTCTTAGATTTTTAATAATTGTTCCAATATCATTCATTATTTTAATGAAGAATTTAATAAGGGAGTTGTAACGGCCTACTGGTAAGAAGCTGTGCTACAATCCTGAAAGCAAGTGGTAGAATTCACCACTTTCACAAGACAAGGATGAACAATTTCCTCCCATGAGATATGCCACCACTGAAAATCTGTTGAAGGGTCAACTATGGCTCAGTTTCGAGTCAATAGCACACAAGAGCCACCAGCATCATTTAGGTGTTGCTCTGCTGGCATGGTATTCATGGACTTGTACTGCTGATGTAAAGGCCATGCTTCTCTGGCAGTGTGAACTCATCGTTTGCTCCACAGGTGAAAGGTGAAGAATTTCCTGCTATATAATTGATAGTCTCAGAAAACTGCAAGGGAGTCATTTGTGAGTTGGTTCTGACTCAATGACAAAGAGTTTGAGAATTTGCAACATTAACATTAAAAACCTAAGACTGCATGTCCTATGAGTCATAGTTTGCCAAATAATCTTTTTATGTATCCAAAGGGACTTCTGCCTTCATATTGGACATGAGAAGAGATTTGATGTTGCCACTCCTGCTATTTCAACAATATAAATCAGAAGAAATTAAAAGTCTGTGTCTTTAGACATGTGAAGTGACAGAAAAGCTAAATATTGCCATGTAGAGATCTACTCACGTAAATGATAAGCCATAAACCAACAGGGACACTTAAGAGATAATTTTGGGGGAAATTCTAGTGTCTGATGTTGAAATATTTCTAGTGTCTGCATGCTATCTAGAGCAACAGTGAAAAAATCTTTGGAGTCTCTTTTTCTAAAATATTTATAACTTTCATGAAAATCATCAAGTTGACATGGTGAAGACTTAAACACTCGTTCGTCTTAGTGTTGTCGATTGAAATCAATAAACTCAGGGTGTTTTCATTACAAAGTAGTCATCTAGGAACATATTTTAATCTTTCTCTGAAATAGTCCCTTTCAATTTCTTTGTCAGAAAAGATTAAGTGGGGTGGGGGGTGGGGAATGGCAAATAATCACCAATGAAATGCTTTACCCTGAAAAACTGACGTATGAATCACGAGCATTTAATGATAAAGTTATACAGCTATGCCTCCTTCACTACATCATGTTGTTGTTGGTTGCCTTTAAATTTAGCATGACTTATAGCAACCCTATGAACAAAAGGCCTGAAGCCCTTCTCCAACTATAATAATTTATCAAAATTAATAGAGTTTCTGGAGGCATGTTGTTTAGGAAGTGGATGCCACTCCTGCTTCCAAGTGTGTCTGTATAATGAGTATGTTAAAACTGAAGTGATTTTGAAAGTCTTACTTTCCAGGTGGGAATTGGCCTCTTAGACCATCTTGTTAGATGTACGCAAGGGCTAATCCTTCAGAACTTAAGTGGGACCCCATAGCAAGAGTGTATTCTTTTACTTTTTTCTTTCTTTCCTTTTTTTTTTTTTTTCAAGAGTCTAGACTTTGATATACTGGATTCTCCAAGTTGTGAGTTCTCTATGTTCGTAATGAAAGAGGTAGCTGTGATGGACTTGTCAGGCCACAGAGAAAGAGTTAGGCATCTCTGTGGAGTGTCTCTGTTCATAAGGGCTGCCTACTTCTGAACAGCTGTAACACTTGCAACTGAAAGAATTGTAAACTAACTTCCCTGGAAAGTGTTCCCCTTAGTTATTAATGTTTGCGGGGTTTGGTTTTTTGGGTTTGGGTTTTTTGTGTGTGGGTTTGGGTTTTTTTTTTATTTTGGTTGATTGGTTATTTATTTGTTTTGTTTTCCTGACACGGTATTTTTTGTGGAAAGTACGAATCTTACTGTAGACTAAAAAAGGGAAAAAAAAGACCAATAGATCATACTAGGATTTTTAGTAAAATTGAAATACAAGTTTTGACAATACTTCTTAGAGTCCTCATTGTCCTCTTGGAAGCTTCATACTTATCTTTGCTCCACAGCTTGTCTAAAACCAAACTGAGAATTCAGTAGGTGCTAAAACAATTTCCTCTTATCTTGACATCTTCTCACAATCTAAAAGCATCACTAACCATCTGCTCGGATCTATGTTAAATGGAAGGGGAGAAAACCATGCAATCCTGAGATTTCTTAACATAGAAATTATGTTTTGTCTGTCTGAAAAGAATTTTGAGTAAACTGTGCACTTTTATATTTTCATTATAGTTCAGTTGCTGTCACATCACTGTGACTATATTTTGTATTGTGGACTCTGATAGTCATATTTGTCAGAAAGCATAATTGTCATGGACATCTTAAGTCTTTTAGCACATGATTGTGCTTATAAGGAACCTATACCTGGAGCAGAAAGCTATTGTGCAGATGGATGGAACAGGGGAACACTGCATGATTTGGAATTAGAAAAGGAGTGTGTCAAAGATGTATTCTATCTCCATACCTGTTCAATCTATATGATGAGAAAATTACCCAAGAAACTGGACTCTATGAAGAGGAATGTAGCATCAGGATTGGAGAGAGATTCATCAGTAACCTGTGTTATGCAGATGACACAACCTTGGTTGCTGAAAGTGAGGAGGACTTGAAACACTTGTTGCAGAAGGAAATATAGCCTTCAGTATGGATTGTGTTTCAATATCAATAAAACATATTCTTACTATTGGACCATTAGGCAGTGTCATGATGGATGGAGAGGATTAAAACTTTCAACAGCTTCGTCTTATTTGGATCAACAATTAACACCCTTGGCATACCAAGGGTGCATATGAGCAGTCAGGAAATAAGGAGACACATTGCACTGGGAAAATCTGCAGCTAGGGACCTTTCCAAATTATTGAGGAGTAGTGATGCCAGTTTTAGAACAAAGGTGTCTGATTCAGGCTATGGTCTTTCTGATTACTAGTTATGCGTCTGAGTCCTGGACAATGAAAAAGGTTGACGGAAAAAGAACTGATGTCTTTGAGGTGTGGTGTAGGAGAAAAGCACTGAACATCCCATGATGGCCAAGAAAACAAATAGCTATGTCTTGGAGAGGATGCAGCTGAGCGTTCTTTGGAGGCAAGAATGATGAGGCTTCACCTTACATACTTTGGACATATTGCTAGGAGGTGCTATTCCTTAGAGAAGGACATGATGTTGGGAAAGGTGGAGGGTCAGCTAAAGAGAGGAAGACCCTCAAGGTGAACTGACAAGGTGGAGTGCTATGGGCTCTTGTGTGTCAGGAAGTGTGGGAATGGTGCAGGACAGGACTGGGTTCAGATCTATTGTTCATAGGGTTTCTATGAGTCATACTCAACTTGATAGCACCCAACAACAATGACAAGAAGAAGTCATAATTGAAGCTGAAAAAAATTAAAACAAGTCCATAAGGAGCAGAATATGATCCTGCACTATCCCACCAGAATTAAAAATTATCTTAAGAAGAGGATTGCTGCTTTGAAAACAATGATCAAAGACCATTGTCTTGAGAGATGAAATTAAAGATGCCATCCATGAAGAGACAGAGGATGAAAAAAAACAAAAAAAACTAAAAAGAATGTCAGAAGAGATCCTGAAAATTGCATGAGAGCATTGAGAAGTGACAACAAAGAGAGGTGCCGCAAAAATAAAAAAATTGAATGAATGGAACTCCAAAATCTCTGTAGATGTTCATTGAAATGAAAAATAAATAAATTAAAAAAAAAATTGAACAGAAGAGGTCAAAGAACAGCTCGAGAAGAGAAAGCAAACTACTATAAATGAATGTGCAGAGACCTAGGAGTGAAGAATAAAAATGAAATCACTCAGCATTTCATAAGCTGAAGGAACTGAAAATCAAATTCAAACCTTGGATTATAATACTTAAGCATGCTATGGAATACAATCAAGAAATCCAAGAAAAATAAAAAGAAAATAGAGGAAATAAATACTGTACTCCTTGTACCAAAAATCATTGCACAGCACTGAAATATTGCAGGAAATAGCACATGACCAAGAGCCAATGATAATTAGTGAAGGAAGAAATTCAAGCTTCACTGAGGACATTAGCAAAAAATCAGGCCCCAGAAAGAGATCAGATAGCAATTCAAATATCACAAATGACAGATAAAGCCCAGGACGTGTTCACTAGTCTATGCCAGGAAATTTGGAGAACTGGAGGAGATCAATGCTTTTTTCAATTACCAAAAAAGGTGATTCTACAAAATGTGGAAATTATCAAATGATACATTAATAACATCTGTGACCAAAATATTACTGAACCATATTAAAAAATAGCTACAACAGTCCATAGTGAACGACAAGATGTTCAAGCTGATTTTACAAAAGTCTGTGACACCAGGGGTTTCATTGCTGATGCAGATAGATTCTGGCTGAAAGTAAAGAATACCAGAAAATGTCTATCTGTGCTTCATTGACTATGCAAAAGTATTTGACTGTGTGAATCACAGCAAATTATGGCTAACGTTGAGAAGTATGGGCATCCCAGAACACTTAACTGTGTTCCCTGAGAAACTGATACCTAGACCTGTACTTAGGCTGTTGTACCAGCAGAACAAGAGAACACTTCATGATATAAAATTAGGAAAAGTATATTCCAGGGTTGTAGTCTTTCTCTGCACTTATTTAATCTGCAAGCTAAACAAATCATTTAAGAAGCTGGGCTCTATGAAGAAAACCATGATATCAGGATCAGAGGAAAACTTATCAATAATCTTCTTTATGCAGATTACACAACCTTGCTTGCTGAAAGTGAAGTGGACTTGAAGCACTTGCTGCAGAATGTTAAACATGGCAGCCTAAAATATGGATTGCATCTCAACATTGTGACAACAAAATTCCTTGCCACTGAACAATTAGAAACATCATAATGGGCAGATAAATTATTGAGACGGTCAATGACTTAATTATATTTGGATCTATAATCAATACACTTGGTACCAGTAGTCAGATAATCAGGCGGTGTAGCCCTGGGAAGTCTGTAGTTAGGGACATCTCCAAATTAATGAGGAGTAACAGGTTTGTCCTGGAGAGGGTGAAGCCAGAATATTACCTGGAGTCAAGGATTCTGAAGCTTCGTCTGACATACTTTGGGCATGTTACAAAGAGGGACTGGTCCTTGGAGAGGGACATCATTTTGGGGAGACTGGAGGGACGGCGCAGGAGAGGAAGATCCTAGATGAGATGGATCGATTCTGTGAGTGGAGCGGTGGGAATGAATGAGACAGTGAGAGTGGCACAGGATAGAACAGCGTTTAGGGTTCTTGTACATAGGGTCGCTATGAGTCGCAAATGACTTGATGGCACATAACAACAACAATGATAGGTGCACCTGATTTAGGCCATAGCCTTTTCATTTACTTTCTATGCTTCTGATAGCTGGACAATGACTAAGGATGACAGAAGAATTTATGAATTTGAACTTTGGTGATGGAGAAGGGTGTTGAAGATTCCATGGACTAGCAAAAGAACAAAGAGATCTGTTTTGGAGGAGGTGCACCCAGAGTGCTCCTTGGAAGCAAAGTTGGTGAAACTTAATCTCACATACTTTGTGTGTGGTACTAGGAGAGATTATTCCTTGGAGAGGTGGCAAAAGAAAGGAAGACCATGACCTGGTGGGTTGGCATGGTAACTGTGGCAATGATCTTGAGTGTCTCAGAGATTGTGAAAATGACACAGGATAGGACAGTGTTCAGATTTGTGCTACATAGGTTCTCGATGAATCATACTCAGCTTGATGACATTTAATAAAAAAAAAAACCCAACATAAAACACATTGATCTTATACACATGCTACTTAACCGATTGCTGTTCAGTCAAAACTGACATACAAATTACACTCTGTTTGTCCCTGAGGCTGTAGATCACATGGAAAAGAAGACCCTTGAAGAGATTAATTGAGTTTGGCAATGGAATAGAGTCTGGAAGAGATTGTGATAGTGGCAAAGGGTAGGTAAAAGTTCTGATTTGCTGTCCATGGTGTGGCTATGAGTCATAGTCCATGTCAAATAACAACTTTCACCGATTTTTTTTTGTAAACTTCAGAAAACATAAAATTGAAAATACATGTATATGTTCTTTTTCAGTTAAAAAGTAAAAAAAAAAAACAAAACACTACACAAATGCAGATACTTAAGAGTAAATTTAATACATACCTGTTTTAAATAAAATTTTTATTCTATACTGTTGTCCTTACAAAGTTTTTATACATTATTTTTCACATCTGATCTTTTTCATTTCCTTTACCCACCCCTCCCTCTACCCATCCAATTGTTTGATCCCATTATTACCTCCTCCTCCCATCCTCACCCGTCCACTCCAACACTTCCTCCATTGGACCTTCATATACATTTTAATAATTATCTTTCTATTTCTACAATAATGGTGTTATACAGTATTTGTCATTATGGGACTGAGTTAGTTCACTTAACATATGTTCTTGAGTCCTTCTCAAGTTAGGTAGTGATTTACAAGATCATTGTCCCTGCATAATGCATAATATTCCATTGTGTGAATATATCACAATTTCTCAATTCATTCTATTGTGGTTGGACATTTGGACTGTTTCCACATTCTTGTGAACAATGCTGCTGTGACCATTGGTGTGCAAATCTCTGTTTGTGCCTCAGTTCTAATTTTCTCAGGGTTGATTCCAAGCACTGGAGTCATATGGAATTTCTATGTTCAGCTTTTTGAGGCATTACCAAACTATGCATTGGAGAGTTGGACAGTGACTACGGATAATAGAAAGAGAAGTGATGCTTTTGAGCTGTGGGGCTGGAGAAGAGTGTTGGATATGCCATGCACTGCTAGGAGAACATCAGGTTTGTCCTGGGGAAGGTGAAGCCAGACTGCTCCTTGGAATCAAGGATTCTGAAGCTTCGTCTGACATACTTTGGGCATGTTGTAAGGAGGGACTGGTCCTTGGAGAGGGACATCATGTTTGGGAGAGTGGAGGGA
>NW_006399773.1:9953715-9958328 GCF_000299155.1 Elephantulus edwardii
TATTGTCTGAGGTGACTTCCCCCTGTGCGCCACTTCCAAGCTTCCCTTCCGCCCAGGAGGACATTCTTGCTGTCCCCAAGGGCCTCTTGGCCCCCAGGGCCTCCTCCCGTCCGTTTTTCCTGGGTACCTTTGAAAGATGCCTCTTCGTTATTGTCTGAGGTGTTACAATATTTTATCAGTAGTTGTTTTTCGCTTTGGTGCTGTTGGGTAGATTAAGCCTCATAGTCATCCTACGAATAAGAGATCCAACCTGTCCTGCCTTTGTCAACCTCACAATGTCTGAGACACTTGAGCTCATTGCCTTAGTCACTGTGACTGTCCTTCTGGTGGAGAGTCATCCTGTCCTTCAACATTCTCCAGTTTTTGTCAGCATGATGTCCTTCTCCAAAGAGTAGGCTTTCCTAGCAACATGCTCAAGGTGTGTGAGATGAAGCTTCACCATCCTTGCCTCAACAGAGCACTCTGGTTACATTTCCTCCAAGATATGTCTATTTGTTCTTTTGGAAATCCATGGGATATTTCGTACTCTTTCCCATCACTATAGCTCAAAGACATCAGTATTTCATTTTTTCATCCTTATTAATTGTCAATCTCTCAGTTGTGTAGCAAGTGACTGAAAATACTGTTCTCTGAATCAAGTATATCTGAGTCTTCAAACAAACGTCATCTCTCCTTGGTAAGATGGAAAGGTCCTTGACTGTAGACTTTACCAATACAATATGTCTCCAGATCTCCGGATTGTTGGTACCAAGGGTATTGATTGTGTATGCAAAGTAAAATGAAGCTGTTCACATTTACATTATTTTCTCCATCTACTATTATGTCTCCTATTGTTCCAGTGGACATGATATAACTGTAGCAGTTGTTGTCGTGTGTGGTAAACTTGAAACCGACTCAAAGATAATCCACCAGTGGGTTTTTCAGAGGGGATAAGCTACACAGGAAGAGATGAACCATCTTTCTTTCAAGGAGCAGCTGGTGGATTTGAATCCAGTATCATTAGGATTGTAGCATATCTTCTTTCCACTAGGCCACTAGAACTCTACTTATGATAGCATTCTAATAAAATGACTCTGGAGAAAAAATACTTGACCTGTCTTATGTAGATGATACAAACTTGCTTGCTGAAAGTGAGGAGGACTTGAAGCACTTGTTGTAGAAGATCAAGAAATGGAACCTTCAGTATGAACTGCATCTCACTGTCAAGAACACAAGATTCTTACCACCTCACCACTAGGCAATGTAATGATGGATGAAGAAGAATTGAAACTGTCAATAACTTCATCTTGTGTGGATCCACAATTAAAACCCTTGGTACTAGAAGTAGGAAATAAGGAACTGACTAGAAGAGATCTACAATTTCTTCCATTACAAAAAAAGGTGGCTCGACAGCATATGAAAATTATCAAACCATTTCATGTGCATAGTTTCTGAAAATTATCCAAATATGACTGGAACAGCACATCAACAGAGAACTGCAGATGTGTAGACTGGGTTTAGTAGAGGCCATGGTACCAGGGATATTTTAGCTAATGTAAGATGGATCTTTGCTGAAAGCAGAGAGTTCTAGGAGAATGCCTGTTTTTCATTGACTGTGAAGAGGCATTTGTCTGTGGATCACAACAAACTGTAGCTAACTCTGAGAAGAATGGGAATCCTACAATGCTGAGAAACCTGTAAGTGGACCATGGGACAGTTGTTGGAACAGAGCAAGGAAATACTGCATGGTTCAGTATAGGGAAAAGTGTACTCCAGGGATGTGTCCTAGCTCCATAACTTTTCAATGCTTATGAAGAACAGATCTACCAGGAAGCTGGGTTCCATGAGAAGGAGTGTGGCATCAAGATTGGAGGGAGACTTATCAACAACGTATGTTATGCAGATGACACCACCCTGTTTACTAAAACTGAGGCGGACCTGAAGCGCTTGCTGCAGAAGGCCAAGGACTACAGCCATCAATATAGATTAAAGCTCAATATCAAGAATACAAAGATTCTCACCACTGGGCCAATTGACAGCATCATGATAGATGGTGAAGAGATCGAGATTGTTAACAGCTTTAGTTTGCTTGGCTCCACAATCAACACTCTTAGTAACAGCAACCAGAAAAATCAAAAGACAAATTTCATTGGGAAAGTTTGCAGTCAGGGACTTCTCCAGAGTACTAAAAAGCAATGATTTCAGTCTAGAGACTAAGGTATGTCTGGTTCAGGCCATAGTCTACACAATAAATTACTATGCATCGAAAACTGGACATTGACTAGGGAATTTTGAAATTTTGCAAGAATATTGATGCCTTTGGGCTACAGTGCTGAATATACTATGAACTGTCAGGAGAACAAAGAGCCTCATCCTAGAGAGCGTAAAACCAGGATAGTCCTGGGAGGCAAATACTCTGAGGCTTCGTCTAACATAATGTAGACATGTTGCAAGGAGGGACCTGCCTTTGGAAAGGGACATCATGCTTGGAAGGGTGGAGGGACAGCACAAGAAAAGAAGACTCTCAATGAAATGAATAGATTCAGTGATTGGGATAATAGGGGTAGGTGGGTCAGAGTCACTAAGATTTGCACAGAAAAGAGCAGAATTCATGGCTATTGTACATAGGGTCGTTAAGAGACACAAATGACTCGACAGCACATCCCAACAACAACAACAACAACATTGCACTGGCAAAATCTGCAGTTAAGGACCTCTCCAAATTATTGAGGAATGATGATGCCAGGTTAAGGACTAAGGAGCTTCTGATTCAGGTGATAATCTTTCTGATCACTTGTTATGCATCTGAGAGGTGGACAATGAGGAAGGATGACAGAAAAAGAATTATTGACACCTTGGAGCTTTGGTGTTGAAGAAGAGCACTGATCATCCCAAGGATGGCCAAGAGACCAAACATATATGTCTTGGAGAGGGTCCAGTCGGACTGCTCTTTGGAGGGAAGAATGATTAAGCTTTGCTTCACTTACTTGAGGTATGTTACTAGAAGGGACTATTCCTTGGAGGAGGATATGATGTTGAGAAGGATGGAAGGTTGGTGAAGGAGAGGAAGTCCTCAACCAGGTGGATTCACAGGCAGCTGTTGCAATAGGCTCTTGTGTGTCAGGAAGTGTGAGGATGGCAAAGAATAGAACTGGAATGGGATCTTTTGTTCAAGGGGTCACTATGAGTCATACTCAACTCGATGGTACCTAACAACAACAACAATATACAAGGACTACTTTTATGATTTTTCCCTTACTGTAATGAATAATTTTAGTAAAATCATCAAATGAGAGAAAAATAAATAGAAATATAAGAATGGTTCATTAGCAAAAACTACCCTCTTTGCAGGCAGAAACACCAGAAATACAAAACAGCAGAGAATCAGTGTGTTATCTCAGCAGATTGTCCATAAATTCCTTTTTTGGTCTTGGTGTTTAATGTTGAGCATCAGCAGATTTTTAAGTATTTTGGAAGGATTGCCCAAAATGAGTTATAGCGAAGATTTTTAAAAAAGAAAACCAACCCAAAATAGCATCAGTTTAAAACTACAATAAAATATTTGAATATTGTAAAGGATAGTGACAAATGAAAATAAGTTTTACTTATTATAACATCCTGCCATCTCAATATGACTTGTGGTGTGCAAATGACAACTACTTTATCTGTATTACAACTTCCATTGTCTGATCAATCAGTTCATCATAAATTGGTGCTGCTTCTGCTTTGCAGAAGAACATAAAATGCTAATTTGGCTATTACTCTACTGCAAAGCAGCTGTGATTACAACCTCCTGAGCACTGAAAATACTTCCTAACAGACTCGTGTGAAATTTTCATATGGGGAACTTCAAAAAAAGCTAAATATGCATATTTCACAATTTCGAGAGATATTTTGCATCATGCTGTTATATTCTGCAACTCAGCAAGAATAAATATCATATCCTAGGACTTTTACTCTCATAAACCCTGTTCCATCAGTCAAGTACAACATATACCATTTTAGAATCAATATAGTTCATTTGTGTTTTAAGAAGTAACCCCGGAGGAAAAAGAAAAAGCATAACGAATCAAAGATCTCTGTAAATGTCATTATCCCCTCTCCTAAATAGTTTATATGCTTAGTATTTATTTGCATACTTTCAGTGACTTTATGACCATATCACAGTATTATTTTCAATAAAGTGTTAAATATTATTTACACTTTTAAGAAAATGTAAGAGTGTTAAGAATACAGATGCAATTTATGGATTTGGGATCCTAATTTTGGAGATAGCTTGTATTTATACAAATTATTATATGATAAAAATTTGAATCTAACTAGTAATAACCAACAATCTCTCTCTCTCATCTCCAACATATTGGAACTGACTTAGAGCTCACTATCCAGTGAGTTTGTATAGGCCCTATATCCTATGGGCAGAGATCACTCATCTTTTTCCTATAGGGCAGCAGATAGATTTGAAAGAGCTACTTTTAAGTTGGCAACACAGCTCCTTACCCACTAGGCTGTCAGAGATTCCCATTGGTACTTAGTTTAATTTTAAAGTTAAGATGTTAATGAAAAAAAATGCTAGTAAATTGGGTGCTATTATTTAAAAATATTTCTTATCAAAAAACTGAGTTGTTGTTGTT
>NW_006399773.1:9963923-9973816 GCF_000299155.1 Elephantulus edwardii
GAGCCACAGCGCCCAGTCACCTTGCAGGGAACGGTGTGAGGCTTGCCAATCTTGTTCCCCCAGTAGCCACACCACACAGGGACAATGGAGAGCTTGGGTAGAATGATGGCCCCACGGATAGTAGTAGCCACCTCCTTGAAGCACTTGATGCCCAAGCCAACATGACCATTATAGTCTCCGATGGCGACAAAGGCCTTGAACCTGGTCCGCTGGCCAGCACGTGTCTGCCTCTGCACTGGCATGATCTTCAACACTTCATCCTTGAGGGGCATGCCCAGGAAGAAGTCGATGATCTCAGATTCCCTGATGGGCAGGGAGAAGAGATAAATCTCCTCCAATGATTTAATCTTCATATCTTTCACCAGGAGGCCCAGTTTGGTGACGGGGAGCCACTCCTTGTCCTCGGCTTTGCCCCCTCGAGCTCCGCGGCCCCGTCCATGGCCGTGGCCCCAACCCTGCAAACTGCTACCGAAGCCTCCGCAGAAATTGCCTCAGGCTCCCATCCCAGGGCCTCCAGGGCCTCCAGGCCCTCCCGCTGCACTGGCGTCATGCGACATTTGGTGTTTTCTCAGAGAAGAAGCCTCCAGATTTCTTGGCACAACTTAGGGATCACATCCAGGGCAGTGTCTCTCTTCTGAAATATGTCGATTGGTATGCCGTCAACTCCTGGATCCTTGTTTTTTCCCAATTCCTTCAGAGCAGTTTGAACTTCTTCCTTCATCACCATAGGCTCTTGTTCATTTGTCATTTCATGAAATTCTTCTGTGTCAGCCAACTCCTTCTGATACAGTGACTCTGTGTACTCCTTCCATCTTCTCTTGATACTTCCTGGATCATTTAACATTCTACCCAAAGTATCCTTAAGTATTGCCACCCTTGGCTCGAATTTGTTTTTCAGCTCTTTCAGCTTAAGAAACACTGAGCGAGTTTCCCCCCTTTTGATTTTCTGACTCTAGCTCTCTGCACATTTCATTATAGCATCTTACTTTTTGTCGTCCTGGGCTGCCTTTTGAAATTTTCTGTTTAGCTCTTTGATTTCATTTCTTCCTTTAGCTTTGGCTTCTCAGCGCTCTAATGAAATATTCAGAGTCTCATCTGACATCCATCTTGGTTTTCTTTTTCAGCCTTTGTAATGATCTTTTGCATTCTTCATAGATGATTTTCTTGATACCCTCCCAGAGTTCATTTGGCCTACACTCATTGGTGCTAAAGGCCTCAAACCTGTTCCTGAGATGGTTTTAAAATTTGAGTGGGATAGACTTAAGATCAAATTTTGGCTCCCATGGACTTGATTTTTGTGAGTCTGGGAGGAGAGAGACGGAGCTTTGCTGATCTCCAGATTCACCCAGGTAACCTCAGGCTGCATTGGCCAGCGCACCCTGAAGCATTGCCAAAAAAAAAATCTCATGGACTGCTAGAAGAAAAATAAAAACAGATATGCCTTGGGCAGTGTACAAGCTGAGTGTTCCTTGGAGGCAAAGATGATAAAGCATCATTTCACTTACTTTGGGCATATTTCTAGAAGAGGCTATTCATTACAGAGAGACAACATGCTTGGGGAAAAAGAGGGGCAGCGAAAGAGAGGAAGACCCTCAACCAGGTAAATAAATGAAGTAACTTCAGCAATAGACTTAAGTGTGTCAGAAATTGTGAAGATGACACAGGATGAGTCAGGGCCAACCAATTACACTTAACAACAACAAAAGAAGAATTTATGCCTTTGAGCTGTGGTGTTGGAGAAAAGTATTGAACATATATATTACCAAGAGAACAAACAGGTATACCCTGGAAAGGGTGATACCAGGCTGCTTCTTAGAGATAAGAATTCTGAAGCCCTGTCTTACGTACTTTGGACATGTGTCCAGGAGAGTCCATTCCCTCAATAAGGACATCATATTTTGGAAGAGTGGAGGCATAGCACAGTAGACCCCGGAGGAGATGGATTGACATAGTAGCTAGAGAAATGCAGGTATGTGTGCTGGAGACAGTGAGTCTGGTTCAGGATAGAGCAGAGTTCAGAGTTATTGTGCATAGGGTCATAATGAGTCACAGTCAACTCAATGTCACAAAGCAACTACAAAGAACAGTATATATGTAAATCATTTTAGATTAGCTAATCCGTTGTCAAGTAACAAAGAGTCCTGATAGTGTGATGGTGAGAACTTTGGCTGCTAAATGCAAAGTCAGTATTTGGAACCTATCCAGTGCTCTGCACGTGAAAAGCCTGGTAATCTCCTTCCTTAAAGATTGTATCATAGAACACTCTGTGGGGCTATCTGCTCTGTCTTACAGTATCGCATGGAGTCAAAATTATCTCTAAAATACAGTAAGAGTGATAATCATAAGAAACTGAATTCTATCAGATAGATATTAGAGTTTCTGGACAATTCTATTTTTTGTCTTGTTTTCGCAGTGTCTTGGGCCAGTTTCTGTTTTCTCCATCATTTAAAAAAAAACTACTTAATAAATTTTTATACAAAAACATTTGTTTGTCAAATGTTCCCACAACATGTTGTTTTTTTTTAAAAAAAATTATTTGCATATGGTAAAAAAAAGATGCACATGTTTGTGTTTTCACTAATGAATAGAGTCACACTTACCACTCTAAAGATCCTCCTCTCCTGTGACCTCTTTTGTTAACAGCCGTCAACTTTTGCCAGAAACGGATCTATTTTTCACTTCTACAGTTTTACATAATCCAGAATATCATAGAAATAGAATCAAGCCGTGTGGAACCTTATAGATTTCATTTCTTTTGCTTGGAAAAATATATTTAAAATTTTAGTCATGTTTTTGTGTGAATGTATAGTTTGTCCATTTTTCCTGCTGAGCAGTGTTCTATTTCAAATACCCTTTTTTTTTTTATCCTTGCAAGTTGACAAATTTTCAAGAACTATAATGATTTGAGGTTTTTGCCCTGTTTTATAGTTTAGCAAGTTCTCCTGCCACAGTTTCATGGATGTTGGGATAACATAGCAACTCCTGCATCCGAAGCAGCACACGTTTTCACTTATGACACATCAGGCAGCATGAGTTTATGTTGTTCCCTTTGCGTTCCCCTTTGTCTACTCATCTGATGAGCAACGGCCCATGCTCATAGATACTTATACTGTCCAGAAACTCAGGGTTTTATATTAAAAAATGGTCCTTGGTTTAACAGGTTCCTTTCTAATATTGAATTGCTCTCTGGTCAAAACAAAGCTCACAGATAAGCAGAGGAAAGATGTCAGGTGGCAAGGTGAAGGCATGTTGCAATTTGAGACCATGCAGACTGCAGGCAGGGTGCGCACCATGAGGTTGGCTTAGCTGTTTGCCATAGACACACACAACTTGGATAGTCTGTGATATGGAAAGTCCCAACAGCTCTCGGTCCATATTAGAAGTCATCACAAAAGCAAAATAAATAGTAGTGGCAGCAGCAGTATCTGCCATGTTACAGAAAAAGAACTGTAGTAAAAGGCTGAATGGTTTATGCTTTCATCTTTCCAGTCCATTATTGTGACACCTCTATAAAAAATGTACTCTTCTGCTTCAATATGCAGTACTATAGCTCAGTCAGTATATTTTGTCAGTACATTAGTACAAAGTAAACACTCATTAATGAAATTATGTATTGAATTGTGTCTCTCAAAATGATATGTTGAAAACCATCCCCATGACTGTGCCTCTGTCTGTGACTCTTTTTGGAAATACAGATACTCTTTGATGGTAATGATTGTTGTTATATACCACGGTGTCAAAACTGACCCATACCTGACTCTCCAGTAGTTTTTCAGAGTCAGTAAATCAGGCAAGAGTAAATGGCATGGGAAGATATTGTCTAGCTCTTTTCATCAAATATAAACCACATGATTTAGGTTAGAGACATGACTCCCTACCATTAAATCATATTGGGATAATCACAGTTTCTACATATGTGAGTTTGTGCAGCTTTGATGTTACAGTATCTGACTGAATTTGACCTATTGTACATAGTTACATTATGACTTAGAACCCACTTGACAATACCTAAAACCTACTACAGTCATGAGGAAATCTTATAAATAAAGAAACTGAACTCTGGCTGCCTACTGGGTACAAAGTTGCACTCCTTCTAAAGGCATAAGGCTTGACTCAACCAGCTACTCCACAGAAGAAAGATGGGGAAATTCCTTTTGTTTGTTTCACAGTCTCTGAAAATGCACTGGTGGGTCCACTATGACTGGGCTTCAACTTCAAGGCACTTAACCATAGCAAGATATTCATTCTCTCTCTCTCTCTCTCTCTCTCTCTCTCACACACACACACACACACACACACACAGACGGAGAGAGAGAGACACTACCATGTGGACATCTATCTAGAAAACCAAGGAAGCCACTCATTCCAGGTGCTAAACAAATGGAATAATACATGACAATACCTTCCACTAGAGCTGATACAGAGAAAACACAGTCCTGTCAATGCTCTTAGTAAAAGATTTCTAGTCCTCAAACCTGTGAAAAGAGGACAATCTTGTCCTTTAAAGGCACCTACCTAAAGTGTTTTTGTTATAAAAAGTAGTCGCAAATCAAGACCACAGTCACTGGAATGAAACAGGTAGGTGAGAGTTGAGTAATGTGCAAATTTGGCCATGACTCTCTGGTGTGGCATCAATGTAATGAAGTAATGTGGCAGTTATAAAATGTAGTGTCCCTCGTGATGTAGTCTGATATTATAAGCCCCTTTCTCTCTGAATCCTTTGTAAGGTCATTATCGTCAATTCTTTGGATTAAATCAGTGATTATCTTCTGTCTCTGGATTCATCACCCTCCATAACTAAACTAGTAATCTATTGCTTTACCTGCCGAAGTTGGATTTTTCACCCTTCTCAACTACATGAGGCAGAAAAAAACCTCTTTCTTGACCTCAGATCTGGTGCTTGCTGTCTCTGATTGTATAAAATCCTATCATTTTATGTCCAGCTTCATTTTTGATGCCAACTTCATAATTTCAGACTACTAGCTATTCTTTTTAAATTTTTTATATCTTTTTTATTAATTTTAATGAAAGCTTCAGAGACTTAAGGTTTCTATTTATTCATTTTTGTACTTTTTTTCCTGCCCCCCCCAATTCACTCTTCTCCTTAAAAAGTAAAAGAAAAACTCTTTAATTATTATGCAATCCCTCCCCCCAAGTCCATTCCACTGTACAGCCTTCAATTCTGGACTCCTGTTGTGACAATAATACCCATTCATACTTCCCTTTTAAACAGCTCTCTCCCTCATCTGTTTCAATGCAATACACATCATTCATTCCCTCCTTCTCTGTTTTCCCATTTTACAACAGAGTCCCTATGAAATATTTTTTTATTTCCAATTTTTGCATTTCAGTCACCAATTATTAATAATAAATATAAATTACATATTTGACCTATTTCAGATTTGTTTAAGTTGATAGAAATCTTTCATTTCCCCGTTTTACTTTCCTTTTGGTGCATATATATTTGAATAATAATTGTTAAAAGGTTTTCCTTGTACGTGTATGAATAATATTCTATTACTCATTGCATTGTACTTTAGGGTGGATCTTGACATTATCTTTCTGATTATGAATACAACATCACTCATTTTCATAACTTGTTCTTCTAAGAATCTTAGCAGACCACTTTTAAGAAATGTTTCCAAATGTTTGATTTGTTGTCTTACTCCATGATTTCCAGCATCAACAGTCCCTTGTTCAATCAGTCCCCTCATTCCTCGATGGCCATTGGATTTGATGGCTTGCTAGAAGGTCTCCCAGAGACTCAGACCTGCCAGGGAAGTTATTTGTGTGACTGTAGGTATGCAGGCCAGTTTTGCATAGACTGGTGAGCAGTGTAGACTGTCAGTTGCCATGCAGCTGCAAAGTGGATGTCTTAGAAGCAGAAAGCTGGCATTTAGTTCTCATGGGCCTAGATAAGCCTCCATCAGGGTGAGGCTTGGATCCCATCCTAATCCTATCTCTTTACAACAAATACCTCAGCACAAAATAAATAGTTAATCAATGGCCAGAAAAAAAATATTTAAACAATAAACCTTTGACACAACATCATTCGTCCTCAATTCTCATGCTCAGCATAATAGATCATGTGATTGTCTGACTCAAATTGACTAATACCAATCTTCCTCAGTTCAATAATGTCCAGAATATTGATATTTATGAATTCCTTTTCCTTTTTAACAACATCCCATTTGCTTTAGATTCATATATTTAAATTATTAAGGAATGTTTGCTGCTGTTCTTCCTCATTTTGAATGTCTTCCAACTGAGGGATCTACACCGAGTACTATATCTAACAGAGTTCGTCTACAGATAGATGAGTTTAGCACTTTGAAGGCCCGTTGTTTCAGAAATTACGGCCAATCCTCATTCTTAGTCTGTCTCAATCAGAACGCTTTCTACCTGTAACCTGTCTACCTAGGTGAACTTTGTGCCATTATCCCAAAGGATGATGGTGCAAATCTACCAAATGCTCTGCAGAAGATTTACAGTCCCCTACCATGTAATTTGCAATCTTTGAAAGCACAATGGAGAGACAGCTATGAGTGTTTCTGATTCAACAAGTCATAGTAATGACAACATATATCTAAGCTTCACTATATTTACTAATCTAGAGAATATGGTCTACAAAAGACATATTTGGAGATTATTCAAAGAATTTGGAATAACTAGTTTTGATACAGGCTTAGATATGGGAATACAATTTTCACTATTATCACATATGACAGAAATAATGTTACTTCCTACAATGCTTCAGAGAGTAAATTGTTAACAATAAAAACAATTTTAAAATTAATTCTCCTTGTAATTTAAGATGCTATAACAATGCATAAATAGACACTAAGAATTATATGCAAGTAATAAGCCTTTACAAAGTAATGATCCTTTTAAAAAGAAAATATTTAAAAATATCCTCTATATAACAATAACAATGTCATTTTCAACTTTGTTAAAATGCATTTATTTTTAACTTTTCATATTCTAAGTGAAGCCCACTATTTTAATTATTATAGATGAAAATGTAGTCAGTGATAACATGCATTTTGATATTCTATTTTGAGAAAATGAGGTCCATCAGTTTTAAAATTAATCAAGTTAATATGTTTATAGCTAATATTATGGTTCAAATGTACTAGCTGCTTTGTGGGAAAAAGTTGACAACCAACCTTCTTCATGCTACTAATAGTCTTTAAAGACCCACTGGAGAATTAGTTATTAATTGATTTTGACTTGATGGAATGAATTAGTGAGTAATACAAAATTTTCACAAAGAAAAAAAATGGAAAAAAAGCTGGTGCACTTGAATGATAGTCTTGACAAAAGATATTTAATACACGTTAGATCACCAGGAGCATGACCGAATCTGCCTTGGAAGTACAGTCAGAAATGCTTCGAGGATGATAAGACTTTGCTTCACATACTTGGGACATATTATTAGGAAGAGCCTCACCTTAGAGAAGGCTATAGTGCTTGAGAAAGCTAATTCAGTTAAAAAGGAAATATCAATGAAATGAACCGACACAGTAATTACAATGGTGGCTTCAAGCATTGAAGCAATCTTAAGTATGGAATAGAAAAAGGCATTGTTTTAATCTGTTCATTGAAAGTTGAAACAATCCATGACATGTAACAACAACAATATTTATTTCATTGTGTTGTTGTTGTTGTTATGTGGCATCAAGTCGTTTGCGACTCATAGCGACTCTATGTACAACAGCCCTACACTCTGCTCTGTCCTGTGCCAATCTCACTGTGTCGGACACACCCACCCCGATTACCCTAGTCACTGAATCAATCCACCTCATAGAGGTTCTTTCCCTTCTGTGGTGCCCCTCCACCCTCACAAACATGATGTCCCTCTCCAAAGACCTGTCTCTCCTTACAACATGTCCAAAGTATGTCAGACGAAGCCTCAGAATCCTTGTCTCCAAGGAGCAGCCCGGCTTAACACTCTCAAGGATGAACATGTTAATTTTCTTAGCAGTCCATGGTACATTCAATACTCTTCTCCAGCACCACAGCTCAAAGGCATCAATTCTCCTTCTGTCCTCCCTAGTCATTGTCCAACTCTCTGATGCATAACAAGTGATTGCAAAGACCATGGCCTGTATCAGACGTATCTTTGTCTCCAGAGAGACACCAGACACCATTGCTTTTCAGCACTTTAGAGAAGTCCCTAACAGCAGACTTTCTCATCGCAATATGTCTTTGAATTTCCTGGCTGCTGGGCCAAGAGTGTTGACTGTGGAGCCAAGCAGACTAAAGCTTTGAACAATTTCAATCTCTTCATCATCGATCCTGATGCTGCCAACTGGCCCAGTGGTGAGAAGCTTTGTCTTCTTGACATTGAACCTCAACCCATATTGAAGGCTGCAGTCCTTGACCATATGCAGCAAGCACTTCAGGTCCTCCTCAGTTTCAGCAAGCAGGGTTGTGTCATCTGCATAATGCAGATTGTTGTTGAATCTTCCAGCAATCCTGGTGTCACACTTCTCCTCATAGAGCTCAGCCTCCTGAATAATCTGTCCTGCATATAGGTTGAAAACATATAGAGATAGGACACATCCCTGGCGTACACCTTCCCAATTTTGAACCATGCAGTGTTTCCTTGCTCTGTTCTGATGACTCCCTCCTGGTCCAAGTAAAGCTTTCACATGGTCAAGTATTCTGGGATTCCCATTCTTCTCAGAGCCAGCCATTTGTTATGATCCACACAGTTAAATGCCTTTACATAATCAATAAAACACAGAGAGACATTCATCTGGTAATCCCTGCTTTCAGCTAATATCCATCTAACATTAAGTACCATGACCCTTTCCAAACCCAACCTGAACTTCTGACAGTTCCCTGTTGATATGTTGTTCCAGTCATTTTTGCATATTCTTCAGCAGAATCTTGCTTGTGAAATCAAAGATATTGTTCTATAATTTCCATAGTCTGTTGCTACACTGTTCTTTGGAATGGAACAAATATAGATCTCTTCCAGTCAGTTGGCCAAGTGGTTGTTCTCCAGATTTCTTGGCACAACTTGGTGAGCACATCCAGGGCAGAATCTGTTAATTTAAATATGTCAATTGGTATACCATCTATTCCTGGTGTCTTTCTTTTTGCTTTTTGCTAATTCCCTCAAAGCAGCTTGAACTTCTTCCTTCATCACCCTAGGCTCTTGCTCATTTATTGTTTAATGAAATTCTGCTGTATCTGCCAATTCTTTTTCTTTTAATACTTCCTGAATCATTTAATATTCTGCCTAAAGCATCCTTAATTATAGCAACTCGAGGTTTGAATTTGTTCTTCAGTTCCTTGAGCGTAAACAAGACCCATAGCTCAAGTTGGCACTGGGCCAGGAAAACAATCTATATACCAGTTCTAAGAACATATCACCCTCACTTGGGAAACATTACCAGTAAAATTAAGAGACACTGGCCACAGTATTAGAAATTGTCAGCAGCTTAAGTGTTTGTAATCACAGAAGCCCAGAAAGCTTCAGATATAAGCTATCAGATCAAGGGCTGGACAACAGGAGATAGGTGTTGAAGGAAGTGGGTCAGAGTGGATGGGGATGCTGGTGGATGGTGGAGCAGGGAAACAAGCAGGTTAAGACATTTGTGTCAAAGGTAGGAACAACACTGAAACTAATGGTTAATTCCACAATTACGGAAATATCTTTTGCTTTTTTCTGTAAAATGCTTCTCTGTCAGATACTTCTCTAAATCTGAGCGAGCGTTCAGATTAAAATAGATTAGGAAGAAGGATTGGCTATGTACTTCTGAAATAGCAGGCTTCTGAAAACCCTATGTACAACAGAGTACACATAGACTAACAGGATAACTGTATTTATTGCATTATGACACTATATTTAGTTCCATTTTTTAATTACACTGTTAATCTTG
>NW_006399773.1:9975777-9977180 GCF_000299155.1 Elephantulus edwardii
TGTGTCAGAGACAGTGCGATTGGCACAGGACAGAGCAGGGTTTAGGTCTGTTGTACACAGAGTCGCTATGAGTCGCAAATGACTCGACAGTACATAACAACAACAACAACAACAACAAATACTCTTTTAGCTGTGGTGGTCAAGAGGCAAGAAGCTGCGTGACTGTGGGTTTAAGCAGCCACCACATCAATCTAGCTTGTTCTGGGCCGTCCTTTCCTTTGTTGATCCTCTACTTTCCCAAACATAATATCCTTTATCAAGTAATTATCCTTGTTCTTCAGTACTTTACAGAAGTCCTTGAGAGCAGGTTTTCCCAATGAAATACATCATTTGAATCCTTGGATGTGGCTACAGTACATGTTGGTTGTGGAACCAAGTATCATGAAGTCACTGATAACTTCAATCTTTTCTCCCTCTATCATAATGTTTCTTGTTTTGTTCTGTTGTGAAGACATTTACTTTCTTGACATTAAGGTGTAATACATATTGAAGGCTATATTTTGTTTGTTTTCTTTATATGCAATATTTAAAATTATCTTTAAGCAAAGTTATAAGATCTGCATGGACATAACAATCTACATAACAAAGATTATTGACGACTCTTCCTCTAATCTGCTATCATATTCTTCTTCATGTTGTCCCACTTTTTGGATTATTTGAATGATTTAACTGGTACAGAGAAAAGGCACTCTTTGTGAGCACAGAACCTGAATTTTACCCAATATGATCCTATGGGTGGCTAGGGAAATTTATTGAAGCACTCATCCTTTAGTTTTTACCTTCACCTTCCCTGGCAAGTTCTCCTAAGCTAGCTGTCCTTCTCTTTAGTTGGGTTAGCAGAAAACTGTGAGGTTAGTTGGATCTCACTAGAGGATCTCACCTGAGCTCCTCACAGTAAGATCTTCCATGGCTGAAACCATAAATCACTGAGACCCTGCAGACACAGGTGATCAGTAATTCTAGGGATTAATATGCATTCCTCTAATTTTCTACCAAGTGTTTTATATCTTATCATCTGGACATAATGTGTTTGATTTCAAGACTATTTTTTAACCTGCCTGTCTTTCAGTGTTCCTTATAATACATTGGGGATTCTTACATTTGATATTGAATGGATGTCAAGGACAAAGAGTTTGACTTATTCTTCTTTGACTTTTCCTAATATATATCACAGTGCTGACATATAATCGTGTTCCATAAATATCTTTAAATAATTAAAGATATTGATTTATTTGACTGTTTTGCTATTGTTTGACTATTTAACTATTGTTTAAAATGTATGGGAGAAAATGAATGAGAATAGACACATTGCAGAGGAAGTTATTAACCTTTTAATTGATTGTGGTATCATATATTATTTCATTGACAATAAATCTAATATAATATTGTTGTTGTTATGTGCC
>NW_006399773.1:9979890-10014081 GCF_000299155.1 Elephantulus edwardii
ATTTCAGAAGTGGGTGGCCAATTCTTCTTCCTAGTCTGTCTTAGTCTGAATGTTCAGATTTAGAGGAGTATCTGACAGACAAGCAATTTGTGGAGCAGTGAAAGATAAATCCCTTATTGTGGGGTTAAGCATTAGTTACAGTGTTGACCCCACCCCTACCCCAGTGCCTTGACCCACTTACTTCCCAGTTCCACCCTCCACCAGGATAACCCTTCACATCTGCCAAGTCCTTTCAGAAAATATCTTCCATTGTCCAACCCAAGATCTGACAGCTTGTATCTTAAGCTTTCTTGGTTTCTGTGATTCCAAACATGTCAACTGCTGACATTTTTTTTTCTTTTGACCAGTGTCTCTTAAGTTTAGTTGTACCGTCTCCAAGGGAAGGTGACGTGTCTTGTAGAACTCCAGTGTAGATTATGTTTTCCTTTCTGGCCCGAGGGCCGGTTTTTCTGTGTACCTGGAAGATGCCTCTTTGCTATTATCCAAGGTGACCTTCCCCAGTGCGCAGCTTCCCGTCTTCCCTTCCGCCCAGGAGCACGTTCTCCCGCAGGTCCCTCTGTGCACCTGAAAGATGCCTCTTTACTATTATCCGAGGTGACCTTCAGAAACTAATTTTGAAAGTAGATTACACACTGGAAAAAATAAAATTATGGGTGAATTTTCAAAATTATCTCTCTGCATATACTAAGAAATTATATTTAACAAAATATTCTGTTCAAAATAATAGAATTTTACTCATTTGTTTAAAAAAACACAGATACAATTTATTAAGAAGTAAATTTCAAATATAATGATGTAAAATGCTAAATGTACTTCTCGCCCTGTAAGTCATGTCATAATTATTCCGCAAAAACATTTAAATATAAATGAACATACATCTTTTCTTTTACTTTTCCAAGAGGGTAGTGTCTGGGGGGGAAGCCTTGGGAGGGGACAAATCTACAACAATGAATGAATGGAAATCCAAAGCCTCTGAAAATTTTCACTGAAATTAATAACAAATTTAAATTTAAAAAAAGAATTAAGTTAGGAAAAAAATAATTGAACATACAGAAAAAATTGGTATTACAAAGCTTATTAAGAAATAAAACACCTATCATATAGACTAAGATGTGTAAAAATAGAACCATTTTGTTTAGTTGCTTTGTCCAAAAACACATTTAAAAATCACCTATTATTTGTCACGTTAGACTAGATATAAAGCTAAAAATTTATTAAGAAAATAAAGAAATGCATTATTAAAATAATTTATGTATATTATCAATGGGAAATGCTGAATTGTAATACCACTGTGTTTTTAAGTGCAATCACACCTAAAAATACAGAGCATAAAAGTCGACATTAGAAATCATTTAAAACTTCACACATTTCATATATATAACCTGTTTATTGAGAGTAAATATCACAAACATAAGTAGAGGTTTTATTTATTTATTTTCTCCTGAAGCTCAAGTATTTGCTAATTAAGAAAAAACAAAATTGATACTTATATATGACCTTTTCTTACTAATCCATTTAAATGTAATTATCCTTGGTGTTAATGTATAGTTTGTGCTAATCAATGTTAAATTTCATTATGTATCGTATTTCTTCATCCGATGAGTTTTGTTTATTTGATTTGTTAAACATTGTTGTTGATTGCCTTTGAGTCCAGCAGGACTCATAGGGACCCTATGAACAAAAGGCCTCTAGGCCCCCTACAACTATCAAACTTTATCAAAGTTCACAGAGTTTCAGGAGGCAAGTTGTTTAGGAAATGGATGCCACTCCTGCTTCTAAATCTGTGATAGAATGTTATTCACTGAGTCGCTTGTGATACAGTGACCTTATGTATAGCAGCTCTGAATCCCTTTTCTGAATCAGTCTCACTAATGCTGACACATACACCTCCATTGCCCCCGTTACTGTATCAATCCATCTCATCTGGGATCTTCCTCTCTTGCACTGTCCGTCTACCCTTCCTAGCATGATATCCTTCTCCAAGGACCAATCTCTCCTGGCCACGTGTCCAAAGTAAGTGAGGAGGAGCTTCAAAATCATAGCCTCCAAGGAAAGACTTGATTTCATCCTCTTCAAGACAAAATGTTTTGCCCACGAAATGCCCCTCAAAAGAATTAATCCACATGTTTGTAAATACAAATAAGTACTTTATTCCAGAGTATATCCACATGTGGAGACTTTCTCCCTCTTTAGGAAGGTGGCGAGGGAAAATGCCCAGAGTTCCCCACTCCCATAATTGTTTTTATGGCTTTCCTGGGTGCCACTGTGGGGGAGGGAAGATTGAGATCGTGGTTGGTGGGTCGGGGGATCAGTCATGTGTGTTGGTTGGCTTTTGATGGGCTGGCTACTTTGCCCGCCTTTACTCTTTTTGTGTCACTAGACACTAGTTAATTTACTTTGCAGGACAGATAAGACTTTACCCGGGGCATTTGTGTTTGCCTTAAGCTAAGAATTTTTATGGCCTGCTTCTGCTTCTGGTACTAATGGGGGTTTATAAAATATGGGGTTTATGCTGTCCTCTCATAAACATTATTTGACCGTAAATAGATGGATTGATTTTTGTGTTCTTGTTTCCATTCCATTGGCTTATGTGTCTGTTGTTGCAACAAATACCATGCTACTTTGTTGTTTGTTTGTTTGTTTGTTTGTTTGTTTGTTTGTTTGTTTCAGAAGGGGTTTACTGAGTCAGGATCTCTTTCCTCTCCAATAAAACTGCAAATTGCCTTTCATAGGATTGTCTTTTTGACAGAGTTGAGTCTTCCTATCCGTGAACAGGAAGCATTTTTTTTAACATTATTCTCATTGTTTCCTTTGATACTACTTTGTAGTTTTCTTTATTAACACTGGGATGATTTAGTGGTAAGGAGTTGCACTGCTAAATAAAAGACACATGGTTCAAATCTGCTAGTCATCTGTGGGAGAAATACAGACAATCTCCTGAATTAATTATTGCCTCCGAAAACCTACTGAAGGGTCAGTTACAGGTCAGTTCCTCCTCCACAGTATTTAAACACATTACAATATCTTACTCTAATATCTTTCTATATGTGTATTTTCTTTTTCAATTATTATAATAGTTAATTTACAAAATTCAAATACGTTGCTTTCCACAACAGATTCTTCCAATTTTCCTCACTTATAATGTCCCTCCATCCACACCCACACACACCCAATCCATCCCCTGCACATCTCATCCCTCTGCTTCCACCCTATCCCTGGCTTGGATCCTTACAGTCATTCTACAATAATGGTTTTATACCTGTCTCTACTTCTTGTTTTTGCGTATCATACAGTCAGAATCAACCCATAACATAGTATATCTAAAATCCATCATTTTTCTCTGTCACAATGTTTATTTTTTCTGTTCTCTTGAAATCTTCTACTTATTCTGCCTAGCAATCACATAGCAGTGCCTGAATCATATGAATCCCACAAGAACTCTGCTCATCACTGTGTAGTTTTTGTGTACTGTCAAGTCAGAACTGACCCACAGCTGACTCTGCAGTCAGTTTTCAGAGGCAGTAAATCGCATGAGATGAGATTGCCCATCTTCCTCCCAGAAAGCAACAGGTTGATTTGAACCTGAGATACAAGTTATAACTAGAAAGAAGAAAACGATGGGGTTATAAATCTGTTGGAAGGCAAATAAGGAAATCTAGGAATTATGTGATAATTTCATGAAATACTGGATAGACTAATACTTCATTGGTGATCAGGCTGACATTCACAAATGTCACTCAATCACTCCATTTCACGTACTCTAGAATGAATATAATGATATTATTTGCATTAATAAGCAACATTAATAGGCTAGTTTAACAAGGCTAGGGAGAAAAAAGTAGTTATTTTAAAAATAAATTCTATTTAAATACTATGTGTTGTTTGAAAAGAGAAAAGTGGGTTAAAATATAGAGGAAAAAATAAACAATAATAGCAGAGCAGTGAAGTACATAAATTATTGTTAATGTTAACACATATATTTCCATTTTTAATATACAATTCATACATTTGTAGAAATTTAGATATATTACTTTTTTGGTCATTCTTACTGTTGTTCAGATCAATCGAAGTTGTAGAAACTGTATATCCATTCTCCTTAACTGAAAAGCTTTATGGATACTACCTATCTTACTCTCTTGGGGTAGCTGATAAATTAAAATCTCTATACTTTTTATTAGCAGTCCAGTATACTATGTACTATATGACCAGAGTTCCTCATACTGATAAGTTTTCTTTCTAGATGATATCCATATAATATAAACACAGATTTTTTCTTGTTTTAGCTAAATCTTTGTACTCATCTTCAGCATCAACTCATAGGTAATAGGGATATATCTATATCTATATCTATATCTATATCTATATCTATATCTATAAACACCTCACAGGATTTGTCACTGAATATACATAGCTTCAACTTCCCAGATACACTGTGCTTACATCCTTGCTTTAATGACTATTTCACTTTCAAATGGATTTATTAACAGAAATAAATACACTCCAAACAGATGGTTGTCAAAAATCTGCTTACTTCAATAAAATAATTGAGAGTTAACAAACATTTGCAGCTCGGTGTAGTATAAAGTGTCAGTGTATTAAGTTGCCATAAGGAATCAGCACAGAGAACATTTTATAAAGATATCTCATGTTTATATAGTTTTGATTTAAGTAATATTAAATACGTAAAGTGCATATGCAAATGACTAACCCAAAACTATAAATACCATTCACTAAAGAACACCTAAAATCTTCAAAGATTATATACAGTCTTCTGAAATCCCTGCAAAAATAAGATCAGTTGCATGTAAGTAAGGTTGGGAGAGATTAATTGTAGTTTTACTTCGAAAAATAATAAGCCAAATGCTTGAATATTTATGACTGATTTGACTTGGAACTTTCTCCCAAACCTTCTGTACCATAAAATAAATAACTGAGAATATCCGGAATATCTCAACTGCAATAAAAAGTGCCAGATAAAATGCAGTATTAATCTTTCTGCACTGTATTAAAATTCTGCGTAGCTAGTACTATTCATTGCAGCACATAAAGGTAAGATGTTATGATTAAGATGAAGGAAAACTAAGAAAACAACACTTAATGGGAAACAAGTTTAAAGTTGAGAAGTTCTTAAGTTGTGTAGAAAACGGTAGAACATATTACGAAAAAATTGCAAGAAGAAATGAATATGCTAGGATGCTGGTTTTTTGGTTTCCAGGAATCTATGGTCTTTGTTTCCTGATTGGTAGCTGTGTCAGGTCACCTCTATGATTTTTTCACTGTTTTTATGTCTGACGGCAACTCCAGTTGGCCATACTTGCTGCACTCCAATCACTGCGTATGATAAATTTACACAGTGACTGCGACAATAAGCATAAACCTGCTAGATATTGTAGGGACGACGGAGTGAAGTTTTGATCTTTTGAACATAAGGTCCTTATGATTTGGACTCAATTCCATGGCACCTAACAGTTGTTAGATTATTTTTTTATTTGTATCATCACTCTAATAATTTTAAACTTTTCCCACTAGACTGCAAATATTTTAGTCTCAACCCTAGCCTCCAAGGATAAGATTTTGAAGCTCTATCTCACATACTTTGGGCACGTGACCACGAGGAACAGGTCCTTGGAGAAGAGCATCATGCTTGGAAAAGTGAAGGGACAGCACAGGAGAGCAAAAGCAAGACCCCGGAAGAGATGGAATGGCACAGTAACTCGGGCAGTAGGGGTAGGTGTGTCTCAGTCAGTGAGACTGGCTCAGGACAAGATAGGCTTCAGAGCTGTTGAACATGGGGTCATTATGAGTCACAGGCTACTTGACAGCACATAACAACAATAAATCTAGTCTTGAGAAAGTGGTTAAAGTACCTAGAAAATATCAATCTTAATTTTACACTTTTCTTGTTGTCATTGTTGTTAAGTGCTGTTGAGCTGTAGTCGACTCATATTGACCCTATGGAGGAAAGACCTGAACACTTACATAACTTTCATCCCTTCTCCAGCAAACTATTTCAGAAGTGGATGTCACTCCTGCTTCCAAGCTTGTTTTAACCAGGAAGCTACAACAAACACTGTCCACCCTGGGTAATCGTTACTGCATTTGACACATCAATTTCACAGTGTTTAGCATCACAGCAACCACGAGTTACCTCTGTACAGCAATGCACAGACAAGTGCAATATCATTTAGAGGAATGTTTGACCAAAACCAATTAAAACCAGGCCTAAGGGTCACACATTAAAATCACCCACTTTTGACTTGGTCACATAACTTTCTATCCACCAGGCCGACAGAGGTCTCTCTAGGTTGGTGATGATATTAAGTGCCATCGGGTCATACATTCTTCTATTTATTTATTTTCTCTTTTCACATTCTTGTATCTTACCTAGAGAAGCTATAGTATTACAGTACTTGAAAAGGCTTGCTTTAGTGACCATAACTTAGCACACTGGCCAGAAAAGTAATCTATTTCTTCTTAGACTCTTCAATCATCCAGAATATTTGAAGCTGTGAAGTATACTTTATCACTATCTTTTAGTTTGTGTCTATTATGATGCTGATAATAATACTTGTTCTTAGGTGCCCTCTACTTTGCTCAAACTCTTATTGTTGTTGTGTGCTTTTGAGTCAGAACCAACTCATAGCTGAGCCTCCAGTGGGTTTTCAGAAGCAGTGAACCATGAGATAGGAAATTGCTCATCCTTCTCTAGCAAAGCTTCTGGTGAATTCTAACCTCTTGCTTTGCGATTTCAGCACAGCTTCTTACCAGTAGGCCAACTCAGAGTGACCCTATATACAACAGATGAGTGTTCTTCTAGTCGTTCAATCTCCTCACAATCTCCTCTGTGGTTGAACCCATTGTTGCAGCTGCTGCGTCAATCCTTGTCTTTCTCTTTGATATATGCCCTCCAGTCAGAATAGACTCACAGCTGACCCGCCAAAGGCTTTTCAGAGACAATATATCTTACGGGAATGATTGCCTTTCTTTCTTCTAAAGAATCACTGATGGATTGAAGCTGCTTATTGCTAGGCCACCAGAGCTCCCTTCTCTTTCATTAACCTTTCATCTGTCCAAACTTTACGAAATTTTCCAAGGTCTCGTACCTCCTGAAGACATACTCAAAATAAGTGTGAAGAAGTTTCACCATCCTTAACTCAAAGAAGAATGCTATCTGTGTTTCTTCTAAACCAGATTTGGATGTTTTGGGGATTAAAATAGTTACACTAACTCATATATTTTATCAGATTTTTTATAGTATCTGACAAGATAATTTCCTTTATATCGTAGGCTGTCTTATATTACTGAGAACATATAGTATTAATAAACAACCCAAAGCAGAAAATAATTCAGACATGAAAAGGTTATAAGTTAATTTCAAATGCCAAGAAACATTCTAAACATAATTCTGAATATTATATATTGTCTATTTTTGTTTGCTTCAACATTTCCTTGTCTTTGGAAAATAAAATTCTTTATATTTATTCAGCACAAGGTTTTCTAAGGTTATTTGGATAATAATGTCTGCCAAATTTGGAAAACTTTTAGGTTATTTTGAATGCACAATTTGTCCATCAGTTTCCTTATTTTATTATTAGTAACTGTTATTGTGCTTGGTACTGTTTTTCTTATTTTACTTTCATTTACTCTCATTTCTTTTTTCCAGATCTTATTCACGTATTGACAATCTACTGATCTGTATTGCTGTTATTGTGTACCATCAAGTCAGAATTGACCCCTAGCTGATCCTCTGGTGAGTTTTTAGATGTGTGGGAGGAGATTGCCCATTCTTCTTCTGTAGAGAATCTGGTGGCCTCAGACCACGTGCCTTTGGGATTGCAGGGGCCTTTCAGATTGTAGCACAGCTTCTTGCCACTAGCCACCAGAGCTCCCTCTGATCTGTATTAGGAGTTGTTATATTAATTATATAGTAGTGAGCTAATTTATCTTTTAGAATTTACAGAAGTTTCTTTCCTATATTCCCAATTTTCTCTAACATGTTTCATTTTGTTCTTACATTATGTCCACTTTTCTTTTGAACTTCTTGACTAAATGAACAGATATGTGTTTAAGTAAGCTGTGATGGCCTACAGGTTAAGGAGCTGAGCTGCCAATTTAGACAAATCAAGTCCATCTACTGCTCAGAGAGAGAAAGATACACAATCTTTTTTGTTTGTTTGCTGTTTACAGTCTTTGAAAATTTAAGGTAGGTCAGATATGAGTCAGTTCAGATTTGAAGACATTGACTTGAGTTAGTTTATTAGAGTCTATTTTATGTCTTATATTTATTAGTAGTAGTTGTTTTTGTTGTTAGGAGTTATTGAGTAGAGCACAGCTCATAGTGACTCCATGAACAGTTTATCTGAACACTCTTCTATCATACCATCCTCACAATCTCTGACACACTCAAGACCATTGCCTCAATCACCATGTCAACTCACCTGGTCGAAAGTCTATCTTTCATCACTCCATCTTCTCAAGTGCAATGTCCCTCTCTAAGGACTGTCCTCTCCTAACAAAATTCCTAAAGTATGTGAAATGAAGATTCATTATTGTTAACTCCAAGGAGCACTCCAGCTGCACCTTTTCCGGGACCTATCTATCATTTGTTCTTTTGGCAATCCATAGGATATTCTTCACTCTCCTCTAAAACTACAGTTCAGAAGTTTCAATTCTTCTATCATCCTTAATCATTGTCCATGTCTCAGATGTATAGCAAGAGACTGAAAAGACCATGACATGAATCAGGCACACCTTAGTCCTCAAAATGACATCATTACTCCTCAATAATTTAGAGAGGTCCCTGACTACAAGTTTTTCCAATGCTATATGTCTCCTGATATCCTGACTGCTGGTATCAACTGTATTGATTGTAAATCTAAGTAATAAAATGAAATTATTGACAGTCTCAATCCTTTACTGTCTATCATGATGTTGCCTATCAGTATAGTGATGAATATTTTTGTTTTCTTAATGTTGAGATGCAATCCATATTGAAGATCACAATTTTTTGTCTTCTGCAGCAAGTGCTTCAGGTCCTTCTCACTTTTAGCAAGCAAAGTTATGCCATCTGCATAATGAAGTTGTTGATAAATCCTTTCTCCAATACTGATGATGCATTTTTCCTTAGAGTCTAGTTTCTAGAATAATTTGCTCAGCATAGAGATTAAATAAGCATGGAGAAGGACACACACTTCATGCACACCTTTCCCAATTTTAAACCATGTAATATTCCTAACTCTTCTCCATAAAGCCTTGACCAGAGCATGTGGGGCTCAGGACACTTAGTGGCAGCAAAATGTTGCTTTGACTTCTTATTTGGCCTTTCTGGTAAGTGGCTTTGTTGGTTTGTGGTTTGTTTTGGTTTTGTTTCTTTTTGGGTTTTTTTGGGGGGAGGGGTTTGGGGTTTTGTTGTTGTTTGTTTTGTGACATCACCCATAGGGAGATGCGCTGGTAACCCAAACATAGTGTATTTCTGGGGATTTGAATTTATCAGTGTCTTCCTTCTACCAACATGGAAAATCTCTTTTTATGTGATTTACAGCCTTGGAATAACTACTGACTGGTCAGCTATGAGTCTGTTCAAACTCCATGACAACAAAGAAATGACTGAAAGTTTCCTTTGTCAAGCACTAGTTCATTACTTTCATGGGACAGAATTTTTATGTCTCTCCCGTTATCCTTGAAGGTAGTAGCCTCACTTGATCTTCTTTAAACTAAGCCAAACTTTGCCACAGATCTCAGTCAAGAAACTGTAGTGAACTTCCCCACACACCTCTTCACCTGTAACTCCATCCTCACTGGTAAAATATTGTGTAAATTCTACATCTGGCATTTGCTGTCCTGCCTTTTCAAAGAAATTCATGTTCACTTGAGCTCTAGTGCCGAACTTGGTCTGAAATCTGTTGCGAAGTATGAATCCAGGTTAAAACACATTTTTCTTGTATTTGTTTGTGTTCTCTAACATGTGTTAAATCTACTCCATTGTTCTATATTTGAAAACGTTTTCTCACATTTTATGGATTTTTAAAATTGAATATAGCAAGGTGCTTTAGCTAATATTACTTACTTTGTTATATCTGGAAATAATAATTTCAATAATCTGTACTTCTGTTTCACGTTTTAGTTTTAATATCATATAATTTTATGCTAGTATCTCAAAGTGATCTTAATATATAATTACGATATTGTTTTTAACTGCTTTCAAGTCAAACTAGATGTGTAGTGACCGCATATGTACAGGAAATGGGAGGGAACCCCAAAAACCACAAACACTGCTCTGTGGAGTTTTCATGTTACCTTTCCAAGACAGATCATCAAGCCTGTCTTCTGTTTCTCTCAGTAGATATGAACCAATAACCCCTGGCTAATAGTCAAATTTTAACCATCTGTCATACAAAACAAACTCCATTATATTTAAGCTTAACTTTCATATTTCAATTTATGAAATATTACATGTGATAATTAGAAGTACAACTTTAATTCTTTACTTAGGAAGCTCTTACTATCTCATTATCTATTACTCACAATTTTTTTTTAAACAGGAAAAATTCCACTCTGTGATTGCTTTGTATATTAATGGTCTGCACCTATTATTACTCTGTCTTTTCAAATACCGCTGATACTTCCTATTCCTTCACCATGTCCACCAATCTACCCACAAACTGTGCTCTTCTAGACACTTCCAACTTTCCTTTTTATCACCCTTCCCCTCTTTCCACTTTCTCTTTTAGATATTTATACTCATCTTAGAAGTTATACTTCTATTTTGGCATTAATAGTCTTATACAGTAAGACACTAAGTTAGTTCACCCAGCATATTGTTCCCCAGTGTTATAAAACATTTTATGAAATAATTGTTCCTTAGTGCTGCATAGTATTCCCTAGTGTAAAGTTACCACAATCCCTCAATTTATTAATTTATTGATGGGCATTTGGGCTTTTCCCATTTTCATGCTATTGTGAATAACACTGCTATGAACATAGATGTACATATCTCTGTTTATATACCTTTGAATATATTGATAATAGTGCTGCTATGAACATAGGTATACTTATCTCCATTCACCATATTTTCCTTGGAGTGCGTTCCTAGCAGTGGAACACTTGGGTCATTTGGGAGCTCTATGTGCAGTTTCTTGAGGAAACACCAAACTGCCTTCCAGAGTGTACCATTTTAAAATCCCACCTGCAGTGCACAAAATTTCCAATCTCTCCATGTCTTCTCCAACATTTATTGTTTGCTATCTTGTTAAACTCTGCTACAGCTACTGATTCGAAATGGTACCTCATTACAGTTTTGATTTGTGTCTCTCTGAGCCTCAGTGATTTTGAGCAGTTCTTTATATATCTGTTGTCCATTCTAATATCTTTCTTTGTGATAGTCTTTTCATGTATTTTGCCCATTTTGAGATTGAGTTACAATTCTTTATCCTGGTGGAGGCTCTGCAGTTTTCTGTAAATTTTGGTTTGACCTTGATTTTCAAGTGTTTCATGTTAAGGCATTTGGACCAAATCATTCTGGTTAGTGAAGAGTGGAGATATTCTCAAAATGGCTATCTCCATTTTATATAGGAAATAATATTTAAATGAGTATAATAGTTGAAAAATATTAACATATTGAGGAATATTGTATTCTTCTTAAAAGCATTGTTGTTGTTGAGTACCATCAAGTTGTAACTTACTTATAGCTCACCCTCCAGTGGGCGTACAGTGGCTGTCAAATGCATGGGAAAAGATTGTCCATCCTCCTCCATGGAGCAACTGGTGGATTCAAACCACGTGCTTTAGGGATTCTTACCAATTTATAACATTTATCATCATCATAGAAAGAAGATGAATCTAAGTAAGTCCAAAAAGAATGTGACTGATGTGAAGGCAAACTCCTTTGACCTTCACATACTCCAAAAGGGAGAAGGGTTACCATCAACAACATCAATAGCACAAAACTGATTGCCATGGTGTCATTAACACTCTCATGCTCTAAAAGCTACTTCTATTGATTCTGATACCAACTGAGCCTCTCCAGCTCTCACTCTTCTACTATGGTGTCTACTAACACATTGCAATGGTTGCACTGAACTCATAAATAATCCTTAAGACTATGGAATTTATTCAGAAACAACGGATACAATTCTGGTTAAAAACACTCAGTGTCCAGTTCTTCAGTCAAGCCTCTCGGGCATATTTGCAGGCTTTCTGATGGCTAGCCTTGCAGCTTTGGGACAATGTTGCAACATTATTTTAGTCCTGTCAGTTATGGCATCTTCCCCAAGCCCTCTATTAGCTCTAATTTCATGGAGCAGCAATTCCAATTTATCTTTGACTCCTGTGGATCTCTGGTTCTCCACCACTTATGTTGCTGCTATTGCTGCTGGTCTTGGACTGCCATTCATCAAAATCTATTAGTCCAAGGGAAATGCACAACTCTCTGCTTAATCTTTCTTAATGATAGTGACGTTCTTATTTTATGCCTCTGAACCTCCTTAATGTAAATCTGGTGAGATGGCAAATTGACCAATTCTCCTGTTTATAGTCTACATACCTTATTGGATGTTCCCATCCAAAAGATGCTGTTTATCTTACTCAAATTAGTAGCATAATCCTACTCAGCCCTGTATTGAGAAAGCTAAAGCCAATGGTGAGGAGGAAAATCCTGTGAAACAACCCATCACGATAGCACAGTAAGGAATAAAGAGTAAAATAAGCCCATGATGCATACTTAACTATAGTAAAATATTGGTGAGAATTAATAGATATTTTAATTATAGCGGGAATAATAGGGAACACCATCAGAACAGAGCAAGGAAACACTGCCTGATCCAAAATGGGGAAGGGTGTGCAACAAGGAGGTGTCCTATCTCCATATATTTTCAATCTATATGCATAACAGGTTATCCGGAAGTCTGGGCTCTATGAGGAGAAGTGTGGTATCAAGATTGGAGGTAGACTCATCAACAATCTGTGTTATGCAAATGATACAGCTCTGCTTGCTGAAACTGAGGAGGACATGAAGTGCTTGCTGCAGAAGGTCAAGGAATGCAGCTTCCAATAGGGATTGAAGTTCACATCAAGAAAACAAAGATTCTCACTACTGGCCTGATTGACAACAACATGATGGAAGATGAAGAGGTTGATATTGTTGACAGCGTCAGTTTGCTTGGCTCTAGAGTCAACAGTCTTAGTACCAATAGCCAGGAAATTAAAAGGTGAATTACACTGGCGAAATTTACTGTCAGAGACCTCTCCAAAATGCTGAAGAGCAATAATGTCAGTCTGGAGACAAAGGTTCACCTGATACAGGCTATGTTTGTAATTACTTGGTATGTATCAGAGAGCTGGACAATGACTAGGAATGATAGAAAAAGAGTTGATGCCGTTGAGCTTTGATGCTGGAGAAGAGTATTGAATATACCACGAACTGCTAGGGGAACAAAAAAGTTCATCCTGGAGAAGGGGAAGCCAGGCTGCTCCTTGGAAGCAAGGATTCTGAAGCTCTGTCTGACATACTTTGGACATGTTGCAAGGTGGGATCAGTCCTTGGAGAAGGACATCATGCTTGAAAGGTGGAAGGACAGCACAGGCAAGGAAGACCCTCGATGACATGAACTGATTCAGTTACTGAAGTAATGAGAGTTAGCATGTCAGAGAAAATAAGATTGTCAAGAGATAGAACAGGGCTTAGGGCTGTTGTACAGAGTTGCTATGAGTTGCAAGCAACTTGACGGCACCTAACAACAACAATGGGCAACATTGTGTTAGTGAAGGAAAATATTGAAGTTGCCAATGATTTCATTTTGCTTGGGTCAACAATGAACATCTAAAAGAAAGTCAAAAAGAATATAACATTAGACAAATATGCTGCCCAGGACTTCCTAAAGTGTTAATGAATAAGAATGCAAGTTTCAAGACTAAGCTGTGCTTGACCCACACCTTAGCAACTGCTTTATATGCCTGTGAAAGCTGTACATGAATAAAGAAGACTGAATTAAAAACTGATGCCTTTGAATTATGGTATCAGCAAAGAGTATTGATTATACCACTGACTACTATAAAGCCGAAATGGATATGGGTTGAAAGAAATGCAGTGTTAGAATACTTGAATATTCTTTCTTTGCATATTTCTTAGAATATTTTGTTTCACATTGTTAAGACAGTCTTCAAGAGAAGTATGTTCTCGGAGGACAACTTAGCAAAGCAGAGTGTCGGCAAAGCAGAGCAAGGTCTTCAACAAGTTGGATTAACACAGTGACTGCAACAATGGGCACGGTGGAAATGGTAAAGATGGTGCAAGGTCAGGCAGAGTTTCTGTCCGTTACACTTAGGATCAGGGGCAGGTCGACTTTATGACACTGAACAAGAACAAGACAGAAGAATAATTGTAAGTTAGTGTTTAAGAACTATCAACAAAACTAGGAGTTAGTTCTTTGAAAAGATCAATAAAATTGACAAACCATTAGCAAAACTCACAAAAGAAAAGAAGGAGAAGACATAAATAATCCAAATAAGAGATGAATCAGGCAACATCACAACAGAACCAACGAAAATAAAAAAGGTAACATTAGAAGCTGCAACTAAAGCATGTGGTTCAAATCCACTAGCTGCTCTGTGGGGAAAAGATGGTCAACTCCTGTGCAAATAATTGCCTCTGGAAGCTTGCCAGTTGGTCAGCTATGGGTCGGTACCAACTTGACGACACAACAACAACAACGATGCAACAGTTTAAGTTATTGTTTTTAAGTTTTTGTTGTTTAGAACCATTGAGTAGGAACTGACTCATGACTGGTTCTCCAGAGGCTCTTCAGAGGCAGTAAACTGCATGGGAGGAAGTTGGCCATCTTACTCCAACTTGCTGGGGGATTTGATCAGTATGTCTTCGGGTTGACAGTGTAGCTCCTTTTCACTTGGCCCCCAGCTGTGCTGCAAACCTAAAGATATGCAGTTTGAATCCATCAGCTGCTCCAAGGAAGAAAAATTAAAATCTCCTTCCATCTGATTTACTGCCTTTGAAATTCAGCTTGAGGGGCAGCCACGAGTAGGTTCTAACTTGGTGGGACATCACACCATCAACATTTGAATTTAAAATTTAAAAAAAAAAAACAACCTCAGTAAACAAAGTTATTATGCTTACTCAGGTAGAAAAAATCCTTGAAATATCAAATAATTTCTGTGTTTTCTTTGTTATGATATCATATGTTCTCTGTGAGCTGCTTCCAGCTACAGAATTCAGTCTTCTTGTGATCTTAAATACTCACAGCTAAGCCCAAATTTATCAGGCCACAAACACATTTGTTGTTTGACTCAAATCGACTTTATGAACAGCAGATCTTAACTTGGCCCTATTCTGAGTCATCCTCATGATCTGATATGAGGGAGGCCACTGTTACAGGTATTGGGTCAATTCGTCTCTGAAGGTTACCCTTTCTTTCTAGGACACTCCACTCTTGGCATGTTCCAAGGACTGGGCTGTCCTGATAGCGGTTTAACATGCCAAGATAAAGTTTCACCCCGAATTCCTCTAAGGATCATCAGCCAAATCTGATGCAACATGGAACTTGCTCTGTATTTCTGAAGCTGAAAAAAAACCCAGAAAACTAAAAAACAAATTTAAGCCTCATGTTGTAATGCTGAATGATGCTAGAGGTAATACTGCTGGCCTAGTGGCAGCAAGCTGTGCTGCAATCTCGAAGTCATGCAGTTCAAATTCACCAGCTGCTCCACTTGAGAAGGAGTGCAGTCTCCTCCCATGTGATTGACTGCCTCTGAAAACCTGCTGGAGTCGGCTCAGTCTGAACAGAATACAACAACAGGGGCAATATATTGAATAGCTCAGAAAACATCAAAAGAAGATGGTGAGAATGCACAGGGTCACTGTAACAGAAAGATTGACACTGAACACTTTCAGAGAGTATCGCATGGACAGAAGCCATTGGTAATGAAGGAGGAAGTAGAAGCTGCTTTGAAGGCACTGGAAAAAATAAGGACCCAGGAATTGATTGGATACCAATTGATTTGTTTCAATTAACAGATGTAACATTGGATATACTCACTAGTCTATGCCAGGAAATTTGTAGGACAGTTGTCCAGCCAATGGATTAGAAAATGTCCTTATTTATTCGCATTCCAAGAAAAGTAATCCAACTGAATGTAGAAACTATTGAACAATATCACTGATATCATATGTAAGCAAAATATTGCTGAACATCATTCAAAAAGGGCTATAACAGCACATAGGTAGGGAACTGTCAGAAGTTCAAGCAGGTTTTAGAAGACGCTGTGTCACCAGGGATATAATTGCTGATGTCAGATGGATCCTGGATGAAGGTGGATATAATTGCTGATGTCAGATGGATCCTGGCTGAAGGTGGATATAATTGCTGATGTCAGATGGATCCTGGCTGAAGGTAAGGGATATCAGAAGAATATCTATTTGTGCTTATTGACTATGCAAAGGTATTTGATTGTGTGGATCATAACAAGTTCTGGCTGACAACTTGAGAAGAATGAGAATCTCAGAGCACTGGATTATGCTCATGCGGAACCTATATCTGGACCAGGAGGCTGTTGTGAAAATAGAATAGGAGAGCACTGCATTCTTTGGAATTGGGAAAGGAGTGTGCAGGGTTGCATTCTCTCTCCACACCTGTTCAATCTGTATGCTAAACAAATTATATAGAAACTGGACTCTATGAAGAGGAGTAATCAGGATTGGAGAGAGACTCATCAATAACCTGCATTATGTAGATGACACAACCTTGCTTGCTGAAAATGAGAAGGACTTAAAACACTTGTTGAAGAAGATCAAGGAATGCAGCCTTTGGTACACATTGCATATCAATGTTAAGAAAACAAAAATTCTTACCACTGGCTGATAGGCACTGACATGATGGATGGGGAGGAGATGAAAAATGTCAACAGCTGCATTTGGTTGGATCCACAATTAGCACTCTTGATACCAATCGTGAGGAAATAAGGAGATGCATTGCACTGGGACAATTTGCAGTTAGGGACATCTCCAAATTATGCATGAGTAATGATGTCAGTTTGAGGACAAAGATGCAACTGATTCAGGCCATAGTCATTCTGGTTACTTCCTATGTAACTGAGAGCAGGACAATGAATAAGGATGACAGGAAAATAATTGACATCTTGGGGCTGTGGTGCTGGAGAAGAGCACTGAACATCCCGTACACACCCAAGAGAACAAACAGGTATGTCTTTGAGAGGGTGGAGCTGCAGGGCTATTTGAAGGCAAGAATGATGAGGCTTCACCTATTTCCTTTGGGTATGTTGCTAGTAGGTGCTATTCCCTGAAAAGGATATGATGATGAGAAGAGTGAAGGGTCAGCAAAGGAGAGAAAGACCCTCAACTAGGTGAATTGACATCGTGAGTGCTGCAATAGCCTCTTGTGTGTCAGGAAGTGTGAGGATGGCCCAGGATAGAACAGGGTTCAGATCTTTTCTTCACAGGGTTGCTATGTATCATCCTTGACTCAATAACACCTAACAACAACACCAAATGTAACATATAATTTAAACTTACTGGTAAAATTTTGAGATCCCTTATGACAGGAGCTTCAAATACAGGAGTTCTAGAAAGAAAATAATCAACACCTTTTCCCTTCTAGCTACAAATCTTGGAAATCTTCTGAGTCCAGGTTGTTTAGAAAGATGCAGATTGTAATAGCATG
Organism: Elephantulus edwardii; assembly: GCF_000299155.1. Taxonomy (NCBI): domain Eukaryota; kingdom Metazoa; phylum Chordata; class Mammalia; order Macroscelidea; family Macroscelididae; genus Elephantulus; species Elephantulus edwardii. The sequence goes on from NW_006399773.1 coordinate 9,997,578, forward strand.
ACAGGTTTTTTAAAAGTGCTATAATTATAGATTTATTCTGAGCGTATAAATTATGGGTCACTGGTGGAGAAGTGTTTAAACATTTGGCACTTAAATAAAATGTCAAGATTGGAAGCCACCAGATACATCATGAAAACTAATGTGGAACTTTTTTTATATTGATTACAAACTTGGAAATTCTATGAGATAGTTCTAAGAAATACCCAGAATTGCCATATTTTTGCCATCTGTGTATAAATTAATGGATTCGTACTACACTAAACTTTGTTACAATGATTATAAATCTATTAAAAGTCTCATCCAAACGTAAATCTTCTACCACAAATATCAATTTCTATTTATGACTCACAATTCTCAAAACCACAGAGTAGAATTTCCCCAGGAGAGTTCCAGGGTACAATTTTTATAAAAGCAAGCTACCATATGCACTTCTCCTGAGGAGAGGCTGATAAGTTTGAAGGTAACTGACTTTCAATCTTTTAATCACTTTATCAATAAAACCCCTTGAAAAGTTCAATACTCTATTATAATTACATAATAAGAAATACAAATTGATACATCATAAAGAAAAGACTCATAGGATGAAATCTAAGACAATCACAATGAAGAGTTTCTGGTCCCCAGGAGAATTTACTCTTTTTTTGCACTGCTGTAAATCTTTGACATTACATATATGCATGTGCTTAATTCAACCTCAAGTCCCCTCTCCTCCTGAGCGGTCAGGCTGATAACATGTCTTTCTGTTATGGGCAGCCTCTACCCCTACATGAAGCACCTTATTAGTATAAAATACATGGTTTGACCTGTTCATGATAAACATAAACAATACCAGAAAAAATTACCAGGATTTAGAGATTATCTACATAGAAAGTAGTAAAATGATGAAAACTTTGGGGTAAATTCTTCATTCCAGATACATGGAGCTTATTGTTTGTTTTTCTTGTCCATCATATTTTGTGGCTGACATTCAGATTATCTTTGACTGGAATGTTTCAACTGAACTCAACTCAATGCTTGTGCCCTGGCAGATTTTTAGAGGTTATAAACTGAATGGAGAAGAGAAGCTGGTGGACTTGAACTCCCTGCCCTCTGCTTCCAGAGTTTCCTCTGGAATGTTTAATGCTAGAATATTTAGTATTATTTAAGATTCATTACCTGAGTATCATCAGCTACCTTATTTGATTAAAGCTGTATTTTTGTACTGAACATTTTACTTTCCTAAGGCTCAGCTATTTTATATTCACCTGGATTATTTCCTTTAAATTTTTTTCACATAAGAGCTTAAGTTTAATTTTATAAGTTAGTTACTGTGATTGCATTATATACCTTGAATTTTTATATGCTACATAAATCTTATTTTTATAGAGCTTTTGTTTTATTCATGATATTCTGTTTTATATAAAGCTGATCTTCACTTTAACTGCATAAGTGGATTTGTCAACATAAAATTATCAACTAAAATTTATTAAACATACATAGTGAAAACATGTTTCATACTTTGTTTTGAATTGTTGTTTTGTTGTGTACCATCGAGTCGGAACTGACCCGTGCTTGACCCTCTGACAGTGTGACTCTCATGGGAAGAACTTGCCCATCCTTCTCCTGTGGAGTAGCTGGTATCCTCCAACTCTGTGTTTTTGAGATTGCAGCGCAGCTACTTGCCACCAAGACGGAAAGATCCATATAAATACACAATTTTAACCTTACTGTTATTTCTAGCTTTCATAAGCTGTTTGACCCTTTAAAAGTTTAAAAAGTAAAGTTGATAATATTTAAACAGAATAGTTTAAATCCCTAAATAATAGGACAATAGAAATAATAAAAGCCATTTAGATTTTCTTGTTTTTTATTAATCAATACTTTGTAGTAATCAGTGAGAATCTTACCTTAATATGCATAGAAAATTATAACTATTTCATATTTATATTCTTAAAAAGTAAAATACTGTACTCACCTTTTAAACAGTATAACAGTTAACTGTTAAAATAAATAAAACATGGATTTTATAGCAAGTTAGTAAGCTGAAAAAAATCTAAACTAAAGCACACTTTTTTAAATTTTAAAAAATATCTACTAAAGAATAATTTCCTAATATTTTCAAATAAATTAGATGTCATAGTATAGCATAAAATTCAGTCAACTGCTGAGGAACTATTATGTAGCTTTTTGATATATCCAGAATTTTGGATGTGATTAAGGTATGTAATTGATAACATTAAGTGGAACTTGGATGATGCTTTATTGCAGTTGCAAAGACTATGTAGATGATAACAATTATGAAAAACATTGTAAGACATAGGATTTCCATGTTTTTTTTAGGATTTCCATAATTTTTAACATGCTTATTCTGGACATTTAGTTGAACAAACAACAATAGTAATAGTTTAAATAGAGCACAGAGCACGAGGATTCTTTAGGAATTAAATTAAGGAAAGATGAACTTCATGATGATACACTTTTATTCTATTATTTTCAATTTGTATGCTAAGAAAATAATTTTAAAAGGAATTTTATATGAAGAAGAATGTGGCATCAGGATAGGAGGAAAGTTTATTGACAATTTGAGATCCTCAGAAGATGCAATCTTGCTTGCAAATTAGGAATAGTACATGAAGCACTTACTGATAATTCAGACTTCAACTAACAAAAACAAACAAAACGCCTCACAACTAGACTGATAGGCAATGGAGATCAAACTAAAGATATAAAGAATTTCATATTACTGAGATCTACAATTCCAAAAGGGCAGAAGCTAAGAAATTAACTGTGTTGCATTGTGCAAATCTGAGGCGAAGGACTTTATTAAAAGGCCAAAGAGTAACAGTATCAAATTGAGGACTACACTGAACCTGTCCAAACCATGATAGTTTAATTCAAAACCAGAGTGTTCTTTGGAGTCAAGGATGATGAAACTTTGTCTCACACACTTTGAGCATGTGTTGGGAGAGGCTCTTTCCTGAGAAGCACACTATACTTGGAAAGGTGGAAGGTTAGTGAAAGAAAGAAAGAAAGAAAGACCCTTATCCAGATGGATTGACACTGTGTGTGCCTGTAGCAAAGGGCTCAAGTATGTGAGAAGTGATGAGGCTGGCACAGGATAGGAAAGGGTTCAGATCTATTGTTCATAGGATGGCTATACGTCATGTCAATGACACCATGCCTATAGCCGCTTAACAGTATATAAAGAAGAATAGGAAGAATTAATGTCTGTTTTATGACAAAGGTGAAGAATATTGAATATACTTATTACAAGCTCTCAGAAGAATAAATAATTCTGTCTTGAGAGAAGTTCAGCCAGAAAACTACAATGATGAGCGACTTCCTTCCTCTCACTTATTTTGGTTTTATTATCAGTAATATGTATACCACAACCAACATGCTTAGTAAAGCAGTGAACCGAGAAAACGGAAAGATACAATCAAAGGTGTGAATTAACTAATGGCTTCAATATTCTTTTCTAGAGTTTCAGCATAAGATAGTACTTCTGTTACTATGATGCTGAATTCATGTGTTTTCTGACATCTGTCTCAGCCTTGTCTCCATTATCTTTGTGTTTACCTTTTTTGTATCTTTCATGGATGATATTCTTGAAATTCTCCCACAGCTCATCTTGTCTCATTCATTAGTGTTCAAGGCCACAAACCTGTTCTTGAGATGGTTTTAAAATGCACATAGGATAAAGTCAAGGCCAAATTTTGGTTATTGTGGATTCATTTTCATTTACCTTCAGTTTGAACTTGCATAAGAGTAGCTTATGGTCAGCTCCACAATCATCACCTCGCCTAGTTTTCACAGCTGAGACTGAGCTTCTCCAACCATTCTCCTGACAGATAAAATCAATCTGATTCCTATGTAAGCCATCAAGTAAGTTTCATGTATATATTAGTTATTTGTGTTTTTTATAAAATATATTTGCATTTAACGAATCATTGATTGTATAAATTAAACCATTATGTCTACAGCCTCATTTCTGGCACTTAGGCCATGATTTCTGATATCTGATCCTTCTTCTCTGTTCCCAACTATTGCATTCCAGTCACTCATGGTTATTAATGCATTTAATGGACCGAAAATTATCAAACAATATCACTAACATCACACACATGCAAAATCCCCCTAAAGACTATTAAAAAAAATTACTGTAACAGTACATCAGCAGAGAATTACTAGAAATACAAGCTGGGTTAAGAAGAAGCTGTGGAACTAGAAACATCCTAGCTAACGTTAGGTGGATCATGGCTGAAAGCAGAGTACCTGAGGGATGCTGTTCTATGTTTAATTGAGTATACAAAAGCATTTGACTGTATGAATGAATCACAACAAATTGTGGCTAACCTTGAGAACAATTGGAATTCCAGGACACTTATTAGTGCTCATACAAAACCTATACTCAGACCAGGAAGCAGTCCTCAGAAAAGAGCAAGAAAACTGCTTGGTTCAAAATCAGGAAAGGATTGTGGCAGGGATACGTCATGTTGGCTTACGTTTTCAATCTATGTCTAGAACAGATCATTCAGGAAGCTAGACTTTAGGAGGAGGAATGTAGCATCAGGATTATAGAGAAACTCATCAACAATTTGCATTAAGAGATGGCATAATTGTGTTTGCCAAAACTGAACGAGATCTGAAGCATTTGCTGCAGAAGATCAAACAAAGATTGTAATTTTCAATACAGAATTAAGTTCAACATCAAGAAAACAAAGATTCTCACCACTTGGCCAATTGGCAGTACCTTGATAGGTAGAGAAGGGATTCAGATTATTGACAATGTCAGCTTGATTGATTCCCCAATCTACAGTCTTAACACAAGCAGTCAGGAAATCAAAGACAAATTAGGAAAGTCTGCTGGCAGGGACTTCTCCAGACCATTCATGGAGAGCAATGACCAGAGTCTAGAGACAAAAAATGCATCTGATTCAGGCCCTGGTTTTTGCAGTTACTTGTGGATCAGAGAGCTGTACAACGACTAAGAATGATTGAAGAGAAATTGATGCCTTTGAGTTGTGGTGGTAGAGAAGTGTATCGAACATACTATGGATCGCCAAGAAAACAAGTAGATCTGTCCTGGACAATGTGAAACCAAGTTGCTCCTTGGAGGCAAGGATTTTTTGGTACTCAATATCACATAATTTGGGCAAGCTTCCAGGAGGGATTAGTCCTTAGAGAAAGACATCATGCCTGAAAGGGTGGAGCACTGGAAAGGAAGACCCTGGATGAGACGGATTGACACAGTCCTGGGGTTTGGGGGATAGGAGTGTTGAAGACAGTGAGATTGACTCAGTATAGGGAAGAATTCAAAGCTATTGTGCATAAGTTCACAACTGGAGGAAACATCACAACAACAACAATAATGTTGAAATAATTACAGTGACTCTGACTGAAATGGACTTTGAAGAAAGGAATGCTAATCTACCTTCAAAATTCAGTCAATGAAAACTCTGTGGGTCACAAGACACCTGTCAACACCCTATCATATGGATAGCAGAGAACTGTGCAGCATTTCTCTCCACTTTGCTGGAAGTCAGTTTAATAACCACTAACAACAACATTAACACTAACGGTAAAATCAATGTAAAAAACCAATTGTGAAAGAAAGGTCAGTTTTCTGGTTTTTTAAACTTCTTTTTCATATTCTTTTGCAGACATTGTATACATTGCTCTTCTATTTATTTCTCCCTTTTATTTGTTATTTATTTCTCTTCTATTTATTTCTAGCATCCTAGTAACTCATGGCGGTTGTGATGCTAAACACTGTGACACTGATGTGTCAAATGTGATAATGTTTACCCATGGTGAACAGTGTTTGGTGGAGCTCCCCGATGAAAACAAGCGTGGAAGCAGCACTTCCTAAATAGCTTGCACCTGGAAACTCTATAAACTTAGAGAAATAATGTAAGTTAAACAAGTGTTCAGGTCTTTTGTTCATAGGGTCGCTACGAGTCGTCTACGACTCGACCACATTTAACAACAACAACAACAGAACAAACATTACTCAGTTATAATGTACTCAATGTATAGGAAGGTATCTGAAAAATGCCACACTATTAGCACAGTGATTAGAGGACAGCATTTAACAGATTCTTTTTTTTAGTAAATTTGTACTAGTATTTATTTTAATGAAAGTTTAGACTTTGGATTTCCATTCTTTCATTGTCGCACTTTTCTCCCTGTCTATCCCTTCCCCCTCAGTTCACTCTTCTCATTGAAAAGCAAAAGAAAAATTTTAATTTTATACAATCCCTCCCCCCAAGTCCACTCCACTATGCAGCCTTCGTTCTAGACTCCTGTTATGACAATAATATCTAATAACATATCCCTTTTAAACAGTTCTCTCCCTCATCTGTTTCAATGCAGTACACATAATTTATCCCATCTTTTTCAGTCTTCCCCAAAACCCAAAGTCAGTCCCATTTTACAGCAATGACACTATGCATTATTTGTCCTTTTGTATCTGAGATATTTCACTCAGCATAATGTCGTCCAGGGCCACCCATTTTGTATAATATTTCAGGAGTTCTTTTTTTTTCAAAGCAGTATAGTATTCCATTGTGTGGTTATACCTTAGCTTCTCTATTGATTTTTATTTTTTTTCTCTCCAGGAGTGATTAGAATAGTACTTGCGATTGTTAAGCACCCATGAGTTGATTCCTCCTCAAATTGACTCTCTGTATTACAAGTCATAATCTTGCCTCCTATTATAATATCTGCACAAGCTCTGCTGTGCTTAAGTCCATTTTCCCCTTCACTTTCAATCCATCTGGTGAGAGGAACTTCATCTTTGCTGACTCTCTACTCTTTGTAGTATGATGTCCTTTTCCTATGATTGATCCCTCCTGATCACATGTCAAAATATTGAGTTACTTAATGAACAACTACGTAATTTTGTATTTTGAAACATAACCCTTTAGTATCACCCCAGTTCCCTTTTGTGCTCCTAGATTTGTATTTACATTCATAATTTTCATTTACTCTAAATGAATATTTCATTTCCCAAAATTTATGATTCTAAGACTTCTCAGGTAATATCTATATCTTCCTTTCTGATATTACTTAAAAACAAAACCCCTTAAGAACATAGAAGAATTCTTCCTGCCCCTAGTTTAAGAACCTCTGAACCACAGAGAGAATTAAAAAAAAATACTTCAGGCATCCTGTCACATTTCTGAGGTAGATTTACAAATGAAAATATAAAAGCGACCCTGGGTTTCAGTTATAAAACCATATTTCACTCTCAGAATACAGCTCCTGACTGACAGAGAATAAGCATAGTAAAATTCATTGAAAAGGTATTGCAAAGCACATCCTGCCTGTTAATTTAAGCAATCCAATAAACTGGCCAGTTTCCTGCAAGGTGAAGGACGTTTCAGAAACCTTAATGAACACCTTTCTGACTAGTAGTTACAAGTTTAGCCACTCACCAAGGAAGACTGATTAAGCAGGGGAAGATATTACCTTTTTATCCAGCCTGTCCTCTCACCTACTTGCCACTGAGATTGAACTAGCCAGTGTCTGCAATGCAAAGATAGCAGTGCTCAAAGCCTATTTGTCCTGCAAATCCACAGATAGAATCATTTATTCAAAAAAGCTCCTTATCAAAGCTCCTGCCAATGATTATATAGTTGTCCTATACACACAAGTAAGTATTACAGCATATTTAACTCAAAGGAGAAAGTAATGGACATAGTTCTTGGATAAAATTTTGTTTCAGAAGAAAAGAATGATTCTTGCATTACAATGCATTTTGGTGTGGACTATGATTTCTCATGTGGTAAATCAAAGCCCCATCATATTTAAAATGTGAAACTTAATTGCTCGTACTAGATTTATTGAAATGTTAGTGTTTTAGCACTTAATCTTTGTATTTTAAACATTCTAAATTTAAAAAATCTATTAAAATGGTATTACTAATTGTATTACTTATTAATACATGTTTTATATGCATATAATTTAACTGTTGCATGGTAAAATTTCATTTACTCAATAGATTAACATATTTTATTCAATAACCTATCTATGTAAGCCTCTCTAGTTTACTTAGCAGGGCACTCTGGTGTGCTGGCAACACAAACACAGGTGGACTGAATCCACCAGTGATTGCAAACTCCTCTTGCCCTATTTATAACCTGCAAAACCTCACTGCAGGTCCAGCTATGAATCAGTTCTGATTAACAACAACAAAAACAGGATGTTATCGTGGACTAGTAGGTAAAATAATGTGCTATCATCCCAAATTTGAGTGGTTCAATTCAACCAGCTGTGCATGCTGTTTGAATCCACCAGCAGCTACACAGGAGAGATTGGCATTCTCTTTTTATGATTTATTGCCTCTGAAAACGGATTTGACAGTGCATAATAATGTCAACACTTATGTTTTAAACTAACCCTAAAATATATTGCTTGATTTTATTTTTTTTTTAGAAAATGGATAGTTAGATAATATAGATTATATCCTATCAATGTTTTAAACTATTTGTTAAGGAAACCAATATCCATTCATTGTACACAAAGGTTTATTCATGGAACTATAGTTACATCAGTGCATAGTATTTGAAGAATTCCATTTTGTCGTGTATCTCATGTATTACTGAGGTAATAAAGATAGCTTAGAAGATAGCTGACGCTCTGGCAGGTTTCAGAGGCAGTTTAATCTTACTAGAGGTAATTTCCCATCCTTCTCTCACAGAGCAGCTGCTGGAGTTGAACCTTGTGCCTTTGGGAATAAAGAACAGCTTCTTACCAATAAATAGGACATCTTTATATTTCAGACTAAATCGAAGCAAATGCTGTTACTGTTATGTACTGTTGAATTGGAACCAACTCATAGCTGGCCTCCACAGTGTTTTCAGAAGCAGTAAAACAGAAGAGATTGCCCATCTTTCTCCTGGGGAGCATCTAGTGGATTTCGCTTTCTCCTGTGGAACAGCTAATGGGAAAGCTTGTGCCTCTGAGTTGGCGGCACAACTCCTTACCTTTAAACCACCAGAGCTCCATTATGGAGTAGACAATAAAGAATGATGGGGAAAATGTCAAGATAGTTAGAATAAACACAGAATGTCTTCTTTAAAGGAAGTACAAAATCCTGAGGCAGCAGCAAGCCAAATTTGATTAAGAAATTGTTTAATACATTGAGATACTTACAGCAGGTTTTACTGGCTTGTTGTTTGACAGTTTGAGGAACAGTATTTATGATAGAGATGGAAAACATGAAAGAAGAAAAGAAGCAGTGTTCACCAAGAGAAGACAAAGTGTGATTCAGGTACGGCAACCCAAATGGGAGCTTCATACAGTTCAAATTTGAGTGGATGTACCCGATCTTGGTAAAGAGGCAAGACTTTATTCAGCCTTCTCACTCTGCGATTAGATGGGGGCTGCCACAGACAGAAGGGATCTGACATGCAACCACAGCATATGAAGAAGGAGGGGACTTCTGAGACTAACTCCAACCATAGTACGTCAGTTCATCTCTCAGTGGGATCCAGGCTGTTGATGCTTATATGCCCCTCTGCACGATGCCATTGTGAATTTACTGTTGCTCTGGAGACATGTATCATGTAGGCACCAGGAACTATTCTGTCTTCAGTCAGTGAAACATGATTTGCTTCTCCATCTGCATTTTATCTCAAATTTTGCTTAAAAGAAAAGGCTTGTAACTCAAGCTTATAAAACCCTGTATTTTATAACCTCTTGTGAAAACTTTTCTGAATTTAACAACATAGACATTCTTCTGTCTACTATTTTTTCAATGCCTTGTTACTACTAAATCTTAAGATCTTGCAGTAAAATCTCCAATTTTAACCAGATTAGGTTTTTTAAATCCTTAGAAACTCAATTATGTTACATCACTTTTTAAGGCTTACAATCTCAGATTTATATTTTATTTTCTCCTATATGAATATGAAGCAAGTAGTTACTGGAAATTTTAGCATCCTGTAATGCCTTTGAATACTCATTTCGAATTCATAGTGTGAGGAAATTTGCCATTTGCTTTGCCTTCCTCCCCCCACCCCAACAATATGCAGTCACTTCATGTTTTATTCTTATTTTGCTGGCAAGTTTCAATTTTATCTGTGCTTAAATTTTATCATGTCATAATTTTGCTATTTGTGTCATGCTAGAAATAATATAGTGTTTCTTTATACAGTTGTTCAAATCCTCTTTTCCAAATAACTGTACTTTTTACCATTTTAATGATTACTGAATGAAAATATAGATGATAGTACACATCTGCCTAAAACTCAATCAAATATGCAATAATTGCACTCTTATTTATTATAATCTTTAAATATTAATCATAAATAGAAGCACTGTATGGATTTTTGGGTATTTTAACCTCCATGTCAAAGATTGTGGGGATGGCACAGAAAAGGACAGTGTTTTGATCAGTTGTTCATAGAGTCTCTATGAGTCATACTCAACTTGATAGCACCTAACAACAACTACCATTATTAATTTTCCATGGGAAAAAAATGAGTAAAGATGTAAAATGTAATTTGGCTTCAGACCGTAGTATGTTTAGAGAAAAAAACCTGGAGATAAAGATAGAAATACAGATTATAGATATCACTCACAAATTAAATATATAAGATCAGCAGGCACTATGTCAGGCCACTGAATCAAGTTCAAAGAACTAGAGGTCAGAGTTTGATGAGCCAGATTCAAGTTCCTATATTATCAAGAAGAAAGAGGCATTTGCCAGATGGTCATACATATTTGATGGAGGTCACCTACCTGATAGAAAACATTTTGTTTCAACCAATGAGCTGCCTATAGCAGCTACACACCCTCCACACACATTTCAGGCCTTTTGTTCATAGGGTCACTATGAGTCATGCCTCCACAGAAATCAATAATGAATTGAGCCATCTTATTGAGGGTCTTCCTCTCCTGTGCCATCCCTCCACTCTCTCAAACATGATGTCCCTATCAGGTAGGTGACCTGCATCAAATATATCTACCACCTTTGAAAGCAGCAACCTTACAACTAGCCTGACTATCTTGAATCTGAGACCCTGTGAAACAATATGAGTAAAGAATCCTCTGTTTTGTCATTTGACTCCCAGATTCAAGACTTTGCCATCCTCTACGTGTGTGTGAATAATTTACACACATTCCATTGTGGAGCACAACTCCTTACGACTAAGCCATCAGAACTTCCGTAAGAAGTTGTATTGTCAATTCACCATGCATTCTATGGGAAAAACTTGGACAATTTCTGTGCAATTTACAGACTCTCAAAAATCTCTGGAGCTCAACTAGGAGTCTGTTTTGTGTTGGCAATACTTAACAACAGCCTGAGAGTCTATAGAATTTCAAATTCATTAACTGTTCTGCAGGTAAAAGATGAACAGTCCTTCCTTTTACAGTATACAGTCTAGGAAATCTCATGCATGATCACTGTGTATTTTGTTGTTACGTGCCCTTGAGTCATAGACAACTCATAGCGACTGCATGAATGAAAGAACTGAACACTTGTATAACTTTCATCATTTCTCTAAGTTCAGAGAGTTTCTGGAGGCAAGCTGTTTCAGAAGTGGATGCCATTCCTGCTTCCAAGCTTGTTTTAATCAGGGAGTTCCATCAAAAATTGTTTACCATGGGTAACCATTATCACATTTGACACATAGGTGTCACAGTGTTTAGCATCTCAGCAACCATGAGTTACCTCTGTACAGTAAATGACAGGCCAGTGCCATACTATTTAGAAGAATGTTTGACCAAAAACAATGTGGTTAATATTATTGTCAGTCACTGTACAACTTTAAGAAGAATTTATTCATTATTATTTAAGAAGGAAAGAAGTCCTCTATGAGGGGAAAATACTTTTCTGGTGGTGATGTCTAATATATTGCTTTTAATCTCTAAGCTCTTCCTCAGGAGAAATATTTGTTGTTAAGATTTAGAGCCTTATAAATTCTGAGTAATATTCCACCAGGCACTGGAAGGAGAAGGATTAGCCTAAAAATCACAGTTTTAATATTGCCAAGAAAGCAGAAATAAAGTTTTGATAATCAGAATCCATTAACACTGCAATAAAGAAAATCCAAAAGAAGTAGAGTGACTCTACTCTGCACCACATGATTTTAGTTTAAAAAAGGAAAAGAAAAAACAATCACTGTCATAAATGCTTCATATACACCTTGTGACTAGTAAAAACTCAAAGTTTTGTGCAATAAAAAAAAACTTTAAGGGATCATATCATATGTAGATAAAATATTACATTTTCATATAAAAAACATGAAATGATAAATTTTTACTTTCAGATAGCAAATAGGACAATAATAAATAATATACTGGCAAAATTATAGAACAGTTTACCTATTGAAAGGATATAAATAAGATGAAATCTGTTTCAGAGTTTAGGATGGGTTAAAATGTTTACATAAAAAGGAAGAGAAAATATGGGAGACAATGACAGTGAAAGAAATTTACTTTGAAGTTTATAAACACCTTTTGATATTTTCAAAGTTAGGCACTTTTAGTATTTTTTAAAAGTAGATAAACTGAACATAAATGTAGTAATAATAAGGCACAGATTTTTCTGTAGATAATGATTTTTCTATCATCATAAAACTGTTCTTTATTTTCTCTTTCTGTCCTAGGGAAAACTATCAGTTTCATTAAGATTGGACACCTGTATAATTTATTTAAAAACATATAGTGACAAATCCCATTTATCAAGTGATTGTGGCTTTGTGGATGTATTGAAATATGTAAAGAGTAATATCTTTTGATACTGTTGACAGCAGCTCATTTTTTACATGTTTCAATTGAATGCTCACAAAATCATGCCATGTTTATCTGAAGTGAAAAGGAGAAGGGACCAGCTGGCGAGTTTGGAATATTATAATTAAGAAATTTCAGACTGTTAATCACTTAAACAGAACTATTTCTGGCAATAACATACATAAATATGTCTTAACAAAGTAAAACCATAAAGTTTGTAGGAACAGATTATCCCAAAGAAAATGTCTGAAAATGGACTTGGGCAAATATATTTGTAATCTTCAACATAATAAAAGTGATCCAGCCATCTAAAACATTTTATTCTTGTTAATTAATGGGAAGCTGGAAAAGTCACATAGAATTGTCCAATGCTATACTTTGATAGGAACCATGTTTTCTTTGATTATGAAAACACTTGGGGGGAAAAACAACAACATAGGATAATAAATGAGGGTATAAAATTTCTATTGCTACTATAGTAAATTGCCACAAATATACCAGCTTAAATATATAGTTATTCTCTTACTTTTATGTACGTCAGAAGTACAGGTTGACTTGACTTGTTTCCTCTGTGTTTTATAAGATTAATCCAAGGTATCAGGAATAAGGGACAATATCAAGATGCCCTGGTAAATAGTTGTCCAAGTTCATTTTCTTATGGTTTAGACATGAGGACCCTGTTACTACCTAGCTGTCTCCTATTAGTTGCTAAATAACTCTTTTTTCATTTTTCATAGGGACCCAAAATGTCAGAGCCATTTCCAGGTCTTCTAAGACCTTAAATTTTTATGACTTCCCCTTCTATTATCCTTCTTCCCAGCGTTGAGAACGAAGAATGTGCTCACTTTTAAGAGATCTTGATATTAAATCCGCCCAGGTATTTTAAAGTTATAATTTTATTTTAAGGTCTAACACTGCAGTTATAATTTTATTTTAAGGTCTGCACTTACTGCAGAGGGTCAAGGACTGCAGCCTTCAATATGGACTGAGGCTCAATGTTAAGAAGACAAAAAATCTCACCACTGGACCAATCGGTAGCATCAGGATGGATGGGGAAGAGATTGAGATTGTTCACAGCTTCAGTTTTCTTGGCTCCACAGTCAACACTCTTGGCACCAGTAGCCAGGAAATCAAAAAACGTATTGCGATGGGAAAGTCTGCAGTTAGGGACCTCTCCAAAATACTGAAGAGCAACAGTGTCTCTCTGGAGAGTAAAGTGCACCTGATACAGGCCATGGTTTTTGCAATCACTTGTTATGCATCAGAGAGTTGGACAATGACTAGGGAGGATAGAAGGAGAGTGGATGCGAGAATTCACGCCTTTGAGCTGTGGTGCTGGAGAAGAGTATTGAATGTACCCTGGAGTGCCAAGAAAATAAACAGATTCATCGTAGAGAGGATTAAACCAGGCTGCTCCTTGGAGGCAAGGATTCTGGGGCTTCGTCTGACATACTTTGGACATGTTGTAAGGAGAGACAGGTCTTTGGAGAGGGACATCATGCTTGGTAGAGTGGAGGGACAGCACAGGAGGGGAAGACCCTCTATGAGGTGGATTGATTCAGTGACTGGGGTACTCGGGATGGGTTTGTCAGAGGCAGTGAGATTGGCACAGGATAGAGCACGGTTTAAGGCTGTTGTACATAGGGTCTCTAAGAGTCGCAAACGACTCGACGGTACATAACAACAACAACAACACTTGAATTATATAAGCTTTTTTTTTTCTTCATATAATGTAACATATTCACGATTTCTAGAAAGTAGACTTGGTTTATTCTCTGGGAGCAATCATTTGTGCTATTAAAATAGGGAAAGTTCTCTTAAAGAGAGGCATTTGGCACAGGGCATGGATACAAATGTGGAAAGCATGTTAGCTCCTCGCAACAGTTAGTTTTGCTTAAATTATGAGAGTAAACTCACTAATCATTAAGAACTTATTTGAAATTTTGGTATCCTTTAATTGAAAAACTAAGTTAAAAACATTGAAACTATTTTAAATAGAATCTAAATAATGAAAATATATTATTATCTGTTCATCTTATATTTGTTTGCAACTTGGAGGTACCCTTTATGTTGTGTTACCACATTGCTTGAACTCCAGTACTTGTTGAATCCCTCAGTTTTTTGCTCATTAATTCTATCTGGTGCTACAGTCCATAAAGAGTTGTGGTGCTGACTAAAAAATGGCACCTCCCTGGTGGTTCAAGTCCACCAGCGACTTCATGAGAGGAAGGTGGCCTGTATTCTCCCTTGAATTGATATTATGTGCAACTGAATTGACTACAACTCATAGTTGTTCTTGAAAAATAACTAATCATAGATAACATTGAGAAGAATAAAACTCTTAGAACTCAATTTTGCTTATGCAAAATTTTGCTTATGCAAAACCTATACATAGAATCAACAGTTCAGGCAGAACTGGGGACCATTATCAGATAATTTAAAATTGGAAAAGGGGGATATCTGGGTTGTATCTTTTCTCCATACTGATCCAATCTGTATGCCAAGCAAATAATTCACAAAAAATGGACCATATGAAGAAGTGTGTGGCATAAGGATTAGAGGATGATGCATCAACAACCTATTTTGCAGATGGCATAATTTTATTTGACAAAAGTGAAAATTACTTGAAACAGTTTCTGAGGAAAGTCAATGATCACACCATATCTCAACATCAAGAAAACAAAAATCCTCACCACAGGATTAACAGACAACATCATGATAGGTTAAACAAAGACTTAAGGTGACATCAACTTTATTTTACCTGGATCCATATTTAATTACCATGGAAACAGTGATCAATAAATGAAAAGATCTGCTGTCAGTGACCTTTCTACAGTACCAAAGAGATGGATGTTAATTTGAAGACTAAGAAGTGCCTGATCTAAGCCATGGTATTTTCATTTCCTTCGTATGCATCTGAAATGAGTAAGGAAGACCAAAGAAAAACTGATGCATATGTACTCAGATGTGGACAAATAAGAATATGCCATGGTCTACCAAAAGAACAAACATATTTGTCTTGATATAAGTCCAGCCAAGATGCTTCTTAAAAACAGACATGGTAAAACTTTGTTTCTCATACTTTGGATATTGGAAAGGACACTCCTTAATAAAAGGTATCTTGGTGGAAAGGCTAGAGAGTCAGCAAAAGATAATAATAATACCCCCCATAAAATGAATTAACATAGGGACTGTGACAATAGACTCAAGCATATCTGAGACAGCCACAGTAGGGCAAGGTTCAGATCTGTTTACATCTGTTGTCACTATGAATTGTAGTCTCCTCCATGGAACCTAAGAACAACTAACATCTGTTAAACTGTATTGCATTTTGGGCCAATAACTAAAGAGTTGGGGAGCTTTGGTGGCAAAGTCCGTATCAAACTTGAAGGTCACATGTGTTTCTCATCATTCTAATCCGTCGGCTACTTTTGAAAGAAAAATGGTTAGTGTACCTCTAATAAGATATATCATCTCTGAAACTTGACACTGTATCAGTGTGAATCCAAACAAGAGTAAGTTTCAGGTTTTTTAAATTAAGTACTTAAAGAATCATGAGGAATCTGAAGCAATCTGCAGGCATTTATTTTTTTTAATTTAAATTTGTTTTTAATAAATATAATAAGTATCTTTTGTGTCTAAAAGGAACACAACCTCCAGTTCTGTGGTGCATAGGACAGGTGTTCCTAGAAGATCCTCCAGGTGGACATCTCAGGATATCCTCCCCTCATTCACTCAGCTTGGCTGGCAAAATAGTTGCAATGACAGAATTGATTTACTA
>NW_006399773.1:10019496-10059603 GCF_000299155.1 Elephantulus edwardii
CACAGGGCAAAGCAAGGTTTAGGGCTGTTGTACCTCGGGTCACTATGAGTCACAAGCAATTTGACTGCACATAACAATAACAAAATATAAATATATTAAATAGTGAGTTCAACTAATTAATTTCAATATTCTTGTCACCCTCTCTTTTCATAATGTTGCAGCATTACAGTTTTTGCACTCTATATTATTATTGCAGAATTATAATTGCATTAATTATAAATAATCTCATAAGTAATAATAAGAAGGAAAGTACATCGTTACAACCAGACAAGATAGTTACTAAATCAAAACATAAAAAGTCTAAAATAACATGACTGAAAGAAAAATGTGTTTAGTAAGTTAAATTCAAGAAAAATTTACCATAAAATGATATAAAATGAAACTTTTAAGTGCCTAGTGGTGTGTCTACATATTAAGTAAAATGTTTTTTCATATCAAAGATATGATTAATAATATGTAAGTGAAGCACCCAGTTGGCACAGTGTTTTACATGTTAGACAAGTGGAAGATTGGCAGTTGAAATCCATCAGCCCTCCCACAGAGAAAATACTAGTGGAAGGTTGTTGAATCAAAACTGATGCAATTAAAGTGGTTTTTAGTGTTTGTATTATGTAATATTATTGTGGAAACGGAATAGTGATTAAAATTCAAGTCTCTTTTTTTTTACTTACCTGAATATAGAACTAAATAGAGATTTTCCTTAGCATTTAAATTGTTGTAGATCAATTTATTTTTTGCAAAATAAATAGTAGAATAATCATAGCAATGCATTTAGTGAAGTGGTCTTACTAGATAGGTTGTTATTAAGTTACAGTCTCATAGTAATGAAAACTACCACAGTAAATTATTTAATGGTGCTTTTGTAGCTATTGTCTTTTATTTTCATAACATATATGAGTAGAACAATAGTAGGAGTTTGTGAACTGTGAGGAGTTTATGACCCCATCACAGGAGTTTGCTAGATTACTTTTAATGTTTATGTATAGTTTGGGGCAGAACAAACAATGTGTGTTGATTACTAAAAAAAGAATTGTCTCATTTTGGCATCATTTTAAAGTTAAAATAAGCAGTATCAGAGATATAAAACAGAAGTCTTACTATCATTAAGAGAGAAGAAACAGAGTGCGTACATTCTTTTAGTTCAGCGGTTCTGATGCATGATGAACCAAGACCAGAAGTAGCACGAGTAGAGGTAAGAGAGGAACACAGACCAGTGTGAGACAGAGCTGAATTAGAACTGCTAACCCCTAGAGCCAAAGTACTCAGCCTTTGTCTAGACCTACTGGAAGAGTGAAAGCTACAGTTTTCTAATGCTGCCTCAGATCCTCAAAGCAAGGCCCAGTGAGGCTGAATGTCAAGAGGATGTATGAACTAACTGAGAAACCGTCTTGCGAGGAATCGTATCCTGAATATCTCCAAGCTAAGTTGCAGCCTGCAACTCTCTAGTAAACTTCATGCTTCTGACTATTGTGTGTGAGTCCCCTGTGACCATTGCAATAAATTATCAAACAGCAGTGTAGCAAAAGAGTGGGAAGGATGGTTGTTGTTAGAATTAATAAAAGTGGATGGAGAGCATGGGGCCATGTCTTACCTGAAAGAAACGAGTTTTATACTATTAATACTGTTAAAGGTGACTGTACTTCAGTGTGGAATTAGTGGAATATAAAGAATAGTTTAAAAGCGATATATGATTGGGTATTATGGTTATGACAAGAGTCCAGAATGAAGGTTGCATAGTGGAGTGTACTCAGGGCGGGGAGATTGTATACTAATGAAGGAATTTTTCTTTTTCTCTTCAAAGAGAAGAGTGAACTGTGGGGGCATGGAGAAAATTGCAACAATGAATGAACGAAAATCCAAAATCTCTGTAAATGATCATTAAAATTAATAAAATAGAATTTAAAAAACAACAACTTTTATTTACTAGGAGAGGTGATAGTGGGCATCCTTGCCTAGTTCCTGTTCTCAAAAACGAATGACTTCAACTTCTCTCCATTGAGAGCAATGTTGGCTCTCAGCTTGCATATATATGTTTTACTATGTTGAAGAAATTTCTTTCTATTCGTACTTTGTTGAGTGATTTAATCAGGAAAGGGTGTTGGATTTTGTCAAAGGCCTTTTCTGCATCAATTGATAGAATCATGTGGTTCTTGTTTGTTGGTTTTTTTGTTAATGTGATGAATTTATAAATCCCACTTGGTCATGGTGAATTATTGTTTGAAGTATTGTTGGATTCTATTGGCCAGGATTTTATTCAGGATTTTTGCATCTGTGATCATGAGAGATATCGGCCTGTATTTTTCTATTTTGGTGGTGTCTTTACCTGGCTATTTTTTTCAAGGATATGTTTGCTTCATAGAATGAGTCTGGGAGAATTTCATCTTTTTTTCTGTTTTCTGAAATAGTTTTGGTAAAATTAGTAGCAGGTCTTTTCTAAATTATTGATAAAATTCACTTGTAAAACCCTGTGTTTCAGGGCTTTTTCTGGCTTGAAGTTGTTTTATTACCATTTTAATTTCTTCTTTTATAATGGGTCTGTTCCATTTCAGTTTGTGTCATTTTAGGTAGTTTGTGAT
This sequence comes from Elephantulus edwardii, assembly GCF_000299155.1. Lineage (NCBI taxonomy): Eukaryota > Metazoa > Chordata > Mammalia > Macroscelidea > Macroscelididae > Elephantulus > Elephantulus edwardii. The sequence goes on from NW_006399773.1 coordinate 10,022,073, forward strand.
TATGTAAGTATTTGTCCTTTCTTCTAGGTTTTCATATTTCTTTGAGTATAATTATTAATAATATTTCATTGTTAACCTTTTTATTTTAGTTGGTTCTATTGGGACATTGCCCATTTCATCTTTTAATAGAATTATTTGTGTCTTTTTCCTTCTTTTCTTTTGTTAGTTTTGCTAGAGGTTTGTTGATTTTATTGAATTTTTTGAAGAACCAACTCCTGATTTTGTTGATGTTTTAATTGTTTTTCTGTTTTCTATTTGATATAGTTCTACCTGATTTTTTTTACTTTCAAGTGGTTGGTTTCAGTCTTTTGTTTGTTTGGTTTTTGAGGGTGTCTGTTTTCTTACTGTTCTTTTTCAATTTGTTGGGTTAGAGGGTCAATGGTTAATTTTTTCCTGTCTTTTAATATATTTGGTTATTGATATAAATTGACCTCTGATTAGTTAGTTGGCTGTTTCCCAGAATTTTTGGTAAGTTGTGTTCTCATTGTCATTTATTTAAAGAAACTTTCTAATATCTTTTTTTTAATTTTTTTTCCTTATACCCACTCATATTCAAGCAAGGTGTAGTTCAGCTTCTAAATGTATGGGGATTTTTTCTCCATTATCCTCTTGTTGACCAAGTGGTTGTTGCCCAGATTTCTTGGCACAACTTGGTGAATATGTCCAGGTCAGCATCTGTTAGCTTAAATATGTCAATTGGTATACCATCTACTCCTGGGGCCTTATTTTTTGCTATTTCCTTCAAAGCAGCCTGAACTTCTTCCTTCATCACCATAGGCTCTTACTCATAGGTTGTTTCATTAAATACCAATTCCTTTTGATACAGTGACTCAGTATATTCTTTCCAACTTCTTTTAATACTTCCTGAATTGTTTATATTCTGCCTAAAGCATCCTTGATTATAGCAACTCAAGGTTTGAAATTGTTCTTCAGTTCCTTGAGCTTAAGAAATGCTGAGCGAGTTCAGCCCTTTTGACTTTCTGACTCCATACCTTTCCAATGTATGCAGAACAGATCATATGGAAGGGTGGGCTCTATGAGGAGATGTGTTGTATCAGAATTAGTGGAAGATCCATCAACAATCTTTGTTGTACAGATGACACAATCCTGCTTGCTGAAGCTGAGGAGGACCTGAAGCGCTTGCTGCAGAGGGTGAAGGACTGCAGTCTGTTCAATATAGATTGAGGCTCAATGTCAAGAAGACAAAGATTCCCACCACTGGACCAAATGGCAACATCAGGATGGATGGTGAAGAGATTGAGGTTGTTTATAGCTTTAGTTTTCTTGGCTCCACAGTCAATACTCTTAGCACCAGTAGCTAGGAAATTAAAAGACGTATTGTCATGGGATAGTCAGCTGTTAGTGACCTCTCCAAAGTACTGAAGAGCAAAGGTGTCTCTCTGGAGACTAACGTGTGTCTGGTACTGGCCATGGTCTTTGCTTTCACTTGCTATGCATCAGAGAGTTGGACAATGACTAGGGAGGATATAAGGAGAATTGATGCCTTTGAGCTGTGGTGCTGGAGAAGAATATTGAGGGTAGTGTGGACTGCTAGGAAAACAAACAGATTCATCCTGGAAAGGGTTAAACCAGGTGGCTCCTTGGAGGCAAGGATTCTGAGACTTTGTCTGACATACTTTAGACATAATGTAAGGAGCAACCGGTCCTTGGAAAGGGACATCATGCCTGATAGGGTGGAGGGACAGCACAGGAGGGGAAGGCCCTATATGAGGTGGATTGATTCAGTGACTGGGATAATCAGCATGGGTGTATGGGAGACAGTATGATTGGTACAGGACAGAGCAGAGTTTAGAGCTGTTGTACATTTGGTCACTTGATTCACAATCGACTCGACGGCACACAACAACAACATCCTCTTGTTATTCTAATTTTGTAGCATTGTGTTCTGAGATGATACTTTATATTATTTCTTTTATTTTTTAAAATTTATTGATGCTTGCCTTGTGACCTAAAATGTGATCTATTCTTGAGAACATTCCTTGCACATTGAGAAGAAGGTATACTTTGCTGCTTTGGGTGACCTATAAATATATATGACATAGGTTTGATATATTGTGTGGTTTAATTCTTCAACCTCTTTGTTAAGTTTCTTCCTGGAAATTCTCTCTTTCCTTGAGAGTGGTGTTTTGAAATCTTCAACTACTATAGGGATGTTTTCTATCTCATTTTTTAGTTTTGTTAATGTTTGTTTTATTTATTTTGAAGTTCTTTAATTTGGTGCATAGATACTTATTGTTATGTCTTCTTGTTCTGTTGCCTCTTATGCCCATTATTCTGTGAACTTCCTTATCCTTTGTGATGGTTTCTGCATATAAATATATTTTATCAGTGATTAATATTGTTACTCCTGCTTTTTTCTGGTTGCCATTTGCTTGGTATATTTTTTTTCTACCCTTTTCTTTTTAGTCTTTCTTTATCTTCATGTTTCAGGTGTGTCTTTTGTAGACAGCATATTGATGGATTTTTTTTTTTTTATCCAATCTGTTACTCTTTTTCTCTTCAGTGGTACATTTAGCCATTTACATTCAGTGTAATTATTGAGAGGCAAGATTTTATCGTTATTATTTTGTTGAGTTCTGTTTGGTGTTGTTGCTAGTACTTTGACCCATCCTGCTTTCTTTGGCACTTCTAAGTAAGTAGGAGATAAGTAGGGCTTCCTGCAATGCTGGTCTTATTTATAAACACTCCTTTAGGTTCTGTTTTTTGGTTGTTTTTTTTTTAATATCTTGATCTCTCCTTCATATTTAATGCACAGTTTTGATTAATACAATATTCCTGGCTGACAGTTGTGGTTTTTGAGTGTTGCATATATAGAATTCTCTTGTCTTTTTGCTCACATGATTTCTACTGAGAGATTGACACTTAATCTTATTTCCTCTCCCTTATTTGTTAATTTTTGTTTCTCCCTTACTGCTTTCAGAATTCTCTACTTATTTTTGCCTCTGGCAAATTTGACTACTATGTTATGTCTTGGTGTGTTTCTTTTGGAGTCTATTATAAATGGTGTTCTCTCAGCTTCTTGAACATATATAATCTCATTCTTCATTATACCTGGAAAATTTTCTTCTAATAATTGTTGCACAATTTTTTTGGTGCCTTAAGTTGCTTTTTCCTGTTCTGAGATTCTAAATATGTGCATGTTATTTCTCTTGATAGTGTCCCACATTATTCTTAGGTTTTCTTCTTTTGCCTTCCTTTTTGACTCTGCTTTTTGCTCTATCAGATCAGTGGTGACAGTTCCTTCTGTTTCACTGGTTCTGTGCTCCATCTCTTCACCCCTGTTCATATGTCCCTCCCTCTTGTTGAGAGCATCTAAAATATTGGTCCTCATATTTTGGATTGTGGTTTATTGGTTTTCCAGAGCCTCTAATGCCTTGTTTGTTTTATTTGTATTGTTTTGGGTTATTTTTTAAAGCTACTCCTGGTTTTTGCTTGCAGTCTGTGTCCTGTTATTGAAGATTTTCTTTTACCCATTGAAACTATTCAATCACTTTTTGTTTTGTTTTGTTTTTTAAATTCTGTGTCAGAAAGCTTCATCAGACTTTCTGGCTTCAGGAAACCCATAGATACTGTGCCACTTTTTTGGGGTGACACCTTGCTTTGGGATTGTGTAGGGGGTATAGTAGCCTGCTTCCTACCTGACATTGCTGTGGTAGAGTTTTTCATGTGTGAGGCAATAGGAGATTCTTGATCTTAAGTCACCGCTATAGAAGTGGGTGGGTCAGCCACCCTGCTTAGGTGTCTCTCTGCTTTCTTACTCAAGGGATGAAGTGCTTCAGTTCAATATAGAAAAGGCCTGTTAAAGCAGCCTCCTCCATCATACAACTGTTGCAGCTAGGCTAGACCATGGTACTCTGGGCTAAATGCAGTTGATGGACTGGATTTGAGGAGATGCAAAACGGAGCGTGGAGACATGATTCAAAACCCAGGAAGCCTTGGTTTTTTTCCTTCAAGAATAGGTTCCAGCTCTCTTTTTGATTGAGCTTAAGGAGCCCCAGGTGATCCAGACAAGCAACAGTGAAGCCCCACAAAGTATCTCACTAGAGTTCCAGCATCTCTCCCAGTGCATGTAACCTCTTGGCACACATCCATCAGCTCCCCAAGTGTGTCTCATCAGGAGGTCCCAGCCCAGGGCATCAACTTCAGGAGAAGATGTCTCTGTGCAGGGCTTCAGTGTTAGGAGAGGAGGTCCAGGCATGGGCATCGGCATTAGGAGAGGAGGTCCTGTCACAGTGAGTCTTCTTCAGATAGATTCACATTTTGTCTCATGTTAATCCCTTTCTACTCATGTCTGAAAGCTGTCTGTCTTGTAAAGGATGATTAAAAACAATATGATGACAGTAAGAAATTTAAGTATCAACAAAAGGTTATTCCATTGGAAAAAGATGGCCAATATCCTTCTGTGTGATTTACAGCTTCTGAAAATTTATTGAAGATCAGTTAGTCCACTATATAAAAAGATAATTTGAAGATATCTTCATTGTATTGTCTATTAACTCAAATTGTTTTAAAATAATTTTTATCATTTTAAGTTTTATCTCACTAGTTTTTCAGAGTATTTAGTGGAGGAAGAATATAGCAGTTGCCCTACCCCCACTCCCCAGGCCTAATCACTTCCTGAGAAATCTGATAACATCTGAGGCTAGATCAAAGACCAGACCAGACAATAGATCTTGATTAGGCTCTGGGTCTGATCACAAAAGTCCAAACATAACTAAATTAATACCCCAAATTCTGAGAAATACCATCTACCCTAGTCCTCCCTAGAGCTCCTATTTGAAGGAATTGTCCCTAACTGCCTACAAGCCATTCTGACTTTCTTCACCCCTGGTTACTTGGCATCCCTCTGAGACCATGAAATAAAGTCTTGCTCGTTTCTTGGGACTAGTTTCTTTCTTTCTCTCTCTCTCTCCCTACATCCAATCTTTTTTCTATCTAACATTTAACTCTTTAAGTATTCACTGTGGTTGTAATTCAATCTGTTTGTAATATCATTACTTTCTAGGTAGATGGCAGACTTGGATATTTAGAAATATTTTTTTAGATAATGCCCAACATGCAGGCTATAAGCCATGTCTTCTAAAACTTATCTCTCGGGCTCACAGAATTTGTACAAGTTTTTCAAAGAATATGTTCCATGAAAACAATTAGATGTCATAATTATAGAAAATCTGAATTAGAAAGCATATTTTGTACAGACCTAAATTTGGTGAGGACGCAAATTAATTTGAGCTTTGATAAATATTCATTAATAAAAAATTCATACTCAGAAGTTTGACTTTTTTGGTGTGTTTTCATTGTAGGCTAATTCTAATAGTAGATAAAACATTTCTGATGGACAGATTTTCTTAATTCAAAACTATCAGAGTTAATATTCTTGATAGCTATTTAATATGGAAACTGATACCTGTCATTCAAATTAACAGATAGCTATTTAAACCATAACATTTTAAGATAATTTTTGACTGATATTTGTTGTAAGAAATAATATAAAGATAGTCCTTGAAATGTTTGCAGTTGTTTCTTCTCATTTTGAGTCTTACCATACAAGCAATTAAGCTTCTTCATTGTATGAAAACTTTATTCCATCTGTGTCACTACAGTACACTCTTCTTTGAAGAGGCATCTCTTGTCTAGTTACAATTTGAATGCTTTTTGACCTGAGGGGCTAATCATCCAGAACAATAACCAATTATGTTCTTCCATTACTTACAAGATTTTCCTTGGCTTATTATATCAGATGTTGATTGCCAGTCCTACTTCTTAGTTTGTCTTACTCTGAAAATATAGTTGAACCCTGTCCACCATGATAATTCTGCTGGTATTTTAAATACATGTGGCATAGCTTCCAGAATTACAGTAATACTTGTTGTTGTTGTTGTTGTTAGGTGCCGTCGAGTTGAGTATGACTCATAATCACCCTATTAACAACAGATCTGAACCCTGTTCTGTCCTGCACCATCCTCCCATTTACTGACACACAAGAGCCCATTATAGCAGTCACTATGTCAATCCACCTGTTTGAGGGTCTACCTCTTCTTCACTGACTTTCCACACTTCCCAGAATCGTATCCTTCTCCAAGGAATAACAATTGAATTAAATTGAAAATAGCAGTTGAATTGAATTGAAAACCCTATAAAGTTATGCTACCAAGCCAAAGGTGGGTGATTTTAATCTGTGGCCATCAGACCTGGTTTTAATTGTTTTTTTTTTTTTTTTTAGTCAAACATTCTTCTAAGTGTTATAGCACCAGTCTGTCCGTTTGCTGTACAGAGGTAACTCATGGTTGCTCTGATGCTAAACACTGTGACACTGGTGTGTCAAATGTGATAATGGTTACCCATGGTGGATAGTATTTGGTGGAGCTGCCAGATTCAAACAAGCTTGGAAGCAGGAGTAGTATTCACTTTAGAAATAGCTTGCCTCTGGAAACTCTATGAAATTGGAGAAATGACAAGTTATACAAGTGTTCAGTTCTTTCATTCTTAGTGTCTCTATGAGTCATCTACAACTCAATAGCACTTAACAACAACAACAACATAAACAATAAAAAGCAATAATTTAGCTAGTCCAATATAGCAACTGATAGATAAGGAGTAGGAAAGAAAATGAAAATTTCAAACTACTGAATTGTGTTCATGTGATATTTATACATAGATTAAGAAGCAGTTCTTCAAAGAGAACAAGAGGGCATTGCATGGTTGAAAATCAGTAAAGGTTTGTATGAGGTTGTATTCTTTCTCCACACTTATTCCATCTGCATAGTGAGTAAATTGTTTGAGAAGCTGAATTATATGAAGAAGAATGTGACATCAGGATTAGAAGGAGACATCAAAATTCTATGTAATGAAGTTGATATGATTTTTTTTTTCATGAAATGAAAAAGTCTTGAAACACTTGCTGAAAATGATTAGCAACTACAGACTTCAATATGGGCTATGTCTCAAAATAAATAAAAAAATACATTCATTACTAGACTGATCAGTAACATCATAATTGATGGAGAAAAGATTGAAGTTGCAAACAATTTTGTTTTACTGGGATCCCCCAATAAGGTCCATGATTAAAGCAGTTAGGAATTAAAAAAAACAACAGCAACAAACAAAAAACAACACAACAACAAAACCTACTACATTTGGAAAAATATTCTGTCAATTATCTTTCAAAACTTTTAAAGAACAAAGTTATAGTTTAAAGGCTACAATTTTCCAGTCCCAAGACTTGGTATTTTCAATTACTTCATATGCACCTAGAAATTTTACAATGAATGAAGAAGGCTTGAGGAACTCTAGTGGCTTAGTCGTAAAGAGTTGTACAGCTTCACGAAAGGTATATGCTTCGAGTCCACCAGTGGTTCCACTGGAGAAACTTCTAAAAACCTTAAGTGTCAACTATGAGTAGGTTCTGACTGGATGATACATAGCAACAACAAAGAAGATGTAAGAATAATTTATGGTTTTGAATTATTATTTTAGGGAAGAGTACTGACCATGTTAGGGATTAGGAGAACAAACAAATCTATCTTGACAGAGTTCTACCAGAGTGTCCTTTATTGGTAAGATTGTGAAACTTTGTCTCATATACATTGGATGTATTGGTATAAGGATCTAGTCATCGAAAAAAGGCATCCTGGTAGGAAAAGTATGTTGTTGTCATTGATTGCTTTGAGTCGAGCACAACTCATAGTGACCCTATGAACAAAAGGCCTAAAGCCCCTCTACAACTTCTACATTTATCAAAGTTCATAGTTGCTGGAGAAATGTTATTTAGGAAGTGGATGTGACTCCTGCTTCCAAAAAGAAAAGTAAAACGTCAGTAAGAGAGAGGAAGACTCTCACTGAAATGGATTAATGGTGATGAATAGAACAAGGTTCTGATCTATGTTTGTAGTTGTCATTAGGTGTACTTGACTCAGTGGCACAGAACAATAATAATCTATAAAACCTTTACCTATTTACCCCACTGGTAGCATTAATTACAACTCTTATACAATATGACAACTAGGAAATTGGAGTGATGCACTCAAGACAAAGAACAGCTCTAATATTACAAAGATTCTCCCCCGTTATACTTCTACTACATCAATCACCTCTTTAAACACTCTTGTCTGATCTTTGACATCCACTAATCTGTTCTCTCTTTCCTAGAAATTTGTCACACCATGAATACTACATAAATATAATTTATTAATATATAACTGTGAAGTTTGTGGGGTTTTCTTCAAAATATAATTTTTCCAAACCTCTAAATGGTAAAAAAAAAATATTATTATACACATTACTGTCTGAAATTTTACATGGATCCATAATCAACATCCATGGTAGCAGCAATCAAAAATTTAAAACTCTTAGTACATAATAACCTAGTGATTAGTACTGACTGCAATACCAAAAGTCTTGTTTGGAACCTACCAGCTGTTTCATGGAAGAAAGACAGAACACCTCCTCTCATGCAATTGACTGACTCTGAAAACCAATTGGAGCATCAGCTATGGGTTAGTTCTGATTTGATGACACACAACAATAAAAAAAGTTCTAAAGGGACATCATACTGGGCAGAGTGGAGGGACAGTGCAGGAGGGGAAGACCCTCTATGAGGTGGATTGATTCAGTGACTGGGGTAATCGGGATGGGTGTGTCAGAGGCAATGAGATTGGCACAGGATAGAGCATGGTTTAGGGCTGTTGTACATAGGGGTCGCTATGAATCGCAGGCGACTCGACGGCACATAACAACAATAACAAATTTAAATCACTGTCTTCACATAAAATTTATTCTGCTTCATAACAAATTAATGATATTTTCTATAGTATGTTTTATAGCAAATTATTAGGTTTTCTTAAATTGCTCATAACACAGGGCACATCTCTGATGCACTCCTTTTCTTATTTTGAACCATATAGTGTTTCCTTGTTCTGTTTTGATACCTGCTTCCTGGTCCAAGTAAAGGTTTTGCATGAGCACAATCAAATATTATGGGATTCCGATTTTCCTCAAGGTTAGCCACAATTTTTTGTGATCCATACAATCAAATGTCTTTCTTTGCATAGTTAATGGAACACAGATAGACATTCTTCTGGTACTCTTTGCTTTCTGCCAAGATCCATCTGACATTGGTGATAATGTTACTAGTGCCACAATCTGTTATAAACCCAGCTTGTATTTCTGGTAGTTCTGCGCTGATCTACTGTTCCAGTCATTTCTTGATAATCTTCAGCAAGATGTTGCTTGCATGTGATATTATTGATATTGTTTATTTCCACACTCTATTGTTCAATTAATTTCTACACTCTGAGGTATCAGAAATAAATATGGATCTTTTCTACTCAGTTGGCTAGGTCGTCCAGATTTCTTGGCACAGCATGGTGAACACATCCAGGGCTGCATCTGCTTGTTGAAATATGTCAACGTGATGTGCTATCATTTCCTGGGGCTTATTTTGTGCTCATTCCTTCAGAGCAGCTTAAACTTCTTCTTTCAACACCATTGCCTTTTGATCATAAATTATGTCATGAAATTCTTTTGTATCAGCCAGTTATTTCTTGTATAGTGACTTAGTGTACTCCTTCTATCTTCTTCTAATGTTACCTGGATCATTCAATACTCTGCCCATTGTGTCCTTAAAGATTGCTACTTGTGGCTTAAATTTGTTCTTTAGTTCCTTCAGTTTAAGAAATGCTGGACAAGTTTGTCCCTTCTGATTTGTCTCTTTTGCTTTTCCAACTCCAGCGCTTCACATATTTCATTATAATACTTTTTCCTATAACAATTCATCTTTTGATTTCTTGACTGCTGGTGCCAAGAATGTTGATTTTGGAAACAAGCAAGCATAAATTGTTAACAATTTCAATCACTTCTCCATCTATTATGATGCTGACTATATTGGTTCAGTGATAAGAACCTTTGTTTTCTTTATATTGAGCTTTAGAACATAAAGACTGTAATCCTTGACTTTCAGCAGTAAATGTGTCAGGTCCTCCTCAGTTTAAGCAAGCAAATTTACGTCGTCTGTATAATGCAGGTAGTTGATGAATTTTCTGCCGATTCTGATGCCACATTCCTCCTCATAAAATCCAGTCTCCTGAATGATATTTTCTTCATCTATATTGAAAAGATACTGAGATAGATGCATCCATGATATATACTTTTCCTAATTTGAATCATGCAATGCTTTCCTGCTTTTTTCTGACCACTGCTTTCTAGTCCAGACATGTTTTTCACAAAAGCACTATTAAGTGTTCTGAGACTCCCTTTCTTCTTAAGGTGAGCCACAATTTGTTGTGATCCACCAAATCAAATGCCTTTACAAAATCTATGAAGCACAGTTAGTTAGACATGTTCCTGGTACTTTCTGATTTCAACTAAGATCCCTCTAACATTGCCAATAATGTTTCTCGTATCATGGCCTCTTCTACAGCCCGTTTACATATCTGGTAATTCTCTGTGGATCTACTATTTCAGTCATTTTTTTTTATAACCTTCAGCAGGATCTTACTTGTGTGGGATATTAGTGATATTGTTCAACAATTTCCACACTCTAGGTTTACTGTTTTGGGGAAGGGAAATAAATATTAATTTTCTTCTGTGTCAGCTAATTCTTTTTGCTACAGTGATTCTGTGTAGTCCTTCCATCTTCTTTTGATGCTTCCTGTATCATTCAGGATTCTGTCCACAGTATACTTAAAGCCTCTTGAAGTTTAAATGTATTCTTTACTTTCTTCAGCTTAGGAATTGCTTAGAAATAGCATACCTTTGATTTTCTGACTCTTGCTCCTTATATTTTGTCTTCCCCAGCTGCCCTTTGAAATCTTCTGTTCAGCTCCTTAATTTCTTGTTTTCTTCCCTTTGTTTTGGCTTATTGGTGCTCTAGCACAATATTCAGAAACTTTTCTGACATTCATCATGGACTTTTCTTTCTCCTCTCTCTTATTAAAGACCTTTTGCATTCTTCTGGATGATATTCTTGATATCTTTCCAGAGCTCATCTGGTCTTAAATTAGTGTTTAATGCCTCAAACTTGTTTCTGAGATGATTTTTAAATTCAGGTGAGATAGATTCATATTCTTTAGCTTCATTTTGAACTTGCATATGAGAAGCTGATCTGTTCTACAATCAGCACCTCTCTTAGTTTCCACAGATGATATTGAGCTTCTCCAATGTCCCCGCCCCATCCCGCAGATGTAATTAGTTTGATTCTTGTGTAGGTCATTAAGAGAAGTCCATATGTAAAGTCATTATTTTTATTTCTTATAAAATGCATAAACAATTAATAAACCATCAGTTATACAAAATTCTACCTTTCTATTTTAACCTCATTTCTGTTACCTTGTCCATGTTTTCCAACCTCCGACCCTTCTTTCCTGTTCCAACTATTGCCTTCCAGTTACCCATCTTAGTTCAATTGATATCCAACTGCAAAAGTTGGTAGAAATCATCTGTTTCTTCCTCTTTGGTTCTGGCTGTTGGAGCATATATTTGAATGATAGTACATTAACCAGTCTTCCTTGTGTACATATGGATATTATCCATTCACTCACATAAAAGAGATCTAGAAATGGTCTTTTTAACTATGATTATGAGCCTGTTTGTCCTCACCTTTTCAGTTCCAGGATAGTAGATCATTTGATTGTCTGATCCAAAATGTCCATCCCAATGCATTTCACTTCACCAACACCTACTGTGTCAATATTTATGTATTCCATATCTTCCTTAAAAATGACCAATTTTCCTACATTCATATTTCTTGCATTGCATGTTCTAATTACTAGTATCTGTAGCCATTCCTTTTTTGTGATTCTCAATATAAGGGCTTAGCCTCTGGTGCCATATATGCCACTTTAATTTAAATGTGCTTTATTATACATGGTGTTTCCTAAGGCCTGTTATGTCTCCCTAATCTGTCTTAACTTGAGTGCTCAACTTTCAAACAATATGTCATACAGAAGCATTCTACCCTAAAAAAGCAGATGAAAATCTTTCTGCATTACATAGGTAACAAATCTCATGTTGATTCTGTCCTATCCCCTCCAAGTTCCATGCATGTATCTCAATTCCCTCCCTCACCCAGCCCTGCCAGTATCCAGCTCAGTTCCTTCTTCTGGCCCCTCTATTGCCTTTGTCCTATTACCTCCAGCCAGCCCTGGTATGATAACTCGGGCTTCTGTCTACCTCTAACCACATATTCCCTCTCTACTCACCTCTAATGTTAGTGCTTCTGCCACAGGGGAACTCTGGAGCATGGCAGGTGGACTCTGAGGTATCATTGTAACTTTCTGGGGCATTGTGGGTGACTGTTCAGGGCATCTTGAAAGCCATTCCAGGCCATTGAAGTCAAGCTCTTGGGTAGCACACTTAAAGTCCTTGGTGTTATGGCTGAACTCCTGGGCATTGTGAGTAAACTTCTGGTGGGGGGGGAGGGGGAGCTCAAGTGACCTTCCAGGGGCATCCAGCTGCATCATTCAACTCAATCCCTGATGTAGAGAGCCGACAGTTACATTTTGTGTCTTTAACACAAAAATTAAAAAGACAATAAGGCATCCCAATATCATGGTTCAGGGCACCAGTTTCTTATTCCAACTGAGCCCGAGGGCATCTTGGCAGGATGAGGTCCTGTGTGGGGCTTTTGTTCCACACAGTAGCTCACCTGGGTATTTGGTGCTGGTCCTTGGCATAAGGCTCAAGTACTAGTAGACCCTAAGGCAACAACACCTCCCAACAACTACAGCACCATGATCATAACACACTTGGTGTTTATGAAACTACTGCCTTGTTTTCCAAAAAGGCTTCAATACTTTACTTTGTCTTGTTACAGTGATTGATAATTTCCTCAAATCCTTACTAACATTTTTTTCATTATAAAAATGTTCATTATGAATTAAATTTATATTCCATGTGGCCTAATTTGGGGGGGGAGAACAGTGCTGCCATCCTGAAGGTGTATAGTTCAAGTCCACCACCATGCAATAAGGATGGACAATATCCCATTTGATTAACTGCCTCTGAAAACCTATCTGTGGTCAGCTATGGGTTGTTTCCTACCCAATGGCACACAGGAACAATAAAATCTATGGGAGGGGTCTGAGGCTGACCTCTAAGCTGCCCAGCCTTCAGCTAGTCAGATTCCTAACCCCTCCTCTGAGCCTCTGAGCGGCCTGCCAGAACAAATTAGCACAATATGCTAGTAAAATAAATACAGAGTTAAGGAAATACATTATTTAGTGAGCCTGATAAGTTACAGATATTAGCTCTGTCACTTCTTGATTATATAACTTTTCAGAGATTTTAAGGATGGTATAAGATAAGGTTAGCATCAAATCTATTGTTTACAATGAGTTGTAGTCCACCCTATAGCACTTAACAAAAACAATAGCAACTTAATAGATATTCTTGTGTCTGAGTTTCTTCAGCTATTAATTTGAATTAGAGAATATGCTCGAATTGAATACTGGATACTTGACATGCTTAACATTGTGAATGGTTCACAAACAAAACAAAATTTATTTTCACTCTAATATTGGACAAATTTTGGTCATTTATACTAGTTCATTTATTAAGGAATTATTTGACTTTTCATTTGATTTTTGTAATGTTATTTGTTTTTTGTTTTTTATAGATATGAGTAAGAGACAATTAGGAGAGAGAAACAGATACTAAAAATTATTGATAAATTATCTTTCAATTTCTACAATAATGGTCTTATGCAATATTTGTTCTTTATAATTCTGAGAAGGATAACTAGCAAGTTGGTATGAAAATCCAAAAGAGGAAGTTGATGGAATAGGAAAACTGAGAGGAGGAGTTGGGGAAATCATGGGGTGGCAGAGTTTGGTGGGGAGAGGGAGAGGTTGAAGAAATTCAGAAAGACCCATTTAAGAAGTGAGAAGATAGAGTAATAGTGGGCATATATCAATGGTAATTAAGTTCATAAAACAGGATGAATGGGAATGAGTGATAGTTTGAAAGACACTGTGAATGAAGGTGTGTGTGAAACACAATGTATATGAATAAAATACTATGTATATGAATTTTCTGTGCATTCAAATATAAAAATGAATGCTTCAATTAGAAAAATAGAAAAAGAAAGCCTTCATTTTGTAATTTAAAAAATTATCAATAATATATTAGTACTGAAAACTAGAACTCTGCTGGCTTAGTGGTAAAAAAGCAATTTCAATCCATCAGCTGCTCCACAGGAGAAATACAAGTAATTTCCTCTTGTACAATTCACTGCCTCTGTAAACGCAATGGAGGGTCAGATATGAGATGATTCTGATTCAGTGACACACAACATAATAACAACAACTGATAACTGTAGTAATAAACTGTATTTCTCTCTTAATTCAGAGTTAACGTGTAAGTACTATTTGACACTGAACTAAAATTAAACAAATTATTTGCTCTTGTACTTTCTCTCTGGAGACCAAGGTGAGCCTGATACAGGCCATGGTTTTTGCAATCACTTGTTATGCATCAGAGAGTTGGACAATGACTAGGGAGAATAGAAGGAGAATTTTTGCCTTTGAGCTGTGGTGCTGGAGAAGAGTATTGGGTGTACCATGGACTGCTAAGAAAACAAACAGTTTCATCCTGGAGAGGGTTAAACTGGGCTACTCCTTGGAGGCAAGGACTCTGGGGCTTCGTCTGACATACTTTGGACATGTTGTAAGGTCGTTGGAGAGGGACATCATGCTTGGGAGGGTGGAGGGACAGCGCAGGAGGGGAAGGCCCTCTATGAGGTGGATTGATTCAGTGACTGGGGTAACCGGGATGGGTGTGTCGGAGGCAGTGCGATTGGCACAGGATAAAGCAGGGTTTAGGGCTGTTGTACATAGGGTTGCTATGAGTCGCAAACGACTCGACGGCACATAACAATTGCAACAACATTTGCTTTTGTGACACCTTTCAAAATTTTATTAGTAAAATATTTACAAATTTTATTCTGTAAAATACCTTACAAATCTACACACTTAGATATTCAACTATAGCTATTGACCAATGATACTAAATTTGGTGATTTCCAGGACTGTGTCTCCAGACATAAGCTGAAGTTGGTGTCTCTCAGGTGGTTGGAACCCATCAGAGAGGAATATGAAAAATTCTTTACATATCTTTTAACATTCCAAAAACCCCAATGGAGGATCAGTTATGAATAGATTCCTACTTGATGACAAGCAGAGACTTACTACTTACAAACTTGTTTGAAATTATTTTTAAAAATTAAAATTACACAGTTCTATGGGTGGGTGGGGTGAAAGAAATGGGAAGGATCTTTTGTGAAAATCAATGGCTTCAAACTTTGTAAATAAATCAGAATTTTTAAAAAGGGAAAAAATGGGGATTTGAAAACAATACTTGATATATATACTCAAGCGTAGGAAGCCTAGGAAATAGCTATCTAGTTACCAATCTGTAATCTATTTATTTATGTATAGACTAACGCTTTTCATTTTGAGTTATACACTAATAGCTGAATTTTGAGAATCATATGCTTTTTGCCACTATCTAAAATAGATTTGAATAAGGTAATATTTCTACAACTGTCAAAAGCAAATGCAAATTTAAGTACAATATACAAGTAATTTAGTGCTTATTCTCTCTACAAAACCATAATAAAGTAAGAAATGTTAATTATTCATGACTTTGAATAAGTACTTATTGCAAAAAGCCCTCAGGACTTCATTTTAACTGCTACTGTAAAATGATTCCCATTAGGATAAAAATTAAATTATAAGAGAGATCAGGAATTAAATTCACATTCCAATAATTTTAACTATATTTAACAATAAAAATGTCTATATGTAATAAAAATAAATTATCTCTATTATACTTAATTAATTATTGGTACTGTTCAATTATATGTCATGTACTACATAATGGTAACATCACTCTCTTACTACCATTACATGAAGCTGAAATTACATTTTTTAACTAAGAGAAAATAATGTTATCCTAAATATTTCAAAATTTCTCATGCTAGTACTTCAGATTAATCTATTAGTACTATTATTGATTCTTGTAGTTTGTCGAAAAAACTACAAAACAACTAGTTAAAATTGATGAATTTCTGACATGGGAGCTCCAATATGTCACTGTTGACCTTAATAAAGTTTTTAATTTTTAGATATATCAATTTCTCAGATATTTATCAGTCTTTGGTAGACTGAAATATTTTTATTAGAAACTAAACATGTTAATATTTTTTACTATTCATATGACTTCAGAAAGTGTAATTATTGTGATTGCTTCAAAATCATCTCTAATGCTTCAAGATTACTTGTTCAAATAGTACCTTGATAAGTATAATTATTCTTTGCTGATAGGTAATTTTCATACAATATACCTGTTAAGGCTCATTATTGAATATCAATCATGAACCATGAAGCCATTAAAAGTAAAAACTGATCTAGTAGAATTTGTTTTCAATGATATTTTTAGTTACATAAAGGAATAAATAATAAGGTTTTTAAATATATATACTGAGTTTCATTTATAAATAAATGTACACAATAAATTAAAACAAAATTATTTGGAATCATGGGTTTGTACGATTTGATGGATGGGGGGTGAGGGAAATTAAAAGACTGTTCTTGGAAAGTACGCATTCAAATTTTGTAAATAAACTAATAGAAAATTAAAAAAGAAAACAAAAATTGGAAAAAAGAAAATAAAAATAAATTTTTAAAAATTATTTGGGACCTAAAGAAAAACATGTGAGTTGAAATCTTTTCATCGCAACTTCTTTTTTTTTTATATTTTATTAATTTTAATGAACATTTACAGAAATTTTGGGTTTTCATTCATTCATTGTTGCACTATTTTCTCTACCCTCCCCCATAGTTCATTCCTCTTTTTTCCCCCCCTTGAAAGTCTGTTTTAATTGTCCCATTGTCACAGCCAGTTCTGATTAATCTCCTTTGTCAATGTGTCCTTTGCCATTCCCTATCACTCCTACCTGAGAGAGACTTCACCCTGATTCATAAGGAAAAGAGGACGGCATATTCTCTTAATTCCTTCCTGTTGTAGGGTGAAAAAGGGCACTATAGGTTTCAGGGTGAAGATCTTCTCTCACTACTCTAAAGGGCCCCTTTGGCAATAGGAAACACATAGACTATTGTGGAGATTGATTTTGGAATTTAGATGCACTGTTATAGATTGTGCTTAGCCATACATGTTCATATCCTTGAAGATGTATCATAGAAGTGTTGCAGCCTAGAAGACACAATTTTAACAAGTTAAAAGTACATGAATCAAAAATTAAAAAAGCAATAATATTCCAAGTAGAGGTTCTGATAGTGGTACAAATCAAGTTACAGAGGGAAGGTAGTTCTTAAAATAAAAAGGTCTATTTACTAGCACTTTGTCTATTATAGTATAAAGGTTAGGAACCACAAGAAGTAAAGGCTCAACTATGTCATTTATTGTTCTTAAGTCCTGGAGCAAATTTCATCTACCACTGGGTTGTTTTACAGCTCAGAAGTCCTCATGCAAGGCAGAGGTGAAGTAAGGAACTGCTTATGAGGTTTTCCATCAATTCCAACAACTAAGAAATAGTGAGAAGAGTTGGGACCTCAGAAGGTTTTTAGGACGAAATAGTAGGTTCTTGTGTCCAGGAGAAAACAAATATACTTACCAGTAATGTTACTGCTCACCCACAGCTCTTCTGGGAGGATCTAAATCATTGAAGCTCATCACAACTTCTAAGAAGCATTCTGATTGTATTTCTTCTAAAATTATCTGTTTGTTCTTCTAATAGTGCATAATATATTCAGTATTCTTTGTAACACTTAAATGTTGTAGATATTATGGTGCACAAGTTTTTATGTTTGTAGACAATTTCCAGTCTTTGAAAAGTCAATTCAGAATATCTTTATATGAATATACATAAACAAGTGTTCATTATTCTTAGATGCTGTTGAGTCAACTGTGACTCACAGAGACCTTATGAACAACATATCTGAACCTAGCTCTATTCTTGAAATCCTCACTATCTCACAATTAATCCCAGTGTTATCGTCACTGAATCAATCCATTTTGTTGAAGGTCTTTCCTCTCCTAGGCTGAGCCTCCAGCTCTGCAAGCATGATGTCCTTCTCAAAGGACTCATCCCCTAGCAATCTTCTTGTTGTTTACCATAGAGTCAGAGCTGACTCATAGCTGACCCTCTGTCAGGTTTTCAGAGGGAGTTAATAGATAGGGAAGAGACATTCCAATCTTCTGTAGAGCAGCTGGTGGCCTCAAACCATAAGCCTTCAGGATTGCATTGCAGTTTCTTGCCCCTTTGCCTTATTTAACCTGAAAAGTAAAAATGACTAGAAAACACATCAGTTTGACTGAGAAATATATTGCTAAGTGTAAACTCTGGAACTTAGGGAATAACTTCTTCTGACATTGCTTTAAATCATTTAGCTGAGTACAATATTTACTGTTGCATAGTAAGAAACTGTTGTCGTTTTGTGCTGTCAAGTTGGAACTGACTCATATTTGAGCCTCCAGTGGGTTTTCAGAGATTGAAAATCAATGTGAGGAGATGACTCATCTTTCTCTCATGGAGTAGTTTGTGGATTAAAATCACCCACTCTGTGCCTGACACCACACCTCCTTTCCCAGTAGGCAACCAGAGTACCCTAGCGGGAAGTGAATATGCCTGAATGTCTCTATGTCTTATTTGAGAATCTTGAACAAGAGAAATGATATTATTGTAAAAATGGAAGCACATGTATATATAAAGATATTCTTGAATTCCTGCCTGGAAGTCAGTGTGTCTGTCTATGTGTTGGGAGAGGAAGGTGAAGAGAAGTATAGAAAGTCAGCAGAAATTAGTATGACTGATAAATTAAAGCTCTCTGGCCTAGTGGTAAGAAGCTTTTCTACAATCCTAAAGGCACATGATTTGAATCCATCTGATGCTTTCAGAGAATCTCCTCCCATGTGATTAACTGCCTCTGAAAACTCACTTGGAGAGGGTCACAAACATGTCAATTCCAACTTGACAGCATACTACAATAACATACAGAAATGGGTATAGTAAAAAAGAAGACATTTATTCTGAGAATAATGAAATATGTTTATTATAAATGGGCAAATTATTTAAAAGTTTTGCAGTTGTAAAATTTCTTTCTCAGCTATGAGTTGTTTCTGACTCGATTTCAATGATTTGTGCTGTTGTTGTTATATATCTAATGTAGCCCTGATAGCCCAGTGATTGTAGTACTATGTAGTTAACCAAAGATATGTAATAGAAACACAGCAACAGCTTTGTGACAGAAAAGATCTTGATATCTTTTTGAAAACAGATTACAGACAAAGTTCTTCTCTTCTCTAGAGAATTACTATGAGCTGGAATCAATTTAACAGCACACAACAAAATATTTGTATTCTAGGGGCTAATATAGATATTAAGTTTGGCTTGTCAATAAAGAAAAATGTATAACACAAATTATCAGACAGGAACATTTATTAAAAATTAAATTCTATGTTATGACAATAGCAAAATCGGCATAGAAGATAATGTTAAAAATGAAAGTGGACAGTAGGGTAAGTGACAGTAGATATTTTTGTAATGTCAAGACATTTTAGCTTAATCTTGAAACATTCCTGTAGAAAATTACTCAATTTTATTTGTTTGAAGGCTTTCTTTGGAGTTACTGTTCATCAAATAATTAATTAATTCAATAGATACTAGCTTAACATCAACAACAACATGAAGTGGATCATGTCCACCAAAAGTAAATAAATCACTTTAACATATCTAAAAGAATAATTTAATATGAGATAATAATAGAAACATTTAGCAATATTAGGACATAATATTGTTAAATCCTTACTGGGAAAAGTAAGTGTCTTCAGAAAGAATAGAAAATTATTGGAGTGATTTTGTATAACTCCTTCCAAAGTACATGAATGTAGAATTTAGTGATTAATTTATAGTTGCTGGAGGAAAGGTCAAATCAAGGACAAATATCAGATTTCAGACTGGGAAAAATCAGCTGATGGCAATATTAATTTTTGGATAGTGCCCTAGTATGAATTGAAAGAAAATATTCCAACTTAATTGTAGACATATTTAGCTTAGAACAACTGTATGATAGGTTAGGTTAATAATATGGTCAATAGTCATTAAATGCATAGATGCCACCTTTGGATTTCTTCCACTAAACCAGTTTGTAAAAAGGCTAAGCTTTAATTTTATCTATATGCATCCCCTTCATAAATGAAAAAAAATATGTATTTCTTATGATGTATTTTTCAATATTGATACTAGTAAATACGATTGTTGATGTTGTTGTTATGTACCATCGAGTTGCTTGCGACTCATAGCGACCCTATGTACAAGAGCTCTAAATGCTGTTCTATCCTGTGCCAACCTAGCCATCTCAAACACACTTATTCCCACCGCTCCAGTCACAGAATCGATCCATCTCACCAAAGGTCTTCCTCTCCTTCGCTTCTCCTCCACTCTGCCAAACATGATGTCCTTTTCCAAGGACCAGTCCCTCCTTGCAACATGCCCAAAATATGTCAGAAGAAGCTTCAGAATCCTTGACTCCAGGGAACACTCTGGCTTCACCCTCTCCAGGACAAGCCTGTTTGTTCTCCTAGCAGTCCATGGTATATTCAACACTCTTCTCCAGCACCACAGCTCAAAGGCATCAATCCTCTTTCTATCAGCTCTATTACTGTCCAACTCTCTGATGCATAGCACATAATTGCGAAGACTATAGCCCGGATCAGGCGCACCTTAGTCTCCAGCCTGACATCGTTGCTCTTCAGTACTCTAGAGAGGTCCCTCACTGCTGACTTTCCCAATGCAATTCGTCTCCTGATTTCCTGGCTGCTGTTACCAAGAGCATTGATTGTGGAGCCAAGTAAATTAAAACTGCTAACTATCTCAATCTCCTCACCATCCATGCTGATGCTGCCAATTGACCCAGTGGTTAGAATCTTTGTTTTCTTGACATTTAGCTTCAGTCCATACAGGAGGCTGTAGTCCTTGATCTTCTGCAGCTAGCGCCTCAGGTCCTCCTCAGTTATGCAATCTTATTTTCTTTCAGACAGTACAATACAGAGATTATATTTTAAAAATTCATAAATATAATTTGTGATTGACATAGTAGCAAATGTTTTGTAACTAAAGTCACGTATATATTGTTATTTTTTGTTATTGTTAGGTGTTGTCAAATATGACCCAAAGCAGCCCTATGAACCATACATTTGAATTCTCTTCTAGCTAATATCATCATCACAATCTATGACATGCTTGAGTCCATTACTGTAGTTACTGTACTATCTGGTAGAAGATCTTCCACTGTTTCATCAACCATCTACTTTCCAAGTATTGTATCCCTCTCAAAGGAGTAACTTCTCTCAACAACATGCCTAAAGTATATAAGTATGTATTATCTTCGCTTCCTAGAAACACTCTGGTTGCACTTTCTCCGAGCTTTATCTGTTAATTCTTTTTGCAGTCTATGCTACAGTCAGTACTCTTCTCCCACATCACAGCTAAAGATGTCAATTCTTCTTTTGTCATCTTTATTCACTGTCCATATCTCAGATGCATAGAAAGTGATTGCAAAGGCAATTGACTGAATCAGACTCATTTTAGGATTCAAAATGACATGATTATTCCTCAGTAATTTGGAGAGATATCTAACTGCAAACCTTCGCAGTGCAACATGTCTCCTGATTGCTTGGCACTGGTATAAAAAATGTTGATCCTGGATCTAAGGAAGATGAACTAGGTGATGATTCCAATCTATTCTCCATTTATCACGATGTTAGTCCAGTGGTGAGAATGTTTGTTTCCTTGACATTGAAAAATAATCTATATGGAAAGCGGCATTGTTTGATCTTGTGCAGCAAGCACTTCAAGTTCTCCTCACTTTCAGCAACCAAAGTTATGTCATCTGTAGAATGTAAATTACTGCTAAGTCTTCCTCCATGCTGATGCCACATTCTTCTTCATAAAGTACAGCTTCTCAAACAATTTGCTCAGCATACAGATTAAATAGGAAATACAGAAGATACAAACTCAAAGCATGCTGTTGTTGTTGTCATTGTGTGCCGTCGAGTCGCTTACGAGTCACAGTGACCCTATATACAACAACCCTACACCCTGCTCTCTCCTGTGCCAATCACACCATCTTCAACACACGCACCCTGGTTACCCCCGTCACTGAATCAATCAATCCACCTCATAGAGGGTCTTCCTCTCCTGCGCTGTCCCTCTACCCTCCCAAGCATGACAACCATCTCCAAGGACCAGATCCTCTTTGCAACATGTCCAAAGTATTTCAGATGAAGCTTCAGAATCCTTGCCTACAAGGAGAAGACTGGTTTAAACCTCTCTAGGACAAACCTGATCATTTTCTGAGCCGCCTATGGTATGTATATTCTATACACTTCTCCAGCACCACAGCTCAAAGACATCAATTCTTCTCCTATCTTCCCTAGTCACTCTGATACATAACAAGTTATTGCAAAGACCATGTCCTCATCAGACGCACCTTAATCTCCAGAGTGACACAATTGCTCTTCAGTACTTTGGCGAGGTCCCTAACAACAGACTTTTCCATTGCAATATGTCTTTTAATTTATTGGCTGCTGGTACCAAGAAAAGATCCAAATGGATGTCAGAAGAAACTCTGAATATCTCACTGGATCACAGAGAAGCCAAAGCAGAATGAAGAATTCAACATACTAAAGAGCTGAACAGAAGATTCCAAAAGGTAGCACGAGAAGACAAAATAAAATATTACAATGAAATGTGCAAGGACGTGGAGTCAGAAAATCAAAAGGGCCGAACT
This sequence comes from Elephantulus edwardii, assembly GCF_000299155.1. NCBI lineage: Eukaryota > Metazoa > Chordata > Mammalia > Macroscelidea > Macroscelididae > Elephantulus > Elephantulus edwardii. The sequence continues at coordinate 10,044,899 of NW_006399773.1, forward strand.
CGCTCAGCATTTCTTAAGCTCAAGGAAATAAAGAACAAATTCAAACCTCGAGTTGCTATAATCAAGGATGCTTTAGGCAGACACAGAAGAATTTTATGAAACAACATATGAGCAAGAGCCTATGCTGGCAAGAGCCTATGGTGATGAAGAAAGAAGTTCAAGCTGCTTTGAAGGAAATAGCAAAAAATAAGGCCCCAGGAATAGATGGTATACCAATTGACTTATTTCAGCTCATAGATGCTGCCCTGGATATACACAACATGTTGTGCCAAGAAATCTGGAGAACAACCACTTTGGCCAATTGACTGGAAGAGATCTTTATTTGTTCCCATTCCAAAGAAGGGTGACTCAACAAAGTGTGGAAACTATAGAACACTATCATTGATTTCTCAAGCAAGCAAGATTCTGCTGAAAGTTATCCAAAAATGACTGGAACCCTGAAGCTTACCTTTCTTACTTTTTTTTTAGTTTGAAAAAAAAAATTATTCTCCTTCGAAATAAAATATACAATCAAAAGAGCTCTGGGGCAATAGATAGGATAGGGGAAGATTCCGGGGAGTCCATTTTGGGATGGAAATCTTGATTCTGATACCTCCCCATACCTTTGCAAAGGGGGGAAAATGTCTATAAGCCAGAGATTTCTGTTGGGAAGAGAAATACATGCTGTTTTGGGTTACTTTTCTGGAGCAGGTCATCACGGAGATACACAACAGCACACTTGCATCAATGCCATCAAAAACCACGCACTGTGGGAGCCCTTGGGAGTCACATAGCCTACCAATCCCCCATTATACAAATGGGCATACTGAGGTTCAGACAGGGAAGGGTATATACCCCAAGGGCATGCACCAAAAAGTTGTCAGGAATAGAATACCAAGGCAAACTTAGGTCTAGTTGTGCAGTGTAGGCCTTAACACGTGAAGTAGACAACTGCATGGAGAGGAAAGGCTGTGGATTTAAGGTAGATTTAAGGTAGATTGATGTTCCCCAATTTCAGTGATAAGTGGCTATCAAAAGATTAAAAGCTAAGATGTTTATGAACCCTAGAATTTTTTTTTTTCAGCACCAGAAGGTGGAGCTCTCCTGCCAAGCCAGCTTCTTGAGACTTCTCAGACAGGGATGGAGCTTCTTAAAGGCTCTGAAGCCATGTGGAAAGTGGGAGAAAGAAGCCAGCAGGACTGTAGTAAAGCCTTGTCCTATGGCCTTCCTCCCTTCTCCCCACCCACTTCAGGAGGACCCAATGAGGACACAAGTAGGGAAAGCCAAAGTATCATCTTGTTTCTGGGCAATGGACCTTCCTCCCCTGATCATCAGGAGAAATGTGGTAGTACCTTGCTCTATATGCACAACAGCATTTGACAAAAACATTTGGCAAAAACACAGTTTCCTGGGATTCCAATTCTTCTCAATGTTAGCCATAACTTGTTATGATCCACACAGTCAAATGTCTTTGCATACTCAATAAAGTACAAATAGTGCTTCTGGTATTGTCTCCTTTCAGCCAGAATCCATCTGAGATGAACAATAATACACATGGAGGCATGACCTCTTCCTAATCCAAACTAAAGCTGTGACAATTCTCTATGTAGTAGTCTGTCCATTTTTGAAGGATCATCAATAATATATTGCTTCCAGGTATATTACTTGCATGTGATATTAATAGTATTGTTGAATAATTTCTCTGTTTTATTAGATCACCTTTTACTTGAAATGAGAACAAATATGGAACAAATATGGAACTCTTCCAGTCCATCGACTAGGCAGCTGCCCTACAAATTTCTTGGTGTAGGCTGAGACATTCCTCCAGTATTCTCTGCTTTCAGCCAAGATCCATCTAATATTAGCTACAATATCCCTAGTACCATAACCCCTTCTAAACCTAGCCTGGACTTCTGGCAGTTCTCTGTTGATGTGCTGTTCCAGTCAGTTTTGGATAATCTTCAGAAAAATCTTGCTTGCATGTGAAATCAACAATATTGTTCTATAGTTCCCACAATCTGTTGGACCACCTGTTGCGCACATCTGTTAGCTGAAATATGTCAGTTGGTACCATGTATTCCTGGAGTGTTATTTTTTGCTATTTCCTTCAAAACAGCTTGAACTTCTTCTTTCATCACCATAGGCTCTTGCTCATGTGTTGTTTCAATTCCTTTCGATACAGTGACTCAGTATATTCTTTCCATCTTCTTTTAATACTTCCTGGATCATTTAATATTCTGCCTAAAGCATCCTTGATTATAGCAACTCAAGGTTTGAATTTGTTCTTCAGTTCCTTGAGCTTAAGAAGTGCTGAGTGAGTTCGGCTTCAGAATCTATTCTCTTATTATTGGCTTCTTGACATGCTGGTGAATTTTTCCGTGCCTCTTCTGATGTTCATTTTGGCTAATTCTTGTTCTTTTATCTTTGTAACAACATTTTGCTCTCTTCATGGATAGTATCCTTTATGTTGTTGTTTTTATGTTCCGTCAAGTCGTTTGTGACTCATAGCAACCCTATGTACAACAGCCCTAAACCCGGCACTATCCCGTGCCAATCACACTGCCTCTGACACACCCATCCCGATTACTCCCGTCACTGAATCAATCCATCTTATTGAGGGTCTTCCCCTCTTGCGCCGTCCCTCCACCCTCCCAAGCATGATGTCCTTCTCTAAGGACCTGTCCCTCCTTGCAACATGACCAAAGTATGTAGACTAAGCCCCAGAATCCTTGCCTCCAAGGAGTTGCTTGGTTTAATGCTCTCCAGGATGAATCTGTTTGTTTTCCTAGCAGTCCATGGTACCCTCAGTACTCTTCTCCAGCACCACAGCTCGAAGGCATCAATTCTCCTTCTGTCCTCCCTAGTCATTGTCCAACTCTCTGATGCATAACAAGTGATTGCAAAGACCTTGGCCTGTATCAGGCGCACCTTAGTCTCTAGAGAGACGCCGTTGCTCTTGAGTACTTTAGAGAGGTCCCTAACAGCAAATATCCTTTATATCATCCCACAATTCCTCAGGTCTTTGAATCTTGGTGTTCAATGTTTAAAAACCATTCTATAAATAATTTTTCAATTCAGATGGGATAGAATCAGGATGATATTTTGTTTGTCATAGACTTCTATTCATTTGCTTCTGCTTCAATTTGAACTAGTATATGATTAATTATGATCTCTTCCACACATTGAATTTCTCCAATGATTCCTTCCACAGATGTAGTCAATGTAATTTCTATGCAGTTCATCAGGTGAAGTCCACCTCTAAAGCCAACATTTGTGGTGGTGTTTTGGGTTGGTTTTTTTTTGTTTTTTTTTTTACATATTTGTATAGAATAGATAGATCATTCAATGTACAAAATTTTATCATTTTATTTCGTATCATTTAAGATATTCACAGATAGAGATTAAGAATACTTGTTCATATGTATATGACTAAAGTGGTACAATCATCATTTTAATCAAAGTTGAATTACATCCTGAACACTCACTGTCTAGTCTCTGACATTCTATGGTAATTAAATTTTAAAATGATCCTCTCTATTTGTTAGGAATCTTATTTAAAAGTAGATTGTCCATTATATTCATATCCCTTTTTGATTGGAATATTTTCATCTTATTTTTGAAGTAAAAGAGAAATTTTCCTTTTAAGATATTTCCATTGAAATTCTTTATTTTAAAATTAAACAATGTAACAAAAGTAGCATACATGGCAACTTTTATTTCTATAATTGAATATATTAAAATAGAATAATTTTAGTTTTGATCTTTCAATCCAACAGAGATTCTGATGTAAAAATGAAATTTGCCTATTCCAAAGAAAATGGTTTCATTTATTTCTTTTCTTTATAAATAAATTTCCACACTTAGTGCTCTAATTTACTATGTGACTTCAGGCAACTTAATTAACCTGATTAGAATCCTAGAGTTTTAGAGCTTAGATAAGTTTGAAGGTCTTTTTTCGAGCTAAAAAATATTGAGTTAAAGGATTCTAAGATTCATTCTTCCCCATCTAAAATTAAGAAGATGCAATTCTAGTCAGGTGTAACCAACTGTGACACAGATATTTTAGGAGAGAAGAATTATTTTCTAAGGAAGACATTATCATTACTAGTATGTTTCTCCTAATCCTGAGGGGAAACATAAAAATGTCATTAACTTATAAAAATGGTCCTATTTTTAAAAAAATATTTAAAAAATATTTTATAATAGTTAACACTTTTATTATTTTATATTCAAAACTCCATTATGGTGCATAGAATTAGCTCAGAATGGCTAAACTTTACTTCAATATTCTGGTTGGGCTAAAGTCTTTTACTGGAGCCTTCTTATTCTTTTTTAACAGTAAACGCCTGGACAAGTTCTTTCTATGATACATCACAGGGATAGATATGAAAGGGAACAAGACAAAATGGGCTTACAGGTTCATTGTTCCTGCTTATTTTACATTATTTAATACACTTGATAAAAACAAATCAGAACGTCAAGTTTAATTACACTCATTGAAAGATAACTTGGGTAGAGGATGTAGGGAAGAATTTGAAGTAATGACACATTCTATTATAGAGCAAATAAGACAAAGTAGTAAAGTGACTACATTTTCCATATTTAGGAGTTTCACAAGGATAATTTCCATATCATATTTTTTCCTTTTAAATAACTAGAAAAACAATAATGCTTTTGAAAGAGAGGCCCTTTGAAACACCTCTACATCAGATGTTTGTTTCTTCTATCAAAAGCGTTGTCTTCTGAAATTCATGTTATATGCAATAAGTAATAAGCACAATATGAATACTGTACTGACAAGTGACTTGAAACTCTCTAGAATATTAAATAAAAAAGAATCTATCTTTATCCAACAATATTTTTCTAGCAATTTAAGTGTATTCCTTTAACTATATCTGCTGTATTGTTGAGTCACTATGATTTTCCTTCTGTCAGTACTTTCGTGAAATATAACAAGCTTGCTGGTATTGTTGGTGCCACGGAAGCAACTCTAACTTATACTAAACCTATGTAAAAAAGAACAAAATTCTATCCAATCCTGTACCATCCTCATTGTTGCAGCCATTGTGTCAATGACTACTGCGATTAAAATCTGTCTTGAAAATGTCTTCTACTTTTGGTTTCTTTCCTTGATAATTTAACCTGGGAAAATTAACATCAAACTATCCATCTATTATCTTGAATTTTCCATGTAAGGACTTATTTCTTATTGAGAGAGAACATTTTCAAATTCAATAGGCTAATTTTGCTAGAATTTTTTTGGTTGAGAATTCAAAATTAAGAAAACACAAATTTCTTCAATTAAAATTCTCTGAAGGTTCTATTTTTCACAAATGAGCAAGGAAGCTTTATAATTTTCCACAATTTTTAAATTATTAAAATTTAATGTTCTTCTATATGAAGAAGAACATGGCATAAGGATTAAAGGAAAAGTTAACAACATCTTGTTTTGCCAATGACACAATCTTGTTTGCAGAAAGTGAACAGGACATGAAGCACTTCCAGGAGAAATAAATTTAAAAAATAATAATAAAGCCTTCAATATGAATTACATATCAACATCAAGAAAATGAAAAAAATTCCACCATTGGACAAATAAGCAACATTATAAGTTTGGAGAAAAATTTACCGTTCCCGGTGTTTTAGTTGTATTTGGAAGCATAATCAGCACTCATTATAGCAACAATTAAGAAATGAAAAAAGCATACTGCATTGGGAAAATCTGTTTTCAGGGACCTCGTGTTGAAGAGGAATATCAGCTTAAAGACTAAGGTGTGCCTGTAAGTCATGATATTTTGAACTGCTTCTTATACATCTAAAAATTAAAAAATGAATTAGTATGACAGAAAAAGAACCAATGTCTTTGAACTGTGGTGTTAAGTATCCTATGGACTGCAGAAAGAACAAGAAACAGTCTTGAAGGAAGTGCAACCATAGTGATTTTTAGAAACAAAGATGATGAAACTCTGTCTTAAATACTTTTATAAGAATATCATGCAATCTTATATAGGAATGTTGTCAGGAGAGGCTATTCTTTAGGAAGGTATTATTCTGGGAAGGATTGAGGATCCTTGGAAAAGAAAGATCTACAAGACTGATTAACACAATGAGTTCAGCATTGGGCTGGAGCATGCTGAAGATGATGGTGGGGCAGGAGAGGGCAAAGGTCAGAGCTGCTGTTCCTGAGGTCATTAAGATTTATAATAGACAATTAGTAATAGCAACAAGAAAATTTACTGTAGGGTGATTTTTTCACATTTAAAAATTTTTTTGAAATGAAAATAATATACAATTAAGAGACCATTCACATCTCATTTCTAACACATTTAACAATACATGGGTTTTCATTCTTCCTTTCCTTCCTTATTATGAGGTTTTCCTTCCTTATTATGAGGTAAAGGAACTGTACTCTTGTAGTGAGTTATGAGTTGCAGTAATACAAAAATCAGGGCTTCGAATCTACTGACTGCTTCACCAGATGAATAGCCTTCCATGTACAAATTTATAATCTTGAAAACCCACTAGAGTGACACTGTATCAGAATCAATTTTATGGCTGTATCTTTTGTTTTGTTGGGTTTTTTAAATTATTTTTGTTATGAAGTAAAAAATATGTCTGTCCCTGTCAAAGAATAACAGTTAAATGTCTACTAAGGATATTATTGTCACTTGCACTTTGAGTAAATTTTTCATACAACTTTCTCTATATTGTATACCACATATTTTCCTTGGCTAATGTTGTGGTTGTTGTTATGTGCCATTGAGTGAACTATAATTTATAGTGAAACTGTGAGTGATATCTCTGACCCCCACCCTATCCTGAACCAATCTCACTTTTACTAACACACTTGCTTTGTTCCTAATGTCACAGTCAATGTCAATCCATCTTATTCAAATCCTTCCTCTGCTGCATTGCCCTCTATTCTCCCAAGCATGAGGTCTTGGGGAAACATGTCTAAATTATGTGAAACAGAGTTTCAAAACCCTTGCCTCAAAGGAGCTGTTTTTAACCTCTCTGGGACATACCTGTTTGTTCTCTTAGTAGCAACTAGAAAATCAAAAGACAAATTGCAATGGGAAAGTCTGCTCTCAGGGACATCTCTAGAGTACTGAGGAGCAATGATGTCAGTCTGGAGACTAAGATTTGCCTGATTCAGTCTACGGTCTTTGCAATTATGTGTTATGCATCAGAAAGCTGGACTATAATTAAGGATGCTAAAAGGAGAATTGATGCCTTTGAGATGTGGTGCTGGAGATGAGTATTGAATGTACTGTGGACTGTTAAGAAAACAAATAGATTTGTCTTGGAGAGGGTGAAACCAGGCTGTTCCTTGGAGGCAAAGATTCTGAAGCTCTGTCTACATACATAATCTGGACACGTTGCAAGGAAGGACCAGTCCTTGGAGAGGGACATTATGCTCAACAGGGTGGAAGGACAGTGCAAAAGAGGAAGACTCTCAATGAAATTAACTGACTCAGCGACTAGGGTAAAGGGTGTAGGTGTGTCAGACAAAATGAAGTTGACTCAGGATTGAACAGGGTCCAAAGCTGTTATACATAGGGTCACTATGAGTCACAGGTGACTTGATGGCGCATAATAGCAACACCAGTCCATAGTATGTTCAATATTCTTCTCTGTCATCGCAACTCAGTGACACCAATTCTTCTGCCATCCTTATTCATTGTCCAGCTCTCAGATGCATAGCAAGCAATTTAGAAGATCATGGCCTGGAGCAGTTGTATCTTAGTCTCTCTAGACTGACATTGTTACATTTATGTACTCAGGAGATGTTCCTGGGAGCAGATTTTCCGAAATCAAATAATTTTTAGATTTTCTGACTGCTAGTACCAATAGTAGGTCTCTGTTGATGTGCTGTTCCAGTCGATTTTGGATAATCTTCAGCAGAATCTTGCTTGCATGTGATATTAATTTTACTGTTTGATAATTTCCACACTCTGGAGCATCACCTTTCTTTGTATGGGAACAAATATAGATCTCTTCCAGTCAGTTGGCCAAGTGTTTGTTCTCCAGATTTCTTGGCACAACTTGGTGAGCACATCCAGGGCAGCATCTGTTAACTGAAATATGTCAATTGGTATACCATCTATTCCTGGGGTCTTATTGCTAGATAATTCGTTCCAAGCAGTTTGAACTTCTTCCTTCATCACCACAGGTTCTTGCTCATATGTTGAGTTTTGCCCCTTTGATTTTCCGACTCCAGCTCTTTGCACATTACAATACTTTATTTTGTCTTGTTGTGATGTCTTTTTAAATCTCCTGTTCAGCTTCTTAACATCTTGATATCTTCCCTCTGCTTTAGCTTCTCAGTGCTCTAGTGAAATATTCAGAGTTTCTTCTGACATCTATTTTGGTCTTTCCTTCATTCTCTGTCATTGTAATCACCTTTTGCTCTCTTCCTGGATGATATTCTTGATACCTTCCCATAACTCATCTGGACTTCACTCATTAGGGTTCAAGGCCTCAAACCTGTTCCTGAGATGGTTCTAAAATTCAGGTGGGATAGACTCAAAGTGATATTTTGGTTCCCATGGGCTTGATTTCACTTTCCTTAGCTTCAGCTTAAACTTGCATATGAGTAAGTAGTGATCTATTCCACAATCAGCACCCGACCTAATTTTCACAGCTGAAATTGAGCTTTTCCAGTGGTTTTTTTTCCACAGATGCAATCTATCTGATTCCTATGCATACCAGCAGGTGAAATCCATGTGTATATGCATTTATGTTTCTTGGAAAATGTATTTGCAATGAATAAGTCATTGATTGTGCAAAATTCTACCAGAAGTGCAGGCTGGGTTTAGATGGTGAGGTGGTACTAAGGATATTATAGCTAATGTTAGATGCATCTTGGCTGAAAGCAGGGAGTACCAGAAGAATGTCTATCTGTGTTTAATTGACTATAGAAAGACTTTTCACTGTGTGGATCATAACAAACTGTGGCTAATTATGAGAAGAATGGGAATCCTAGAACATTTGATTGTGCTAATGCAAAACTTTTACTTGGACCAGGAGGCAGTCATCAGAACAGAGCAAGAAAACACTGCATGGTTCAAAATTGGGAAGGGTGTATGCCAGGGCTGTATCATTTCCATACCTTTTCAATATTTATGCAGAAGAGATTATCTGGGAGACTGGGCTCTATGAGGAGATGTGGCATCAAGATTGGAGGAAGACTCATTAATAATCTGTGCTATGCAGATGACACAACCCTGCTTGCTGAAAGTGAGGAGGACCTGAGGTGCTTGCTGTGGAAGGTCAGGGACTGCAGTCTTCAGTATGGATTGAGGCTTAATATCAAGAAAACAAAGATTCTCACCACTGGGCCAATTGGCAGCATCATGAGAGATTGTGAAAATATTGAGATTGTTCACAGTTTTAGTTTGCTTGGCTCCACAGTCAACACGCTTGGCACCAGCAGCCAGGGAATGAAAAGACATATTGTGATGGAAAAGTCTGCACTTAGAGACCTCTCTATAGTACTGAAGTTCAATGATGTTCGATGTTAGTCTGGAGACTAAGGTGTATATAATACATGCCATGGTCTTTGCAATCACTTGCTGTGCATCAGAAAGCTGGATAATGACTAAGATGATAGAAGGAGAATTGATGTCTTTGAGCTGTGGTGTTAGAGAAGAGAATTGAATATACCTTAGACTGCTAAGAAAACTGTCCAGGAGATGGTAAAACCAGGCTGCTTCTTAGAGACAAGGATTCTGAAGCTTCATCTGACATACTTTGGGCATGTTGCAAGGAAGGGCCAGTCCTTGGAGAGGGACATCATGCTTGGGAAGGTAGAGGGACAGCACAGGAGAGGAAGACCCTCAATGAGATGGATTGACTCAGTGACTGAGGTAATGGGGGTAGGTGTGACAGAGATAGTGAGATTGGCACAGGATAGGGTAAAGTTTATGGCTCTTGTATGTAGGATTGCTATGAGTCGCAGGCAACTCGATGACACATAACAACAACAGTGCCAATAGTGTTAATTGTGCATCTGAGAAAGTTGAAATTGTTAACAACCTCAGACCTTTTTCCATCTATTATCATGTTACCATTTGGCCTGGCTGTAGGAAGTTGTATTTTCTTGAATTTAAGATGCAATCCATGTTGAAAACTGTAGTCCTTGACCTTCTGTAGTAAATGCACAAGTTCTCAATTTCATTGAGCAAGGTTGTATCATATGCATAACTCAGGTTATTGATGAGTCTTTCTCCAATACTGATTATAAAGATTATTAAATGAATTTTAAAAGATTTAAATTATTATTACACAACTTTAATATATTAGCAAGAAGCTGCACTGCAATCTTGAAGTAGGCTACCAGCCACTCTGAAGAAGGATGGGCAGTCTCCTAGAGTGTGATTAACTGTCCTTAAAAACCCGCCAGAGGGTCAGCTATGGATAGATTCTGACCCTATGGTACAGAACACACACACACACATTTTTTTAATAATCCTTGACAAAATATTCATGCCACTTGAGCTCTTTTGGCCCATTTCAAAGTAATATTTTTGTCTTCACTCTTTAAACCATTTTGCAAATCAATATAATCTGGCATATATACATAAACCTATCAAAATTGGGTCTATCGATGTAATTAAGAGTCTTCATGTTGTAAATTTCGTTTGACTTCTGATATCCCTGATACACAACGTCAGTGGTTTCTAAAATGTTTTCTAGTTCCATCCTTTATGTGGCACTTTCATGTCTTGAAAACATTTTAATGTGTTTAATTGTTTAATTTTCCATATATAATTAATCCACCCTCAGTTTCTTTTGAGATCCTTAGTATAAATGTTTGACTTCCTTATATTGAGTTCCTGTAAATAAAATATTACCTATGTATCTAACAGACAGGAGGCTGGACTTTATGAGGAGGAGTGTGCCATCAGGATTAGAGGAAGAGCTATAAACAACCTGCATTAAGCAGATGATACTATCTTGCTTGCTGAAACTGAGAAGGACCTTAAGTGCTTGCTGTAGAAGGTCGAGGACTGTAGTCTTCAATATGGATTGAAGCTCAACCTTAGGAAGACAGATTCTCATCACTGGGCCGATTGGCATCTTCATAATGGATGAAGAAGAGGACTATTGATAACTTCAGCTCGCTTGGTTCCACAATCAACACTCTTGGCAGCAGTCATCAGAAAATCTAAAGATTAGTTATATTGGGAAAATATGCTGTCAGGAACCTCTCTAGAGTAATGAAGAACTGTGCTACCAGTATGGCGACTAAGGTGTGTCTGATCCAGGCCATGGTCTTTGCAATTACTTGCAGAGAGCTGAACAATAACTAAAGACGATAGAAGAAGGATCAATGACTTTAAATTGTGGTGCTGGAGAAGAGTGTTGAACATTCAGTGGATTGTCAGGAGAACAAAAAGGTCTGTCCTGGAGAGGCTTAAACCAGGCTTCTCCTTGGAGGCAAGAACTTTGAAACTCTGTCTCAGATATTTTGGACATGTGGCCAAGAGGGACCAGTCGTTGGAGAGGTACATCAGGCTTGAATGTGTGGAGGGGAAAAGCAGAAAAAGACCCAGAAGAGATGGGTTGACTCAATGACTAGGGAAATGAGATTAGGTGTGTTGGAGATGATGAGATTGGCTCAGAGTAGGGCAGGGTTCAGATGTAATCTAATGTACATTGGTAGGGTTGCTATGAGTTGTAGACAAGTTGATGGCACATAAAAATGACAACTGATACAATGCTTCTCAAATAAACACAAAGTAGTCAAACCACATGCCCAAGCAGTTCTAGAGAATAAATTTTGTATACTCTTGAATGAATTAAGAAGACAGTTTTCATCTTTTCTTAGAAAATTATATCCTAAATTTTATGCTAAAGGAGAAGTCCATGTTAGTAGTTGATTCTTGTCTTGCGTACCTATTCTGAGTCCTGTGCAATTATATTTTTAATTCATTAATAGTGAAAATAATGAGTAATATCTATATTAAAATACATCAATTAATATATAAATTATTATATGACAAGTTATTAAAATATAATTAAATATCATATTGAGAACAGAACACCATAAATGCATTTTACATTTTGAGCAACATATAAAAATATGTATTCTCAGAAATTATTATCTTCTTTATTATCTAATGTATTATAACCAATGACCCAAAACTATTTTCATAGCAAATAGTTTAAAAAATAGTAAGCAGATTAATGGTATGATTCTCTCTTTCTCTCTCTCTCTCTTTTAAATAATAACCTGTTCAAAGGAAAGTAAAATCCAATAAATTTTCAATTTTGAATTGAATAAGTTTACCCTTTCTATAAATTAAAAATTACATCATTTCTTATTACCAATTAATTTAAATTAGTAAACTCTAGTGGAAAATCATTTCAGTTTGAATCCATGCTATTATCCAAGCTGATTACAAAAAGTTGTAACTCTGTTAATCAACTTTAACTGGAATGTTTCTGTACATCTAAATAGAAGTGGAATGAAGAATGACAGAGCAATACCACACACAGTGCATGATTCTGTTGTAGGCAGTTACAAACAATAACTAACACCTTTTACTGTATATTAAAGAGGATTTTAATACTTTAATGTTTTCTAGTTTTAATAATCCCTTCAGATCCATTTCCTAAATTTCTGTGCTGGAAACTTGAGCTTCACAGACGATATAAAGAGAGATTGTTTACATTATATTGAATTGCTCAGTGGGAAGCCAAGACATAATACAACAGGGATTCTAAACAATGACGGTAAATTATTTATTTTACCACTCCCATCCCAACTGGGTCACTATGAACTCTTTGGGGTTTGATATATATCTATACTACTGTCAAGGTTACTCTGTCCTCTGTCTTTACATCCCACTCTCTATAGATTTAAGAACTAAAACGTCTCTTTGTTTTTTCCATTTTAAAGAGACATCACTGAAATAACTCATGATACATTCAATACTCTTCTCCAGCACCACAGCTCAAAGGCATCAATTCTCCTTCTGTCCTCCCTAGTCATTGTCCAACTCTCTGATGCATAACAAGTGATTGCAAAGACCATGGCCTGTATCAGGCGCACCTTAGTCTCCAGAGACACACCGTTGCTCTTGAGCATTTTAGAGAGGTTATTAACAGCAGACTTTCCCATCGCAATAGGTTTTTTTACTTCCTGGCTGCTGATGCCAACAGTGTTGACCGTGGAGCCGAGCAAACTGAAGCTGTGAACAATCTCTATCTCTTCACCATCCATCCTGATGCTACCAATTGGTCCAGTGGTGAGAATCTTTGTCTTCTTGACATTGAGCCTCAGTCCATACTGAAGGCTGCAGTCCTTGACCCTCTGCAGGAAATGCATGAGGTCCTCCTCGGTTTCAGCAAGCAGGTTTGTGTCATACAAATATTATAAAACAAGCATGCATACTGTGGCAAACAGACAACAAACTTCTTGTAGACACTATATTTGTTGGCCAAGCAGAAGACTGGTGATAGAATATTTTTTAGAGCCTCAAGATGTGAGCCAGGTCAGGTGTAGCACCTCTTCAGGTCTTCCAGAAAATAGTCTTTTAATAGGTGGGACACCCAACCTGGGGCAGATTGAAGAGGATTTGCAATATCTACACATCAAGCAGGAGCGGCATCCACTTCCAAAATGGCTTGCCTCCGGAAACTCTATGTACAAACAGTGCTCAGGCTGTTCGTTCATAGGGTCGCTATGAGTCATCTAGGACTCGACGGCATTAAACAACAACAACACATCAAGCAGACCCTCAAGCCTTACTACTGACAACATCATGATACAGGAAGAAAGATAGAAGTTGTCAAATGACCTCATTTCTCTTTGACACATCATCAGTAGCATCCAATAAAGCAAAAGAAATGATATATTGAGAAAAAATCTGCTTTCAAGGACCACCTTTTTTGTGCTAAAGAACAAAGATGCCAGTTTTAAGATTAAAATGTAGCTGATGCAGCCATGGTATTTTCAAATGATTCCTAAGCATTTGAAAGTTGGAAAATGAGTAACAATAGAAGAATAATTTATGCCTTTGAACTGTGGCACTGAGAAAGAGTACCAAATATCCCCCTCTTTGTTTTTTGTAAAGAACAACAACCAAGTTTCTTTTGGAAGATGTGCAGTCAGGGTATTCTTGAGAGGCAAAGAGAGTGAAACTTGTCTCATACACAGTTGGCCTATTACCAGGAGGGATTGGTCCTTAGAAAAAGATATCATACTGTGAGGATCAGAGAAAGAAATGAAGGCTCTCAACAAAACAGACAAAGTGATTGTGACAACGGAAACAAACAGCGTGAGGATGACTCAAGAAAGAGCAAGATATATATCTATTGTTCATAGGGTTCCTTTGAGTCATAGTCATTGCAATGGCAAAAGCAAAAACATAATTTTTTCTATTTAAAACCCCACCAAACTAGTGCTTAAAATTGGGTTTATATGATGTATATAATGTACAATTATTTTTCCTTAAATTTCAACTTGACAACTGTATTTCATAAAATCTATCATTTTTTGTTTATACTGTTGTTGTTGTTATGTGCCGTCGAGTCGTTTGCGACTCATAGCGACCCTAGGCCTAACAGCCCTAAACACTGCTCTATCCTGCGCCAACCGCACTGTCTCTGACACACCCATCCCGAATACCCCAGTCACCGAATCAATCCATCTCATAGAAGGTCTTCCCCTCCTGCGCTGTCCCTCCACCCTCCCAAGCATGATGTCCCTCTCCAAG
>NW_006399773.1:10060943-10066294 GCF_000299155.1 Elephantulus edwardii
AAAGAGATATTAGATATAAATATAGATGATAGAGATAGAGAAAGAGATAGAGATAGAGATGATAGAGATAGATAGAGAGAGAGAGACATAAAGTTTGAATCCTTTAGCTGCTCTACTGTAAGAGGCTAATCAGTCTCCTCTCCTTCAATTTACTGCCTCTGAAAATCCATTGGAGGGAGGGTCAGCTGCAAGTCAATGCTGAATCTAGGGCACACAACAGTAATAAAATATGTGTGTGTGTGTGCGTGTGTGTAGTTGTTTTGTGTGTACGGCAGAGTCAGAACTCATCAATAGCTGACACTCCAATGGGTTTTCAGAGGCAGTTAATCACACTTGAAGAGATTGCCTATCATTCATTCATTCATTTATTTATTATATATATATATATTACAACATATTTATATATTATTTACATATTTATTTAAAATATATATATACATATATTACCCTATCATTCATTTTGTAATGCTCTTTTTAAAAACAAAATTTGTTTTGGTTTGTATACAAAGTGTGCATACATTGTGTTTTACACTATCCTTCCTTCATACTGTGTTTCATAGAACCGTTCTCACTCATTCTGTTTTATAAAATCAATCATTGAAACATGATATTTTTGATGATGAACTTAACACTATTCTTCTTCGGTTATTATTCCAAGAAGAGTAGATTATCTGATTCAGAAGGACCAATACAAGTCCATCTCAACTCACTGATACCTAGGATGTCGATCTTTTCTAGTTGTCTTTTATTTGAGACAACTTCTAATTTTCCTAGATTTGTTGTTGTTGTTGTTGTTATTTGCCGTCGAGTCATTTGAGACTCATAGCGACCCTATGTACAACAGCCCTAAACCCTGCTCTATCCTGTGCCAATCGCACTGCCTCTGACACACCCATTCTGATTACCCCAGTCACTGCATCAATCCACCTCATAGAGGGTCTTCCCCTCCTGTGCCGTCCCTCCATCCTCCCAAGAATGATGTCCCTCTCCAAGGACCTGTCCCTCCTTGCACCATGCCCAAAGTATGTCAGACGAAGCCCCAGAATCCTTGCCTCCAAGAAGGAGCTTTGTTTAACCCTCTCCAGGTTGAATGTTTGTTTTCTTGGCAGTCCATGTTACATTCAATTCTCTTCTCCAGCACCACAGCTCAAAGGCATCAATTCTTCTATCCTCTCTAGTCATTATCCAACTCTCTGATGCATAACAAGTGATTGCAAAGACCATGGCCTGTATCAGGGGCACCTTAGTCTCCAGAGAGACACCGTTTCTCTTGAGTACTTTAGAGAGGACCCTAACAGCAGATTTTCCCATCCCAGCACGTTTTTTTATTTCCTGGCTGCTGGTGCCAAGACTGTTGACCGTGGAGCTGAACAAAGTGAATCTGTGAACAATTTCAATCTCAATCCTGATGCTACCAATTTGTCCAGTGGTGAGAATTTTTGTCTTCTTGACATTGAGCCTCAGTCCATACTGAAAGTGGCAGTCCTTGACCCTCTGCAGTAAGTGCGTGAGGTCCTCCCCAGTTTCAACACGCAGGGTTGTGTCATCTGCATCACACAGATTGTTAATAAATCTTCCACCAATTCTGATGCCACACTTCTCCTCACAGAGCCCAGCCTCTTGGATAATCTGCTCTGCACACAGGTTGAAAACGTATGAAGATAGGACACATCCCTGGCATACACCCTTCCCAATTTTGAACAATACAGTGTTTCCCTGCTCTGTTCTGACGACTGCCCCTTGGTCCAAGTATAGGTTTCACATTAGCACGATTAAATGTTCTGGGATTCCCATTCTTCCCAGAGTCAGCCACAGTTTATTAGGATCCACACAGTCAAACACCTTTGCATAATCAATGAAACACAGATAGACCTTCTTCTGGTATTCCCTGATTTCAGCTAAGATCCATCTAACATCAGCTACAATTCCTCAAGTACCACGACCCCTTCTAAACCCAGCCTGGACTTCTGGCAATTCTCTGCTGATGTCCTAGATTTATACATCATAAATTCTGTGTAATAATTATTAAGGAATGTTTGCAGCTATTATTTTTCTTATTAGTCTTGTCACACCTGCAAATGACAGTCCTTCATTGAGTAAAAGCATTATTCCTTCTGTATCATTACTGTAGACTACTTTGAGGAAGTAAATCTTCCCTAGTCCTATTTTAATTGAATTCTGATCTGACAGACTCTTTCTCAGTCGTCTTATGCAGCAAAATTCTTTTCATTGACGCTCCAAGGGCTTGTTATTTCAAAAGTAAGTGGTCAGTTGTGCTTCCAGTTTTTGTTTGTCTAAGTCTAGTAACTTCACTGAAACCTGTCTACCACTGGTGACTCTTTTGGTATATCTTCCAGTATCGCAGTAACTTGCATGATGCTGCAGTACAGCAAATTTATACAAAAGTGGAATATGCTTTTTCCATACTGATTCAGTCTGTATACTGAGCAAATAACTTGAGAATATGGACTATTTAAAGCAGAATCTGCTGTAAGAATTGAAAGAAGACACAATAACAATCTTCATGAAGGAAATGATGCAACTTTCTTTGCAGAAAGTGAAGAAGACATGAAGTACTTATTGCAAAAGACCCAAGACTATAGGTGTCAGTGTAGGTTACTTCTCAATATCATGAAAACAAAATCCTCACCACTGAACCAATAGGCAACATTATAGTAAATAGAGAAAAGATTGAAATTGCCAACACTTCCTTTTGATTGGACCTACAAACTACAACCAGCAACAATCAAGAAAAGAAAAGACATGTTGCATTGTATATATCTGTTGTCAATGAACTCTTCCAAGTGTGAAAGACCTGTGATACCTATTAAAGACTAAAGTATATATTCAATATGGGTTATATGTCAACAACAAGAAAGACAAATTTATGATATTTTCCTCATAGGTTTGCTATAAGTTTCAGTTAATTTGATGGCATCTAATGACAAAAATATGCAAATAACAAGTTGTGGCGAACATTGAGAAGAATGCGAGTCCCAGGGCACAAAATTGTGCTCATGTGAGACCGATAGCTAGACCAGGAGACTGTTGTGTGAACTGAGCAGGGAATCACTACATGATTTAAAATTGAGAATGGTTACATCAGGGTTGTATTCTCTCCATACTTCTTCAATATTTATACTGAACAAAATATTCAAGAATCTGGACTTTATCAAGATGTTGCATTAGGATCAGAGCAACATTCATCAATAACCTGTGTTATTCAGATGACACAACCTTGCTTGATGAAAGTGAGGAGGACTTGAGGTACTTGTTATAGATAATCAAGGAGTGCAGCCTTCAATTTGGATTGCATCTCAACATCAAGAAAACAAAGATTTTTCCACTAGACCTAAAAACAACATCATGGTAGATGGAGAGAAGATTGAAACTATCAACAATTTCACCTTACTTGAATCAACACTTAACAAATTTGGTACTAGCAGTCAGAAAATCAGGAGACACATTACATGGAAAAGTGTGAAATTAGGGACCTGTCCAAATTATTGTCTAGTAATGATTTTAGTTTGAGACGCAAAGTGCGTCTGGTTCAGGCCATTGAATTTCCTATCACTTGCTATGGATCTGAGAGCTGGGCAATGAATAGAGATGACAGAAGAAGAATTGATGATTTTGAGGTGTTGAAGAAGAGCTCTGAACATCCCATGGATGGGTAAAAAAAAACAATCAAGTATGTCTTGGAGAGGGTGCAACCAGATTGTTCTTTGGAGGCAAAGATGATGAGGCTTCAACACACATATTTCAGTTATGTTGCTAGAAGGTGCTATTCCTTGGACTGGGACATCATACTGGGAAGAGTGGAGGGTTGGTGAAGGAGAGGAAGACCCTCAGCCAGGTGACTGACACAATGACTTATTCACAGTGAAGATTGTGAGGATTTTGATTTGTTACTCTTACTCAACTCAACAGCAATCAACAAGAACATACAGATCACTCTGAATTGCAGTCAACTCAGTAACACTTAACAAAAGCAATAACAAAAACAGCCCAAATTATTGGTTCATATCTTAATTCATTTCTACCTCTGCTTCTACTATGATATCTTTTTTTATTCCTACCTTCTTACATTTTGTTTGAGTCTCTTAATAATTACTTTGGACTTGGTATCAGAAATGATCAGGCCTTAGAAAAAGACAGTGATGGAAAAGGTGAAGTATCAGATAAAGAGAAGTTGACTATAGCAGAATATGGGCGCAGTGGCAGTAACAATAGGTTAATATATACCAGAGATAATGAGGGTAGTACTAGATATGGCAGGGTTAACATATGTTGTTCATGGAGTTGCAGTGAGTCCTAGTCTACTCAACAGCACATAACAATAATAGTAACAAAAATAGTAATTATATAAGGGACCCTGGTGGTATAGTTGGTAAGATGTCATGGACAGTCCCCAGATAAGATACAACATCAGACACTAAAGAGGGTCACTATGTGTTAGAATCAATTCAATGACAGTGGGCTAGTGATTAGGTTGAAACCCACTCAAATCATACTGGGAGATGTGATACCCCATAAAATTCTTAACATAATCGTTTCCAGGAAGATCCTTCTGCTACATGAGATAATATATTTATGATGTTGGTGGTGTTATGTAACATCCAGTATGAACCAACTCATACCTGACTCTCCAGTGGTTTTTCAAAAGCTATAAATCACACAGGATGAGACTACCCATATATAGAGCATATGTTGGACTGAAACCACATACGTTTGGGTTGGTAGTACAGCACCTTACCAATAGGTTTTCAGAACAAACTCATGGGCTTGTAAATTAGGACTGATAGACATTTCAAGCAATTATCGCTCTAACTTGGCTCTTATCTTTGTATTATAACATTGGAAGAATTCTTTTTTTTATTGTAAATAAGTATGCTTGTTTGTTTTTTCTTCTCTATTGTTAAACTTTAAGCTTAATTAAAAATCAGGAATATGAAAACAAAGGGGCGAAAGCATTCTAATAATTCATTATACTTTTAAAAGTGTTCCATTAAGCACTTCAAACCTTCAGACTTTTCATGAGACAGATATCACCCTCTGTACTTAATTGTGAATTTTGTGCTCGCAATTTGTAAGTGTCTAAATAATTTATGAGTTGTTATCTTCTCAACAGGAATGACAAAATATTTCTTTAACAATGCTTTTGAAGGAATTTTTTTTTATCTTCCAACAAAATTTTCTTTTACTTTTCATTTACAAAGAAAATACTAAAAAAAAAATTAATTGTCTCTATCTGTGTTATAAAGATGACACAACCCTGCTTGCTGAAACTGAGAAGGACCTGAAGCGCTTGCTGTAAGAGGTCAAGGACTTCGGCCTCCAATATGGATTAA
>NW_006399773.1:10067260-10078193 GCF_000299155.1 Elephantulus edwardii
TTTACTGTGGAGTCAGAATCAATACACTGCTGACCCTCTAGTGGGTTTTCAGGGGCAGTTAATCACACAGGAGGAGATTGGTCATCCTTCTTTTACAAATCAGCTGGTGGATTCAAACTGAGTGATTTTGGGATTGGAGTTCAGCTTCTTGCCATTAGGCCACCAATGGTCTCAGACTTGTGGAAAAATATGTCAATATTAATACTGTACAAAACTGTACAAAATAATAATACATTTCTTCCAAATTAAAGCTTCTATATCTATTTGTTTATAACTGCAAAATTGTTTGGCTTTACATTTTCAATGTTATGATTTCTTGCCTATAGTGAACAAAGTTTTGTGGGGTTTCTTTTAGAGTTCTTATCAATTCTGTTTGGCGTAATAAGTGTCTGGTTCCTCATAGTTACTACATTTATCCTTCTCCACTAACCTATTTATCTGTAAATGCCATAGGTTTCATCTTCATGTGCCTTCGTTGTTGTTAGAAGACAAAAATTCTCACCACTGGACTTATAGGCAACATCATGATAGATATAGACAGAATTGAAGCTATCAATGATGTCATTTTACTTTCATTCACAGTCATCAACCTTGAGACCAGTGGTCGGATGATTAGGACATTACTTTTGGAAAGCTCACTATCATGTACTTCTCCAAGTTAATGAGGAGCAAAAATATCTTGAAGACCACGGTGCACATTATTCACCTCTTGGTCTTTTCAATCACTTGTTATCCGCCTAAGAGCTGGACAATGATTAAGGATGAGAAAACAAGAATTTGTGTCTTTAAATTGTGATTCTGGAGTACACTGAATATCCCATGAACTGCCAAAAGAACAAACATTTATCTTAAGAAAAGTGTAGCCAGTGTGCTCCTTATAAGTAAGGATGGCTACCTTCTTCTCACATTACTCAAGTAAAGTTTCCTCCTTCTTCTCACATTACTCAAGTAAAGTTTTCTCCTAGGTGATTTATTGCCTCAGAACAGTCACTGGAACATCAGCTACAAGAAGGATCTGACTCAATGACTTGCAACAAAAACAATTCCTTGGAAAAAGGGCACCATGCTTGTGGAGAGCCAGAAAATGAGAGGAAGACCTTCAATGAGATAAATTGACAACTTTGTTATAGTTATGGGCTTAAATGTGTCAGAGATGTTAAAAATGACTCTGAGTACCTCTGCTATGTGTATGGTCTCTATTAAGTTTTTGTTAAACAAATAAAAACCCAACAAACCACCAGTAAAATAATAATAATAATATTAATTAATAATAATAATAACAGTTAATTGTAGCATTAACAGAAGATGGAAGGAGTATACAGAGTCATTGTACCAAAAATAATTGGTTGACAAAGAAGAAATTAATGAAACAACATAAGATCAAGAGACAATGGTGATGAAGGAGGACGTTCAGGCTACTCTAAAGGACTTGGCAAAAAAGTTCCCAGGATCTAATGGAATACCAATTGGCATATTTCAAACACACCTGGTGTTCACCAGGTTAAGCTCAGAAATCTGGAGGAAAACAACCTGGCTAACTGACTAGAAAAGATCTATATTAATTCCCACTCAAAAAATAGGTAACCTCGCAGAGTGTGGAAATTATCAAACAAGGAGGGCTCAGGACAATTTTGGTGTTCTTTGGGCCCCACGTAGGGGTCAGCAGAGCGGACATGCCAGATGAACTGGGGGTCTGGCAGAAGGACTTTGCCATCATTTCGGTGTGCCATGTTGGTTAGACCCTGAAAGGTTGTGTCCCACCTAGGTTCTTGGGAGATTTAATGTCAGCTGACATTCCTCTAGGTCATATAGCCCTGGTGTACAAGTTGCCCTACAGCGGTAACTTGAGGTTGCTCCGAGGCTGAACACTGTGACACTTATGTGTCAAATGCGTTAATGACTGCTTACCTAATGTGGACAGAGAGTGGGGTGGAGCTCCCCAATTAAAACAAGCTTGGAAGAAGGAGTGGCATCACTTCCGTAACAGCTTGCCTCTGGAAACCCTATGAATCTGGAGAGAGGATGAGAGACACCTAAGCACTGAGGACTCTTCTTCATAGGGTCTCTATGAGTTGACTGTGACTCAATAGCACTTAACAACAACAACATGACTGCATATCACAAGCAAGAAAAATTTTGCTGAATCTTTAGGGTTTTCTAAGTATACTATCATATCATCTGTATAGAGAGATAATTTAACCTCCTCTCTTCCAATTTGGATACCTCTTATTTCCTTCTCTTGTCTTATTACTATTACTAAGACTTCCAATACAATATTGAATAAAAGAGGTGATAGAGGACATCCTTGCCTAATTCCAGTTCTTAAAGGGAATGTCTTTAACCTCTCTCCACTGAGAACAATGTTGGGTCTCAGGTTTGCATAAATAATTTTTACTATGTTGAAGAAAGTCCCCTCTAATCCTATTTTGTTGAGTGTTTTAATCAGGGAAGGGTGTTGGATTTTGTCAAAGGCCTTTTCTGCATCAATTGGTAGGATCATGTCGTTCTTGTTCTTTGCTTTGTTAATGTGATTAATTACATTAATTGTTTTTCAGATGTTGAACCATCCTTGCATACCTATTATGAATCCCACTTGGTCATGGCGAATTATTTCTTTGAAGTATCGTTGGATTTTATTGGCCAGTATTTTATTCAGGATTTTTGCATCAATGTTCATAAGAGATATTGGCCTATAGTTTCCTATTTTGGTTGTGTCTTTCCTGGCTTTGGTATCAAAGAAATGTTTGCTTCATAGAATGAGTCTAGGAGAATTCCATCTTTTTCTATTTTCTGAAGTAGTTTATGCAGAATTAGTGACAGTTCTTCTCTGAATGTTTGGTAAAATTGATTTGTAAAAACCATCTTGTCCGGGGATTTTTTTGGTTGGAAGTTGTTTTATTACCTTTACAATTTCTTCTTTTGTATTGGGTCTGTTTAGATGCTAAGTTTTGGGTTGTGTCCATTTAGATACATTGTACATTTCTAAGTTTTTGTCCATTTCTTCTAGGTTTTCATATTTGTTTGAGTATAGTTTTTCATAATTCTCTAACGTAAGCCTTTTTATTTCAGTTGGTCCTGCTGTGATGTTTCCTGGCTCATCTGTTACTCAGTTTATTTGGGTCTTCTCCTTCTTTTGTGAGTTTTGCTAAAAAATCTCTGTAAACGTTCATTAAATTTAAAAGAGTAAAAACCACAAATTATAGTTTTATAACCAGAAAATAAAATCTTGTTGAAGATTATCCAAAAACAATTGAAATAATGTGTATACAGAGAACTACCAGCAATGCAAGCTTATTTTAGAGGAGTTCATGGCAGTAGAGACATTATTACCAATGCAAGATGGATCTTGGCAGAAAACAAAGAGTACCAGGAGAATGTCTAGCCATGTTTCATTGAATAAGGAAAGACATTTAACTGTGTCAATCACAACAAATGTGGCTAACCTTGAGGAGAATGAGAATCCCAGAATACTTGTTTGTGCTTGTGCAAAACCTACATTCAGACCAGAAAGAATCCTCAGAAAAATATCAGCAAACACCTTACGGTTCAAAATAGGGAAAGAAGTGAGTCAGGGTTGCTTCCAGTTTCCATACCTTTTCAATCTGTATGCAGAACAGCTCATTCTGAAGACTGGTCTTTAGAGGATGAATGTGATATCAGGATTGAAGGAAGATTCATCAACAAAATACATTATGCAGATGACACAATCTTACTTGCTGAAACTGAGGAGGACATGAAGTGTTTCCTGTAGAAGGTCAAGGACTGTAGTGTTCAATATAGATTGAAGCCTAACCTCAAGAAAACAAAGATTCTCGCCAATGGACTAATTGAAAACTTCATGATAGATAGAAAAGAGATTGAGGGTGTTAACTCGTACAGCTTTCTCAACTTTATAATCAACACTCTTCACATCAGCTCAGGAAGTCAAAAGACAAATGACACTGGGAAAATCAACTGTCAGGAAACTCTCCAGAGTACTGAGAAGCAACAATGTCAGTCTAGAAACTAAGGTGCACCAGATCCAGTCCACGGTCTTTGAAATTACTTGATAAGCATAAAAGAGCTGGAAAATGATTAAGAATGACAGAAGAAGAATCAATTCCTTTGAGTTGTGCTGGAGAAGAGTCTTGAACATACCATAGACTACCAAGAAAATAAATAGGTCTGTGTTGGAGAGGGTAAAACCAAGTTTCTCCTTGAAGGCTACAATTTTGAAGTTTCAATTCACATACTTTGGGAAAATAGCCAGGAGGAACAAATCCTTGGAGAAGGACATCATGCTTGAAAGGGTGGAGGGACAGGGCCAAGTGAAGAAGACCCCAGATGAGATGAATTAACTCAGTAACTGGTACCGTGGGGGTAGGTGTATGTAAGAGTCAGTGGGATTGGCTCAAGGTAGAGCAGGCTTCAGAGCTCTTTTAAATAGGGTTGTTGTGAGTCACAAGGGACTTGACAGCACATAACAACAAAAGGTGGAGAAGGAAGAGCAAAAAGGAGAGAAGAGAAAACAGGGAGAAAAGGGCAAAATTAATAGAATTCAGATGAACTTACTGGCAGATAACTGGATAACAATTTACATAAACAGTCTCTTATGCATTTAACTGTTGATGTTGTTGTTGTTAAGTGTCATTGAGTTGAGTATAACTCACAGTGATCCTATGAACAAAAGATCTGAAACAAGTCCTGTCCATTGCCATCCTCACACTTCCTGACACACAAGAGCACATTGCAGCAGTCAGCCTGTCAATCCACATGGTTAAGGGTCTTCCTCTCCTTCACCAACCTTCCACCCTTTCTAACATCATGTCCCTCTCCTAGGAATATCACCTCCTTCTAACATGTCCAGATGAACGACTATACTAGAACTAGAGGGCACCCAAGAAAAACAACATGGCAAGAAGCTGTGCTGCAATCCTAAAGGCATGCAATTTACGGTCACTTCATGGAAGAAATACAAAGATGATCACCCCACATATGACGTGCTCATCATCTCTGAGTCAGTTAAATGTATATCTATATCATTGGGGGTTTTCTACTTCTCTGACCCTTCATATTTCCAAGCACAATGTCCCTTTCCAAAGAACAGCCTCAGCTGACTACATGTCCAAATTATGAAATATGAAGCCTAGTCATTTTTGTCTCCAAGGAATACTGTGTCTGTGCCCTTTCCAGACATATGTATTTGTTCATTTGGCAGTCTGTGAGATATTGATACTCTTTTCCAGTACCACAACTCAAGCATGTCAATTCTTCTTCCATCATTCTTATTCATTGTCCAGTTCTATGAAGCATATTAGGTGATTGTGAAGTCCTTGGCTTGAATCAAGTACACATTATTCTTCAGACTGACATCTTTGCTCTTCACTATTTTGGAGAAGAAATTGATTGCAGATCAGGTCTTTTGTTCATAGGGTCGCTATGAGTCATCTATGGCTCGATGGCACTTAACAACAAAAAAAACAACAACAATAACCTTGTTTATGGAAAGAGATGGAAGACAGCTGTGGTGAAATAATTCCTCTGTGTGATCTTTTGAAAAGGAGTTTGAGAATTTTTTTTCTCCATGAACAGGTCAAAGTTCCAATGATCTTTTGTTTATAGGATTCCTATAAGTCATACTCAAATCAGTAATAACAAATCCTAAGGAATTACCTTTGCCCTAGTTTTCTAGCCCAGATCAATAGCTGATTTTGTCCAAATTAGTTGATATTTTCTGAAAAGTTATAAACAACTTGACTTTCTGCAGGTCTCTGGACCGTATCCTGTCCTGTGATTGCTACAAACCTCACAGGGATTGCTAAGGTGATTATGCCAATGAAGTAATTACAAATTGTGGAAATGAAGTGTTTCAATAGAAAAAGAGAGGCTTTGTCAGACTGTAGCCATAATGTGAATTGTCATGCCTAAAACTGTTGAAAAAAATAGAGTTACACATATATATGGTTACACACATATATGGCTACACACATATATATAGTTACACACACATATAGTTACACACTTATATACATATATAGTTACATATATGTGTATAGATGTGTATATATGTATAGATGTGATATATATGT
Source organism: Elephantulus edwardii (assembly GCF_000299155.1). Lineage (NCBI taxonomy): Eukaryota > Metazoa > Chordata > Mammalia > Macroscelidea > Macroscelididae > Elephantulus > Elephantulus edwardii. Next base: position 10,073,329 of record NW_006399773.1, read on the forward strand.
ATAGATGTGTATATATACGTATGTGTCTGTGTGTGTGTGTATGTTGTTGTTAAGTGCCGATGAGTCATAGGCAACACGTAATGACCCTGTGAATGAAAGTCCTCAACAGTAGAGTGACTTTCATCCTTTCCCCAGGTTCATAGGGTTTCTGGAGGCAAGCTATTTACAGAAATGGATGCCACTCCTGCTTCCAAGCTTGTTTTAATTGGGGAGCTCCACCAAACACTGTCCACCATGGGTAACCATTATCACTTTTGACAAATCAGTGTCACAGTATTCAGCTTTTCAGAAACTACAAGTTACCTCTGTATGGCAAGTGAGCACACCAGGGCTATATGACCTAGAAGAATATTTGACCAAAAATAATGAAAAACAGTATTTTTACAGTATTTTACCATTTCAACACGTGCCAATGCTGATGAACTCTGGGGCAGAGACCCCTAATTCATCTAGCAAGTCTGCTCTATGGGCACCCACTTGGGACAAAAAGAAAGCCATAAGCACCCCCAGCATTCCACACTTACCTCTCTTTCAATTGCAAGAGGCCACATCCATCTAACTTATACTGAGACTCACAAGGACACTCGCCCTTATCCTGCAGGCCTGACCATACATTTCAGTTTTCTACCATTCCGGCATGCCCCAACACTGGTGCACTCTGGGCCAGAGACTCCTAATTCATTTAGCAATTCTGCTCTGCGGCCACCCACTTGGGGCAAATAGATATACATACATACATACATATATACATATATATGGAGAGAGAGAGAGAAAATTGATGATTGATACCTTTGAGCTGTAGTGCTGGAAAATAGTATTGAACATATTATGAACTCTTAGGAGAATGAACAAGTTTGTCCTAGAGAGGGTGAAAGCAGGCTGCTCCTTGGAGACAAAGGTTCTGAAACTTCATCTGATATACTATGGACACGTTCCAAGGAAGGACAGCTCCTTGAAGAGGGACATCATGCTAGGGAGGGTGGAAGGAAGCACTAAAGAGTAAAATGGATTGTCCGTGACTAGGGTAGTGGGGTTAGGTGTGTCAGAGACAATAAGATTGGCATGGGATAAAGCAGGTTTTAGTTCTGTTGTACACAATGTAGCTGTGTGTCAAAGGCAACTAAATAACACATAACAACACAACAACAAATGTAGATGGATGGATAGATAGATAAATAGATAGATAGATAGATAGACAGACAGACAGACATAGGAGCTCTGGTGACCTAGTGCAGGCATTCCCAAGAGGGTTTTGAGATAAAAATGAGAAAAAAAAAACAACTAGAGAAATATAAAAGAGACAGAAGAGAGAAGCAAAAAACAGAGAAAAGAAGCAAACAACCTGTAAAATACTGTTACATGGGTCACGAGCTATAAAATAAAAAAAGACAGTAAACAAAACTAGAAGAGGCCCATCAGTAGTCAGTGGCAACAGTTTTGGAAGGGGTCCAATGGCAGAATGTCCTTTTGTAGTAAAGAAGCTGAACTTTACCTATATGTCCTTGATTCTGATCCTGAGATATTATCTGTTAATCTTGATACATAGTAAATCACTCATCTTAAACTATGATGTTTTTTGTGGCAACTGTGATGTATTAAGGGCCCCAAAGGATAAACAAAGAGTGTCATGGGTCTGCTCACTGGTGTTGAACCTGGTAAACATGTTGGGGAATGGTCTGATTTTCATCCATAAATGTTAGTGTTTTCAGGATAGTCCTGATTCACGTTCCCTTCCTGAGTTTAGACAGCTTCTGATGCTCTGCTTCTTTATTTCTTTAATGTAACAGATAGTCTATAAAATTTGTGCTGATAACCCAAAGGCCATGCACCTCTGTTGGTCTGAATACACCTGCTTTCCTTAGGAGAAAGATAGGCAATTTCCTCTCATGTGATTTACAGCCTTTGAAAACTTGCTGAAGGGTCAATGTTGTGTCAGGGACACTGGTAATTGGCTTTCGTAGCTGTCATTGGGAAAATGATCTACAGCTACCTTAACTGCACACACATAGTCTCCACAATCATGAACAGCTGTAGGATCAATATAAGTGAGCACTCTCCACACAGTGGGGGCATTAAAACACCAACACAAAAAATGGCAACATGACTGTGTTAACTTACTTAGCCCAAGCCTGCTGCAAGATGAGAAGTTGGCTTGACTGAGAAATCATCTACAGTGAACAATTCACAACCCACAACATCCAACCTGGCCCTTTGTTCATCAGTTTCTACAAAAAATAAAAAACCCGGCCTGCATACCTATAATCACATGAGTCATTCCATTGAGGGACCTGAGTCTCTGGAGGACCTACTAGTGAATGACCAGACCCAAAGTTCATAGATTAATTGGAGAACTGAACCCTGATGAAGTTGTTAATAGAAATTTAGATTTAAAACTAGTTAAGCATTTGGGATTATGTTGACCCGGGACTTCTTACAAATAGTTTGCTATTAATCTTAGCAGAACTAATATCAATAATAAATAAATACTAAAGACAATCAATTACGAGTTGGTTCTGGTTAAGCAGAAGTGAACTTGAGTTTTGTTGTTGTTTGCCATGGAGTTGGGACTGACCTGTAGTTGACTCTCCAGCAGGTTTTCAAAGACACTAAACACATGGAGATTTCCCATCCTTCTCCTGTGAGCAGCTGGTGAATTCAAACCACATACTTTCAGGATTTCAACACAGATGCTTACCACTATGCCACTAGAGATCTGATTTTGAGTCTTAATGAAAATTATTGTATAAAATATAATCTAGTGATAATTATAGTGCAAAAACATTACTGCCACATTTTGGAGTACACTTAAATACATTCTCATTGCAAAGATTATTTTATTATAATGTCTAGAAATGTATCTCTACTAAAAAGTGATGCAATACATTACAAAATGCTTGAAAACAAATTTTATTGCAAAGCATAACGTTGATAACAACAGATTATTTTTCTTCTTTATTTGGACTTCCCAAATTAACAACTCTCTCTGTTCTGCTCACAGAAACTTTAAACTCAGTAGTCATTATATACAAGAATGTTTAACAACATGAACTTTGAGATCAGAGCAGCCAGTTTAGCTTTTAAAGATGTCATTTATAAGCTATGGGACCTACATTAAATTGTTTAGTGACTCAGCACTTCTGCTTCCCTACAAGTAATAGCACTTGAAAGTATTAAAAGTGTAAAATATGTAAAATGCTTAGCCCACAGTGCATTGCATCTTCTATACTCAATAATATTTAAAGTAACCATTATTATTATTTATTTTATGTGTAAATTGCTGACACATATATATGGTGAAGCAACTACAAATGTACTTTTTGTCTTATTAAAGGTAACAAAGAGCTGTTAGGCAATTAAGACCTAGTATTTTAAAGAAATTTAATTTCAGAATCAATTTGAGTCATACTTTCTCTCTCATATAAAGCCTTGGGTTTTATTTTGTGCTGTTGAATTGTGATATGAAAGCCCATTCACAAATTTCACATTTCCTCTTTCCACTAGAGTCAGCTTGAAATGATCCTTTAGGGAAACAAAATAAACATGAACTTTGAAGAGAATCTAGATAGATTTTGTACATATTTTGTAAATGTATCTGCTCAATTTACCCTTTCCTGAAAAATTGATGAGTATTTTGGGATCCTGGCCACCTAATAGGTGAAAAAAGAAATTAAATCTGAAGACTGTTGAATGTGTGAAGGCTTGCAATGACTATCCTAGTATAAAAACCTTTGAACCTTTTCCCTTTTGACCAGATATTTCCTCAGAATATTTTCTGGAGCTAAGCAATTTATTTTAAGCACTACATTATCAGTTAGCTTTTTACAGAGTTATAGGAGAAATTGATGATTTTGACCAATTTGACTGGCATTTTCTTCACTGTATTAATCTCTTTCTTTTATTATTCAAAAGTATGGAAAGTACCCTTTCCTTATCTTTTAATGTGTATAAAGTTTACACTTTTAATTTAAATTGTAATTTAATTCATTTAAATTTAAATTGTCACTTGTATTTAAATTTCTACTATTTTATTTACATAAATATAATAGGACTAGAGAAATGTTTTGACAGGTTTCAGATATGTATTTTAAATATACTCTTAGAAGAATGGGAATCTCAGAACACTTGATTGTGCTTATGTGAAACCTATACTTGGACCAGGAGACAGTCATCAGAACAGAGCAAGGACAAACTACATGGTTTAAAATTGGGAAGGGTGTATTCCAGGAATGTATGCTATCTCCACACTTTTTCAATTTATATGCAGAACAGATTATACAGGAGGCTAGACTCTATGAGGAGCCATATGGCATCATGATTGGAGGAAGACTCATCAACAATCTTTATGCAGATAACAAAGTTTATGCAGATAACACACCCCTACTTCCTGAAACTGAGAGGAGGACCTGAAACGCTTGCTGCAGAAGGTCAAGGAATGCAGCCTTCAATATGGATTGAAGTGCAACATCAAGAAAACAAAGATTCCCACTACTGGGGCAATCAGCAGCATGGTGAAGAGATTGATATTGTTAACAGTTTTAGATTGCTTGGCTCTACAATCAACACTATTGGTACCAGCAGCCAGAAAATTAAAAGATGAATTGCATTGGGAAAATCTGCTGTCAAAGGCCTCTCCAAAGTACTTAAGAACAAAGATGTAATTCTGGAGATGAGGGTGTGCCTAATCCAGGCCATAGATTTTTAATTACTTGCCATTCATCAGAAAATTGGACAATGACTAGGGATGATAGAAGAAGAATTTATGCTTTTGAGCTGTGGTGCTGGAGAAGATATTGAATATACCATGGACTGTTAGGAGAATTAAGAGGTTCATACTAGAGTGGGTTAGACAAGGCTGTTCCTTGGAG
>NW_006399773.1:10078498-10081015 GCF_000299155.1 Elephantulus edwardii
TCTCACTACTCTAAAGGGCCCCTTTGGCAGTAGGAAACACATAGACTATTATGGAGATTGATTTTGGAATTTAGATGCACTGTTATCAATTGTGCTTCTGAAGCTTCATCTTCGTACTTTGGATATGTTTCAAGGAGGGCACAGTCCTTGGATAGGGATGTCATGTATGGGGGAGGTGAGGGACAGCATAAGAGAGGAAGAGCCTCAATGAGATGGATTGATTCAGTAATGGAGGTAATGGAGGTAGGGGCATCAGAGAAAGTAAGATTGGCACAGGATAGAGTAGGGTTTGGGGCTGTTGAACATAGGGTCGCTTTGAGTCACAAGTGACTTGACAACACACAACAACAAACAACTATATATATCTAGCTCTAGCTCTATCTTTAGCTCTATTTATCTGTCATCTGTCTCTATCTATCTATCTATCTATCTATCTATCTATCTATCTATCAACTATTATCTAGCTAGCCAGCTATCTATTTATTTCTAAATTCGTATGAAAATGAGTTGAAATCAACTTATAACTGACCACCCAGTGGCTTTTCAGATGCAGTAAATATCACAAGAGGAAACTGTACATTTTTTTCCTATTAAGCAATTGGGCTGCCAGAGCTCCATATGTACATTTCTGTGATGAATTCTAGTTTTATGCTTAACAACAACATAGCAACAAAACCAACCATTTATGTTTGAATTGGAGTCCCTATGCCAGACCTGTTGTTTGTAGGTTAGCTATGAGTAATAGAAGACTCCATGGCACCCGACAATACCATCAACATGTGCAAATGGTTAATACATTAGATTGCTACCTGAAAGATCAAGTTCTAGTGCAACTAGATTCTCCTCTGATCAAAGATTTGGTACTCTATGTCCAAAAGTTAGATCACTGAAAGTACTGTGATGCACAATTCAATTTTGATGTATATTGGTTGTCATATGTGCACGTCTTCCTTTTATGTAGAATTTTATGCAATTTTACTTTTATGTAGGATTATTGGCTTCATGATAAGCCTCAGGTGTAATAATAGTAATCTCATCTCCTAAATGGATTCATGTAAAATTCCTCTGGTGTAGGAATGATTAACTTTTAGTAAAAGCATTAGATATCTTGTATGGTGTTTTCTCACATGCCATATAATGTAGGGGTCCTGACTCAAACAGTGTTTAACAATTAGAATATCCTTCCAACTTAGGAGGGACCTCAGGTACTATATAAACAAAAGAGAAAAATATAAACTCAGGTACTCATATAACTCAGGTACTATATAAACAAATGTTGTTGTTGTTGTTGTTATGTGCCGTCGAGTCGCCTGTGACTCATAACAAAAGAGAAAAATATAAACACTAATAAAGCAATATTCCTGTGATTATTTTAATATATCTTTTCAATTAGGCAATTCATTGTGTCATATAAAGTAGATAATGACATGAAAAAGATTATATGAGCGAGATTTAAAATTTATAAAAGATTATATAATAAAGACTAACAGGTCTGTCCTAGAGAGTGAAATCAGGATTTTCTCTGGTGGAATGGATTTTGAATATCTGTCTGATATTTGGGCATGTTTCCAGTAGAGACCAGTCCTTGGAAAATGAATGACATCATGCTTTAAAGTGTGGAAAGACAGTACAAGAGATGAAGATCTTGAATAAAATGGATTGACACAGTAATTGGGGAATTGGTAGTAGTTGTCTTGGAGACAGTGAGATGGCTCAGGATAGAGCAGGGTTCACAGATACCATACAGAGGGCACTATGGGTTGAAGTTGACTCAGTGGCACATAACTAATATATCAAGTGTATGTATATATGTATCTCAGAGTTTTTCTCTCTCTCTCTGTTGTTGTTGTTATTCTGTATGGAGTCAGAACCACCGTAGCTCACTTTCTGGCAGGTTTTCAGAGGCAGTTAATTGCATAGACATAGAAGAAGATTTAGGGTTTTCTAAGTATACTATCATGTCATCTGCATAGAGGGATAATTTTTATCTCCTTGTTGCCAATTTGAATACCTTTTATTCCCTTCTCTTGTCTTATTGCTATCGCTAAGACTTCAAAACCAATATTGAATAAGAGAGGTGATAGTGGGCATCCTTGCCTAGTTCCTGTTCTTAAAGGGAATGCCTTTAAACTCTCTCCATTGAGATCAACGTTGGTGCTTGGGTTTTCATAAATACTCTTTACTATGTTGAAGAAATTCCCTTCTAATCCTATTTTGTTGAGTGTTTTAATCAGGAAAGGGTGTTGGATTTTGTAAAAAGGCCTTTTCTGCATCAATTGATAGGATCATGTGGTTCTTCTTCTTTGCTTTGTTAATGTGATGAATCACATTAATTGTTTTCCTTATGTTGAACCATCCTTGCATACCTGTTATGAATCCCACTTGGTCATGATGAATTATTTCTTTGATGTATCATTGGATTCTATTTGCCAGTATTTTATTCAGGATTTTTGCATCAATGTTCATGAGAGATATTGGCTTATAGTTTCTATTTTGGTGGTGTCTTTTCCTGGCTTT
>NW_006399773.1:10081425-10114547 GCF_000299155.1 Elephantulus edwardii
ATTTTATTGACCTTTTCAAAGAACCAACTCCTAGTTTTGCTGATAGTCTTAATTGTTTTTCTTTTTTCTATTTCACTTATTTCTACTCTAGTTTTTATAATTTCAGTTTTTTTTTAAAGGGTGTCAGGTTTTCTTGCTGTTCTTTTTCAATTTGCTGGAGATACTGGGTTAGAGAGTCAGTATTCTCTTTTTTCTGTCTTTTGATATGTTTGCTTATTGCTATAAATTGACCTCTGATTACTGCTTTGGCTGTTTCCCAGAGGTTTTGGCAAGTGGTGTTTTCATTGTCATTAGTTTCAAGAAACTTTTTCATTTCATTTTTTATTTCTTCTACTACCCAGTCATGTTCAAACAAGGTGTTGTTCAGCTTCCTAATGTACGTTTTTTTCTCCTTTATCATCCTATTGTTAATTTCTAATTTTGTAGCATTATGGTCTGACAGGATGGTTTGTATTAATTCTATGTTTTTTAATTTATTGATGCTTGCCTTGTGACCTAGAATGTGATCTATTCTAGAGAATGTTCCATGGACATTGGGGAAGAAGGTATACTGTGCTTTTTTGGGGTGCATTAGTCTATAAATATCTATAAGGTCAAGTTGGCTTATCGTGTGGCTTAATTCTTCAGTATCTCTGTTGAGTTTTTTTCTGGTAGTTCTATCTTTTCTTGAGAGGGGTGTATTGAAGTCTCCCAGCACTGTAATAGTGTTGTCTATGTCCTTTTTCAATTTCGTTAATGTTGTTTTATATATTTTGCTGGTCTTTCATTTGGTGCATAGACATTTATTATTGTTATTTCCTCTTGTTCTATTGACCCTTTCAGCATTATGTAGTGACTTTCCTTGTCCTTTGTGATGGTTTTTACATTGATATTTATCAGAGCTTAATATGGCTACTCCGGCTTTTTTCTGGTTGCCATTAGCTTGGTATATTTTTTCCCCACCCTTTTATTTTTAGCCTGTCTTTATCTTCATTTTTCAGGTGTGTCTCCTGTAGACAACATATTAATGGGTTTTGGTTCTTTATCCAATCTGCTACTCTCTTTCTCTTCAGCGGTGCATTTAAACCATTCTCGTTCAGTGGGACTATTGACAGTTTAGGTTTTATTGCTGTCATTGTGCTGAGTTCTTTTTGGTATTGTTGCTAGTTACTTTGGACCATGCAGCTTTCTGTGGTATGTCTGTAAGAAGGACATCTCTGAGTCTCTCCTGCAATGCTGATCTTGTTTTTACAAACTCTCTTAGGTTTTGCTTTTCTGGGAATATCTTGATCTGTCCTTCATATTTGATAGATAATTTTGCTGGGTACAGTATTTTTGGTTGACAGTTGTGTTCTTTTAGTGTTTGATATATGTCCTTCCATGCTCTTCTTGCCTGCATGGTTTCTGCTGAGAAATGGACACTTAATCTTATCTGTTCTCCCTTATAGATTACTTTTTGTTTCTGCCTTGCTGCTTTCAGGATTCTTTTCTTATCTTTGGTTCTGACAAATTTAACTATGACATGCCTTGATGTTTTTCTTTTTGGGTCCAATCTATATGGTGTTCACTGGGCTTCCTGAATATATATTCTCTCATTCTTCATTACACCTGGGAAGTTTTCCTTTAGTAATTCTTCCACAAGTTTTTCAGTGTCTTTACTTGCTTCTTCCTTTTCTGGGATTCCAATGATGCACACGTTATTTTTCTTGATGGTGTCCCACATTATTCTTAGGTTTTCTTCTTTTACCTTCTTTTTTGAGTCTGCTTTTTCCTTTAGTAGATCAGTGGTGACAATTCTGTCTTCAATTTCAGTGATTCTGTGTTCCATCTCATCAACTCTGCTCATATGTCCCTCCATCATGTTGACAGCCTCTGAAACATTGGACCTTATATTTTGAGTAGTGGATTCTTGTTTTTCCAGTGCGGCTAATGCCTCATTTGTTTTCTCTGCAATGTTCTGCATTTTTTTTTATCTCCTCCTGGTTTTTGCTTGTAGTATCTTGTAATTCATCAAATTTGTCTTTCATCCAATTGGTACATTCAATCACTCCTCTTTTAAAATCTGTGTCAGAAAGTTCCATCAGACTTTCTGGCTTCAGGGAATCGACTGATACTGTGTCACCCTTTGTGGGTGACATCTTGCTTTGCTCTTGTGTATTTTGTGTTTTTTTCTATTGTGCATAGTTTGCTTTCTTTGATACATTGATATGTTCTTGATCTGAAGACAATGCTCTTGAGATCATTTGGGCAGCTACCGAACTTGTGCATTTCTCTGAACTTCTGACTTCAGAGAAATGTCAGTTCATACCCTGCAAGGGCAATCTCTTGTTGGTAAGACAGGTCAAGGTGCTCCCAAATAAAGGCAAGTTGATTGCCCAGATGTGTAGGTACTGGTGTGGAGCCAAATGGGGTGGGGCAGGCACAGGGTTGAGGTGATCACAAGGGCAGGTCAAACACTTGGGGGATCTTGCTCAAACCTCTGCTGTCTGAGTGTGCTCATGATAGGGGTCCCTACTCAAATTCCTGCTGTCTGTTTCCTACCCAATGGTTTTCTCAGTGTTCCCTGTCTGGTGGCACTTACACAGGTGCCCTCACACAACAGGCCCTGCTCCAGCAGTGTCCTGGATCCAAAAGTCAAGGTCAAATTCCCACTGACCCACTAGCCTCTGGCTGGTCTGCAGAGTCCACAGAAGTCAGCCAGGGGATGACACATTTCTGGCCAGTTGGTGTAGCCAAAGGGAGCTTGGCCAGATTCCCCACCAATGGGCACGCCCTATGTGCTCTCCCAGGTAATCAGCAATGTCCCAGTAAACCCAGTCAGGATCCTAAAGGCCTTTCTCCTGCCAGATTAGTTCCACAGCAGCTGGGCTGATAGCTCCTTGTGGTGGCTGGATCCGCGGTGGTGCCCTGAGGTCACAGGGCTGTGGTGGGGGCTGAGTTGCATGATTGTGGAGCTGAAAGGAGGGGCTGGGGAAGGGGGAGGAAGCAAGGGACTAGGGGGGCACAGGAACACAGGGCTTGGACACGACCACTAGGAGGCAGGGGGCGGTGCTTGAGTGCTGCTAGGGGTTTATGCAGAAGCACCCTGTGTGGTGGGGTCACACAGTGGCTGGTAGTTGTAGCTCCTCTGGGGTCACACGTTTGGTGGTGTCCACTCCTCTGAAGTTCTGAGGTGGCTGTCAGACTGCTCCTCCCTGGTCTTTTAGAAGCTGGGGGCAAGTAGGTAGGTTGCTCCTCTGGAGTAGCAGGGTGGCAGGCAGTTGCTCTCTACTTGCTCCTGGTGGGTAGGTTTCAGAGTGGCTTGGCTGGTGTCCTAGATAGTCTTGTGATATGGAGAAATATGGAAATTTGAAAGTTTTCAAAGTTTATTCAAAATAAAATGGTTTTTTTTATAATATGCTACATTATATAGATTACTACTAATTGATATACCTAAGGAAATACACTAAAATGTTCTATAAATTTGTTAAGATTGAATCTTAAAGCATGCTCAAACAACCTATAGTAAATCCAGAAATGGATAACAGAGGGAAAAAATAATATTTGACAAAACTTTGTGCTTAGCATACAGAATTTGCGTTAAGGAATCTTAAAAAATTCAAAAGAGAAAATGTTAATAATCAAAATAAAGATAATTGAATAGATTAAACAACAGATGATAGACAATAGAATCCATAAACTTGATGATAGGATAAAAATATTCTGTACTTAATAGGAATGTAAATATGTAAACTCAGATACAGATATTGTGTGAATAGGCATTAGAACAAAAGAAAGATCCTGACATATACTTTGTGCTTAATCACATATTGATCATATATAAAAATTTCCCATTTTGTTGGCACATTGTTAATTCATCTCTTTGTCTATTGTTGACCTTCTACCAACCGTGATATCCTTCTCCAGGTACTAGTCAATCCTGAAATTGCATCCAAAGTACATAAAAGGAAGCCTCTCCATGGTCCGTTCTAAAGAGCATTTGAGCTGGACTACTCCCAAGACAGATTTGTTATCGAAGAAGACCTGAAGCACTTACTGTAGAAGTTCAAGAACTGTAGTCTTAAAAAAAAAAAAAAAAAACTGTTGTCTTCAATATGGGTTTAAGCTCAGCATCAAGAAGACAAAGATTCTCACCACTGGGCCAACTGGCAACACCATGATAAATGGTGGGTCTACTCAGCCCCACAGATAACACTTTCGGCACCAGCAGTCAAGAAATCAAAAGATGAATTACATTGGGTAAATCTGCTGTCAAGGGCCTATCCAGAGTGCTGAAAAACAATGATGTCAGTCTAGGGACTAAAGGTTGCCAAGGTCGTTGCAAATACTTTCTATGCACGGAAAGCTGGACAACGACTATCGATAACAGAAGAATAGATGCCTTTTAATTGTGGTCCTGGAGAAGAGCTTTGAACATACCATGCACCGCCGAGAAAACAAGTAAGTCTGTTTTGGAGACGGTGAAACTAAGTTTTTCCTTGGAAGCTAGGAATTTGAAGCTTGGTCTCACATACTATGGCCACATTGTTAGGAGAGACTGGCCCTTGGAAAAGGATATGCTTGGAAGGGTGGAGGGACAGTGCAGGAGAGGACGATACTGAATAAGATGGATTGATACATTAACTGGTGCAATGGGGGTTGGAGTGTCAAAATTAGTGAGACTGGCTCAGGACAGGGTTCAGTGCTGCTATACATAGCGTTGCTATGGGTCACAAGTGATCTGATGGCACATAACAACAACAACAAAGAGGTCTTGCACAGTGTAAAACATCATTTAATTATTTCTTCACTGTTCCTTCCATGGGTGTTGATTGTTGATGTAAATAAAGTAAAATCATTAACTTCTTAAAACTGCTCTATGAAATACCACAGAAATATTAGTATAAAAATAACCAAATGAAAGTGTAAAACAAATTAGTCTCCAGAGTAAAAATGTAACTAGAAAATAAGGGAGGCACTGCTGTTGGTTTTAGATGCCATCATGTCGACAATAACTCACAGTACTTCTGATATTGTTGTGTGTAGGCAAGTCAGTGCCAACTACCTGTACATGACCCTCCAGTGACTTTCAGAGGCAGTTAATCACATAAAGAGGTGTTGCCCATCCTTTTCCAACAGAACAACTAACGGATTTCAACCACGTGCCTTTGAGATTGCAATGCATCTTCTTACCACTAGACCACCAGAGCTCTCTGACAGTGGTCCTAAAACTGCAAATCTGAACCTTTCTCTACCCTGTATCATCTTCACAATCGCTACAATCATCAAGCTTATTATTATACATTGACTGTGTAATTTGTTCATTTAGCCTTTCTTTAGTCTGTTCAATACTTTTCACTAAAATGACAATTCGAAGGCATTGTTTCTTTATTGCTCTTCCTTTCCATTTTCCAACTTTCAAATGCATAGGAAACAATTTAAAATAATGTGACTTGGGTCATGAGCACCTTAGTGTGTAAACTGATGTTGTTGTACTTTAGAACTTGAGGAGTTTCTTGACAATAGATTTCCCTAATGCAACATTGATTTGTGGACTGTTGCTACCATGAATGATGATTGACATTACATAATAGTTATATAATGATACATAATAATTATACTTAATTATTACATAATGATAAAATAATGAGATATTATATAATGTTAAAAGGATTAATCCAAAAGGAATTCATAATGATTCCAAATGTTAAAATAATAATTATCGGAGCATCAGCAATTTGAAGGAAATCTGTCTGTTTCTAAGAAGACAGAAATAGACAAGTAGCTGATAGAAATATTAAACAGGAAAATCTAGAGTTATGCCCATCAAATGGTCAGTAAATATTCACCTTTACATCCACAGAAGGACAATTCTAACTCTTATCCTATTTTTACACTTTTACCACTATTTTTAGAACTTAAATAAATTATTTGCATGTTGTTTTTTACGTGCCATCGAGGCACTTGCAGCTCAGTTATCCTATGTACAACCCTAAACCCTGCTCTATCCTGTGCCAATCTTATTGTCTCTGATATACCTTTCTCCACAACCCCTGTGACTGAATCACTCCATCTCATTGAGTGTCTTCCTCTCCTGTCCTGTCCCTTCACCCTTTCAAGCACGATGTCCCTCTCCAAAGACTGGTATCTTCTTGCAACAAGCCCAAAGTATATCAGACGAAGCTTCAGAATCCTTCCCTCTAAGGAGAAGCCTGGTCTCACCCTCTCCAGGACAAACCTGTTTGTTCTCCTAGCAATCCATAATATCTTCAGTACTCTTCTCCAGCACTACAGCTCAAAGGCATCACTTCACCTTCTATCATCCATAGTCATTGTATAGCTTTCTGATGTGCAAAAAGTAAATGTAAAAGCCATGACTTGCAAGGACCAGACTGACATCTTTGCTCTTCAGTACTCTGGAGAAGTCTCTGACAGCAGACTTTCCCCAATTAAATTAGTCTTTTAATTTTCTAGCTGCTGTTATCAAGAACGCAGATTGTGGGGCCAAGCAAACTGAAACTGTTAACAATCTCAATGTCTTCATCTATCATGATGCTGCCAATCTGACTATTGGTGAGATTCTTTGTTTTTTTGAGGTTGAGCTTCAATCCATATTGAAGGCTGCATTCCCCGACCTTCTGCAGTAAGTGCTTCAGGTCCTCCTCAGTTTCAGCATGCAGGGTTGTGTCACCTGCCTAACGCAGATTGTTGATGAGTCTTCCTTCAATCCTGATGCCACATTTCTCCTCAGAGAGCCCAGCCTCCTGTAGCTATTCTGCATTTAGATTGAAAAGATAGGGAGATAGGATAAATCTGGGGTATGATTTTATTCCTATTACAATGCATAAACATCATAAAATAATTAACTAAAATATCTATCTCAAATTCATTTTACCAAATTATCTACTATCATAAATTTTATTGCAATTTTGTCATAAATATTCCATGGGAAAATTGTCTAAATGTGTCATGTCATCAAGAACCACTGATGGCAATATAAATGGGCTGATATTGAGAGGAAATGACATTACCTAATTAAGTTAATAATGAGCTCTGATAGCTTAGTGATAAAGAGTTGTATTGCCAGTCTAAAGGTATGAGGTTCAAATCTATCACCTTCTCTGTGAAGATGAAGAATCGCCTCTAGTGTAATTTTTTGTGGTGGTGTTGTATATAATTGAGTTAGATTCCACCTGAAGCTGACCCTGTGGTGGGTGGTTAGAGACAGTTAATTTCACGAGAGGTACATCCTAGTGCCTTGGAGCAGCTGTTGGATTTAAACCACGTGCTTTGAAGATTGTAATGCACCTTCTTGCCACTAGGCAACCAGAATTCCCTCTGAATTTACAATTTACAACCTCTAAAAACCAGCTCGAGAATCAGCTATGGATAATTTTTATTTGAAGGCATAACAATAATTATTAAGTTGAAGAATCCAGCCTACTAATTTTCTTTTAGGAATGTACTTTAGAAATGTATTACAGTTGCTGAATACTTGTCTATTTGAAGAAATACTTTTGTAAGAAAGAAAATATCAAATATATTTTCACCTAAAGATGCAAAAATGGTAACTCATTTTACATACTTTGAGCATGTTGTCAAGAGAGGACCTTTCAAAAATATCATACTAAGAAAAATAAAGAATATTTAAGAGACCAGATAACCCTTTGCTGCTACTATTTCTGCTGCTATTACTGGTCATCTTCTTGGTCTGGCTTAGGTAGAAATCTCTGATCAAAATAAACTTGTTCCACTCTCTTCTTTTATTGAAAGTAGGAACATCTCTGTTTTATCTAAACCTGCTCAACTTAAGCCTGGAAAATTAGCAAGAATATAAAATTATTCATTAGTTGTCATTGTTAGATATCACCAAGTGAATTGCTACTCATAATGACCATAGACAACAGAAAATACATCCTGTGTAACCTACATCGTTTTTACAAATTCAACCATGCAAAAACCCATTGTTGCTTTCACTGTGTCAGTCTATCTTGTTGTTAAGAGTCTTCTTCATTTTTGATGATGTTCTGCTTTCCCAGTATGATGTATTTTTTCCATTAATTAATACTTATCAAGAACATGATTAATGAATATGAGACTTTGCTTACTGGCATCTAAGAACAACATGATATTAATGATATGGTTCTATATTTCCCACACTCTTTCTGATTACTTTTTCTAAATGAAACACATATGGACCTCGTCTAGTCGTTTGGTCAGGTAACTGTCTCCCAAATTTCTTTGCATCTATTTGTGACTCTGTTTGGAGCTGATCTTCAGCAATATTTTACTTGTGTGATAATAATGATATTGTTCAATATTTTCCACTCTATTGGATCATATTTCTTGGTAATGGGGAAACATGGATTTCTTCCAGTCAGTTGTTCTTGGTCAAGATGTTATCCTCTAAAGTTTTTTGCACAGGTTGGTAGGCTTATGCAAATATGCATTTGTTAGTTGAAACATATCAGAAGGTGTCTCTCAGTTATCTTATTTTTGTCAATTATTTCAATGTAGCTTCCTTCATTAAAATTGTTTCTTTTTTTATACACTACTTCAGGAAATTATTCTATCAATTATTTTTGGCACAGTGGTGCTGTATATTCCCTCCATCATCTTTGGAAGCTTCCTAGATATTGTAAGATTTTCCCTGTAACATCTCTATACTATAACTCAAGGCTTGAATTTTTCAATAATTTTAGTTTTAGAAATGCCAAGTGAGTTCTTTATTTTTTTATTCTCTATTTCCAGTTATTTGTACATTCAATTACACTATTATGCTTTGTCTTTTGGGGCTGTACTTTGAAAACTTCTGTTCATCTTACTTACTTCTATATCACTTCACTTTGTTTTGGTTTCTCAACACTTTAGTGCAATTTTCAGAGTCTCTTCTGATATATCCAGTTTGATGTTTTCTTTATTCACTGTCTTTGTAGTGTCCTTTTACTCTTCATGGATGATATTTCTTTATGTCTAACACAAATCACCTTGTTGTGTTCCATAGAGTTGGAACTGACACATAGCTGACCCTCCAGTGGGTTTTCAAAGAGAGTTAATCACTTGGAAGGAGATTGCCCATCCTTCTCCAGCAGAGCAGCTGGTGGCCTCGAACCACACTGCTTTGGAATTGCAGTGCAACTTGTGGCAACTAGGCCACCAGAGCTCTTTAGTCTTCCATTATTTATGTTCAAAAGCTTAAACCTTTTTAAGGCTTAAATGATTTTTAGGTTCACTTAGGATAAACTCAATGTTGTGTTTTAGGTTTTGTGGACTTTTAGTTTTCTTAAGCCTAAATATGAACTTGAACAAAGTATTGAAGATCCTTTCAAAATAACTAGAATATGTGAATTGATAGGTGCCAAAGGAACATATGTAATATGGGAGTGGCCAAGTCTTACTACTACCAGCTTAATAAAGGGTAACTGTCCTCATAATAATAATGTTCATAAGTATAATAGAAATAGCTGCATTGTCATACATGCCTTTTCACATGCTCTTGATTATCAATCATGGAGTTCAATGTCTGTTGCAAGACTCTCAGATTTTACTCATATTGTGGGATTTATTACAAGAAATGGTTGGAGAATGGAGGAGAAAAAGAATATTTCACAATACAAGTCCAGATTTAATTAGCTGTCCTAAACCAGATTAACAAGGCACAATTCCTTAATTAGTGAAAGTCCAGGTTCAGTTTAACAGCACAAATACAAGAAGCTGTGGTTCCATCAATAATCCAGAAAATTTTATCTCAAAGCAATCATAAATTAGTTTTTCCTTCAATAATTCAGCATGCAAAACCTTTAACTGTGGCCACTATTTCCAGGGCTCCTTTAGCTGGCTACACCTTACCACAGTCTCTTCACAGAAGTGCAATAGTATCTTTACCACTGTCACTATTGTCGGGTTTTTTTTTTTCAGTGTGGAAATCACTGTCATGTTACTTTCACAATTGTTGATAATTTGCAAGACCATGTGTCCACAATTAGGGTAGAAGGAGGCCATGATCTCCCATGACAGAGGCATTTGTAATGGTTAGAAAAGCTAACTTTCAAGGATTCTGACCTCTAATATGGAGCTGTAATATATGCAAGCTGGATGTAGAAGAGGTCAAGGCACCTGGATATCATTTACTAATATCAAATGGATCTTACCTGAAAGGAGAGAATACCAGGAGAGTGACTCTTTGTGTTTCATTGACTATGCAAAGCCATTTGACTGTGTGACTTATAACAAATTATGGCTAACATTGAGAAGAATGGTAATTCAGAACATTTAACTGTGCTTATATGAAACCAATACCTATACTAAAAAGCTATGGTCATAACAAAGAAGGAAACACTGTATGATTTCAAATCAAGAAGTATGTTTGTGTCAGTTCTATGTCCTTTGTCATATCCATTCAATATGTATGCTGAGCAAATTATTCAAGAAAGTAGACTCTATGAAGTGGGATGTGGCATCAGGAGAGAAGGAAGACTCGTTAATAACCCATGTTATACAAATGATACAGCTTGTCTGGCTGAAAATGAGGAAAATTTGAAACACTTGAGGCAAAAAGTCAAAGATTATAGCCTTCAATACAGATTACACCTCAACATCAAAAAGACAAGAATCCTTACCACTCTGCCAATGGACAACATTTTGATAGATGGAAAAAAGATTGAAACTGTCAACTATTTCATCTTGGATCCACAATCCACCTTCTTCCTAATAGTATTCAAGACTTTTTTTTTTTTTTTAATTTGGAAAGCCTATTGTCAGGGATCTTTCCGAAATACTATGGAACAATAATACCAATTTAAAGATTTTGGTGTGCTTGATTAAAAGATCTAAACCCTGTCATTTCCTGCACTATTATCATTAACTCTGATGTACTTGAGACCATTATGCCATCAGTTTGGTTGAGGATCTTCCTCTCCTTACTGACCCTCCAAATTTTTAAGCATGATGCCCCTTTCCAAGGAATAGCCCCTTTAAAACATACTCAAAGTATGCAAGATGAAGATTCATTATCCGTCCTTCCAAGAAGCATGCCAGCAGCTGCACTTGCTATAAGACCTACCTGTTCATTCTTTTTTTCAGTCACAGACACACTCAATTCTCTTCTCCAATACCATCACTCTAAGCCCTCAATCCTTCCTCTATCATCTTTAGACATTTTTCTAGGTCTTTAAAGTATAGTATTCATCTGAAAAGACTATGACACTAATCAAGCACTCAAAAACAACTTATGTTTTCATCTGAGTCTGCATCTGTTTTCTGAAAGGCATCAACTGACTTTCTGTCAATTCCTAGAGCCTTACTTTTCTTATGCATGTCTTCAGTAGAATTTTAATTTATTTTGTCAACATCATTGAATCTTGATTCTATGCTATTTCATGAATAATTTCAGTGTTGACCAATTCTTTTTTGATAGAGTGACTCTGTATTTCTTCCATCTTCTTTCTACAACATTTAAGATTTTGTTCATAGAATCTTGCATTGTTACAACTGAAGGCTTGAACTTACTCCTAGGTTCTTTCAGCTTAAGAAGTATTGACTATGTTTTTCCATCTAGATTTTCTAGCTCTTTACAAACTTGTCATAAAACATTACCTTGTTTTATTTGTAAAACCTTTGACATCTTATGATCAGCTCTTAGTTTTTCATGACTTCTCTCAAGTTTAGGCTTCTCTATGTTGAAGAGTAATTGTAAAAACCAAGCCGTGGCTCAGGCACACATTAATTCTTAGACTGACATCATTGCTTGTTAGCACTTTGAAAAGGTCTCTGATAGCAGACTTCTCCAAAGCAGTATGTCTTTTGATTTCTTAACTGATGGTGCCAATAGTGTTTATTGTGGAGTTGAAATTGTTAACAACTTCAATCTCTTCTTTATCTTTCATGCTGCTGTCAATTGGCCCAGTGGTGAGAATCTTTGTCCTCTTGATGCTGAGTTTCAATCCATAGTGAAGACTACATGTCTTGACCTTCTGCAGCAAAAACTTCAGATTCTTCTCAATTTTGGCAAGCAAGGTTGTGTCATCTACATAACACAGGCTGTTGATGAGTTTTCTTACAGTACTGATGCAGCATTATTTCTCATAAAGTCCAACCTCCTGACAATGACTAAGGGTGACATAAGAAAAATTGATGCCTTTGAATCATGGTGCTGGAGAAGATATTGAACATACGGTGGACCACCAGAAGAATAAACAGGTCTGTACTGGAGAGGGTAAAACCAGGTGTTTCCTTGGAGGAAAGGATTTTGGAGCTCCATCTCACATATTTAAAGCATTTTGCCAGGAGAGACCAGTCTTTGAATCAGGACATCATTCTTGAAAGGGTGGAGAGACAGTGTAGTAAAGTAAGACCCTGGATAAGATAGATTTAGACAATAGCTGGGGTAATAGGGGTATGTGTGTTGGAGTCAGTAAGGCAAGCTCAGGATAGGGCAGGATTCAAAGCTATTGTACATAGGATTGCTATGAGTTGCAGGTGACTCAATGGCACATAACAAAAAAACAACAACAATGTTGAAGAGTAAGCTTCAAAGTCTCTCTTGACATATACTTTAGTCTTTTATTTCTTTCTTGTCTTTTTAATGGGCTTTGGCCTTTGCCATGGATTATACCCTTGTTATCTCTCACAGTTAGTAGTAATGAGAAAAAGGAGAATCAGATGTACATGGAGGCTTTTCAGTGCAGATCTTTCTAACATGTTGTTGTGTGCCTGCCTTCAATTCACTTAGAATTCATGGTGACCTTGTATTACAGTTCTGAACCCTGTTCTATCCAGAGTCAATCTCGTTGTCTCCAACAAACTGACCCTCATTACCCTAGTCACTAGATCAATCCATTTCATTGAGGGTCTCGTATGAATTATTATGGCAAGTTCTAGTTTAAACTGACTCTGGCTGCAAGCGTTCATTTTTCTACTATACTGCACCATGTTTCTTTTGATGGATACATACAGACAGGTAAAGGTACAGATTCAAGTACAGATTCTGATGCAGACACAGATACAGGTAAATACACGAATATACAGACATAGGTAGAATAGAGACATCCTGGAGCCCAGTGCTAAGGAGTTGCCCTGTATATAAGGAGTGTGTGCAATATGGGGATGGCAAAATCTGAGTTTTACCTGTTTCCTAAAGGAGAACTGTCCTAATCAATAATGTGTACCATCAAGGCAGACTTGACTCATAGTGGATCCTCCACTGGGTTTTCATAGGCAATAATCACATGGGAGGAGACAGTCCATCTTTCTCCCATGGAGCAGGGGCAGAATTGAACCAAGTGCCTTTGGGATTGTAGCACAGGCTTACCACTAGGCCACAGTAATATAAAATAGCAACATGCTTAGACATGATGCCCCACATGCTCTTGCACCTATTTCTTTAAATCATAGTATATTTGTTGCAGATTGACTCACACACTTTACTCACAGTTGTGGTGTTGATTAAGGAAATAAGATAGAGAGTGTGGAAGGCAAAGAATATCATACAAGTCCAGGTTTAGTCCAGCAGTCCCAAGCCAAGTTAACAGCAAGTTACATTTTCTCAATTATTTCAGGCAGTTTCTCAGTCAACAGATGAATGTTCAGGTTCATTTAAGTTGCACAAATAAACCTTGTATTCCCTCAATCATATAGCAAACTTTATCTCAGAGCAGTTACAAGTCATCATTTTATTCAACCATCCCAGTAAGCAAAACCTTTATCTGTGACTTCATCTCCAAGGTTCCTCTAGTTACTCCTTGCCACAGTTTCTTCACAGAGTGCTGTAAACTTTCCAGTCTCTCTGCACAATGATTTCTCAAAGTGTGAAAAGTACTATCTTATACTGATCCCAAAGCTATTGATGCAAGACCATGTGTCCATAGTTAAGATAGCTAGAAACAATATCCACAGTGAGGGTAAATGTAATGGCTAGAAATGCCAAATTTCAATGGTTATCACATTACAGCCTACACTAGTCCCAATGTGAGCTACTTGAATATACCAGCTGCTCCCTGGGATAAAGATGGGCAGTCTCTTCCTGTATTATTTATGGCCTCTGAAAAAGCCCACTGAATGGTCAGCTATGGTTGATTCTAATTTAGTGGCACATAATGGCATAGATATAGATAATGGCGTAATATCTATATGTGTTTTCTTAATTGAATACCAGTAATATTGATGTGAAAGAATGTTGTTGCTTTTGTTGCTGCTGTTATGCACCATTGAGTCATAATGACCCTATGCACTATAGCTCTGAACCCTGCCCTGTCCTGAAACAGTCTCACTGACTGTGACACTCTATTACCCTAGTTACTGTGTCAATACATCTCTTATGGAGTCTTTCCCTCCTGTGCTGCCTCCCTTCCAAGCAGGATGTCCTTCTCTAAGGATTGGTCCCTTCTTGCCATGTGCCCAAAGTATGTGAGACAGAGGTTCAAAATCCTTGTCTCCATGGAGAAACTTGTTTGTTCTCCTAGTGTTCCAAGGTATGATCAATACTCAAAGCATAGAACTTTTGTAAAGTTAAGGAAATATAATTTGATTGAGAAATGACATTATTGCCTTTGAGTCTATTTTAACTCAAAAATATCCCGTTTTGTCAAAGTAGAATTATACTACAAAGGATTCTCCAAAATATTTAATAAAATTTTCATAAGAAGCAAGGGAATGTTACAAAAAAATACTGAATATCACATAATTTTAAGAGAAGAAATATTGAAATAGAATCTAAAAGAGCACAAAGAGGCTTCAAATATGATAATAAGGTTCTATTACTCAAGCTGGGGTTTGGATACCAATATCTTTATTCTTAATACATTTTCCTTATACATAATTTCCTTGCACACAACTATCTTCTGCTTTTTAAAATTGATTACTAGTATGTATGTATTAAAATATACCGTAAACTAATATTTCCCTTCTTTAACTAAATACCTGAGCTTACAAATCACAAATACTGAACAAAATAATGATGAAATAAATATCAGAATAAATGTAGTTGCTGAATTACAAGGATGCATAAGGACTCATTACAATGAAACAATTTTAAAGTTCAATATAATTTTTAAAAAGTCTTAATAAATAATGAAGACATATACAGATAAGTTTTTCATTATTTATCAAGTATGGAAAGAATTAACACCACCTAGTAATATACATAGAATGTCTGGTGGCCTAGTGGCAAGAAATTGTGCTGCAATCCTGAAGGTATGCAGTTTGAGGCCACCAGCTGTTCTGCAGGAAAAATGGTCATTCTCCTCCCATATGATTAACTGCCTCTGAAAACATAGTGGAGCATAAGCTATGGGTCAGTTCTGACTCTATGGTCTTCAACAACAACAATAACATAGATATGAGTTGTATTCGACTTGATAGCACCTAATAATAACAACAACAGTATGGTATAATAAAAAATATGAAATAAAAATGTGGTTTTCTTCAATTAAAAGGCATTTTAATTTTAAAAAATGAACAGTAAATAGTTTCTTTGTGAAATGTTCAATTTTACTGGTATTTAAGACAAATAAGATTGAAAAGCCAAACAATTACTATCTAAAACTCACAGTCATCAAGTTGATTCCTTGCTGCTATGGACCTTCTTTGGGATTTTGAGGCATTAAATATTTACAATAGTATGCTACATATCTTTCTCCAGAGAGCCTCTAATGAATTTAAATTGCTGACTTTTCATCTCTTGTTGCTGTTGATTGTCTATGAGTCGAGCACAACTCATTGCAACCCAATGAACAAAAGGTCTGAAGCTCCTTTACAACTATCAACTTATATCAAAATTCATTGAGTTTCTGAAGGCATGTTGTTTAGTAAGTGGATGCCACCCCTGCTTCCAAACCCGTCATAATGTGTTATTATTATGTGCAATTGAGTCACCTGCAATGTCTAGCGACCCGATGTACATACAGCAGCTCTGAGCCCTTCCCTGTCTCGAGCCAGTCTCACTAACTCCAACACACCAACCCCCAATAGCCCTGTTATTGTATCAATCCATCTCATCGGGGTCCAGCCAGATATGTTATATGCTATGCTACTAGGGATAACATCCATTTATCTGAGTAACAAACAGATTCATCCTGGAGAAGGTTAAACCAGGCTACTCCTTGGAGGCAAGAATTCTGGGGCTTCGTCTGACGTACTTTGGACATGTTGCAAGGAGGGACAGGTCCTTGGAGAGGGACATCATGCTTGGTAGGGTGGAGGGACAGCGCAGGAGGGGAAGACCCTCTGTGAGGTGGATTGATTCAATGACTGAGGTAATCAGGATGGGTGTGTCAGAGGCAGTGCGATTGACACAGGATAGAGCAGGGTTTAGGGCTGTTGTACATAGGGTTGCTATGCGTCACAAACAACTTGGTGGCACATAACAACAACAACAACATCTGAGTAACACATGGGAAGATATTTGTCCATTTTCCCCCCACAAAGTAGCTGGTGGATTTGAAACTTGGGCTTTTGGGTGCTATCACAACTCCTTACAACTTCTTCCTTCATCACTATTGACTCTATAATAAGTTAAGGCTGCACTGAAATCACTGAAAAACTATAGGGTCCTGGAAATAGAGGGGATACCAACTGATATATTTTAATCAACAGAGTGCCATCCTAAACATGCTTACAAGTCTATGCCAAGAAATCTGGAAGACAACTACTGGACCAACTGACTGGAAATATCCACATTTGCTCCCATTCCTCAAAAGGTAACCCAACATAATATGTGGAAATTTTTTACTATGCAAAAACATTAACCATCTTGACCATACAAAATTATGGCTAAAAAAAAATATGGCTAACATTGAGAATAGGATATCAGAACATTCAGCTATACTCATGAAAACTATACCTCATACAAAATGCCATTGTCCAAACAGAGCATGTGAACACTGCATGGTTCTAAAGCAAGAAAGAGGAGGATCAGGATGGTAGATACTCAATTAGTATGCTGATAAAATTTTTTGAGAAGCTTAATGTTTTCGGGAAGAATGTGAGATCAAAATAGGAGGAAGGCTCATCAGCCAACTGTGATACAGATGACACAACCTTGCTTGCTGAAGGTGAGTTGAGAAAATAAAAAAACTACAACTTTCAATAAGGATTGCATTTCAACATCAAGAAGACAAAAAGTCTCACTACTCTAGTGATAGAAAACATCATAATAGATGGAGAAAAATATGAAGTTGTTGATGATTTCCTCTTAACCTGGATCCACCATTGTTACCAGCAGTCAAGAGACCAGGAGATGTATTGCATTGGAAAAGTCTGCTGTCAGGGACTTCCCCAATTGCTCCAAGAGCACTGATGTCAATTTAAAGACTACAGTGAGCTTAATTTAAACCATTTTCCCCCCAATCATCTATGTGTCCATGACCTGGGCAATGAATTAAGATGAAAGAAGAATCAATGCTCTTTAGTCTTGGTGTTAGAGGCTAATATTAAGTATCCCAAAGATACACAAACAGATAAATCTTAGAGAAAGTGTGACCAGAGTGCTCCATAGAGACTAGGATGGTAAAGTTTCATCTCTTATACTTAGGGCAAGTTGTTGGAGTGACTAGACCTTTGAAATGATATCATGCTTGGAAACAGAAAGGGTCAGTGAAAGTGAGAAAGACCCTCAATGAGTTGTATTGACACAGAGACTTGGCAACGGGCTCAAACACGTTAGAGATGATGAGAATGGAAAGGGTAGGACAGGTTTCAGATCTGTTTCCATAGTGCCTGTGTACACCATATCTGACTCCACCAATATTCCAATAGAAATATCATAAAATAATCATGAATCCTAAACTATTGTTATGCAAATAATATCTAATCACATATTTCTTTTAGACACTTCTTTTCCTCTTCTAATTAAATGCAGTATTCATTATCTCCTCTTTTCTTATTTTCCCCTAACCCCCGTGTCAGTCTTGTTTTATAACAGTGGTATTATGCAGTATTTGTTCTTTTGTAACAGAGATATTTCATTCAGCATAATGTCCTCCAGGGTTACCAATTTTGTATAATAATATTTCACAAGTTCCTTGTTTTTCAATGCAGCATAGTATATTCCATTGTGTGAATATACCACAGCTTCTCTAGCCATTCATCTGTTGATGGGCACTTGTGTTGCTTCCACCTTTTTGCTACTGTGAACAATGTGGCAATAAACATGGATGTGCATATATTCCTTTGGGTGGTAGTTCTGGTTAGTAAATTGGAATAGAGGGCAGGGAAGAGGGAGGAAATTGCAAACCAATGAAAGAATCTTTCTAAAGAGAAAAGAGAACTGGGGGTGGTAGGGAGGAAAATGTACAACAATTAATGAATGGAAATCAAAATTTTCTGTAAACTTTTGTTAAAATATCAATTACAAACATTAAAAATAATTAGCAATGCAATTATAAACTTTATGAATATTTTAAACATTAAAAATAGTTAAATAAACTAAGTGTATCTATGGGGGAAAATCTCAGAAAAATAATACTGATAAGTCTAATTATAAAAATACAGTCAAGTTATCACCAGACTTTTTAGTTAATCATTCTGTATCTTTAACAACCTTTACCCTCTGGTTATACTTATTTTACATTTAGAAAGAAGGCAAAGGAAGTAAAGTTTAAATTAAAAAAATCTACACACACAAAAAAGGTATTTTTGTCTTAGTATTGACAAAGAAATTAAAATTATATCTTAAACTGAATATCTTAAGTGTGATTTTACCTAATATTACCCTTATGTAATAGATAGTGAAATATATTTACTTTTAAATTGTACAATTAATGTGTTTTGAAATTACTTGTCTATTTAATAGAAGATATTCAGATTTCTACATTCTTTCTTTTTCTGTATGAAGCTGTATATTCATTGAAAACAACAAACAACAAAACAAAACAAAACACAAAAAAACCAAAATCACACACTACATTTTCCTGACCCCATTTTCACTGAATTGCTTTCTCTACAAATAGCAAAGGTCTAGTTATTATTAGCAGTGCCCAATAGACCTACAGGTGAAAAGATTATTGAATATGGCATACATTTTGTTAGGAAAAGGCACTAGAGAGGGAAAATTCAGCCACAGGGTTATTATAAAAATATGTTTTTGCTTAAAGGTAAATTGCAAAGAAATTCTTTCTTCTCTATTTTAATTAGGTAATCTTGAGCATACTTTATGCACAGAATAATTCAAATGGTGAGGGATCCAAGAGTAATTTAGCAACTAATAGTTTTTTAAAATAACCTTTTAAGTGATTTTTGTTGGTCTCTTGAAGTTCAACCAGCTGGTTTGCAATTATAGAAGTGCCGTAGAATATATCATTCTGGGACAGCTGAATTACTAGAAACTTTAGTGGAGAAGGATCAAAGGCTGACAAGGGGCTCTACTTGGAAGATAAAGAAAGTACAATAGGGTTGTGAAAAGTTTTATTTGAGATCATTTCCTTATCTCCCAAAGACTGAATAAAACCTTTGAAGTATCAGCAATCCGGAGCAATCCACTTTTCTCTGACCGAAGTATCTATAAGCCAAATATTGTAGTTCAATATTTTGACATTTTAGGAACATTTTAAAAAAGGAGGAAAGGGGGGGATCACCTTAGTTTGTTGTATCAGGTTAAAAAAAATTCTTCTGAAGTTAGGTCAACAGACCATTGCCTACTCTATTTTCAAATAGTTTATATCTCTTAATTTGCTTGCTGTAAACTTTGGTGATGTAGTCTGTAAGGAGACAAACTGTTAACCCAAAGGCCAGTCTCTCTGTCCATTTGATACATCAAAGGCTCTGCAGGAGCAAGATGGGTAATCTCCAATGAGCCAGTTCTAGCTCTATGGAAATGACAGTGAATGAATTTGGTGAAAACAACTCTCTTTTTTAAGAGTCAATATTTGTTTATCCTCCCACATATTCAAACATACTTTAAAAGTAGAAAATTCCTCTGCCACATATGTAGCAATCTTATACATAGGATATTAATATAAAATATTAAAGCAAATTTATCACATTAGTATACAATTTACTACATATAAATTTGATTAAAATTAGTTTTATAGTAACTGTTATTATCAAGTTGATTGTACATCTTAGTGACTCCAGTTAATTTGGAGCTTTGCTGACAGGGATTTCCTGGCTCAGATCTTTACGGAATTGATGCTCATACATACTTTTCATCTACAGCTTCTCTGAATGGGTTGAAACTGCAGAATTTTGGATTTAAAACCAAACTAAATTATACTTCTTGTTACCCAAAGTACAGAGTTGCTATATAAAGCACATTTTCCAAGGCTGTAATTTTGACTGAAGCAGAATATCACATCTTTCTTCTGTTCAATAATTAGTGATTTGAACTTCTGACCTTTGATTTAGGACTCAATTGCTTTAAATATAGCATCACTTGTTATTACTATTGTTAAGTGTCATCAAGTCATAGATGACTCATAGCAACCCTATGAATGAAAGACCTGAACACTTGTATAACTTTGATCATTTCTCCAAGTTAATAGTGTTTCCAGAGGCAAGCTGCTTCAGAAGTGGATGCCATTTCTGCTTCCAAGTTTGTTTTAATTGGGGAGCTCCACCAGATACTATCCACCATAGGTAACCACTATCACATTTGACACATCAGTGTCACAGTGTTCAGCATCACAACAACCACTAGTTACCTTTATATGGCAAATGGACAGCCTAGAGCTTTGTCATTGTTGTTGTTGTTGTTAAGTGCCATCACATCACCACAAATCCTTTATTGTCAATTTAATATTATACAGCATTTAATCTATTCACTCTTAGCATAATATTATATGATATTATTTCATAAA
Source organism: Elephantulus edwardii (assembly GCF_000299155.1). Classification (NCBI taxonomy): domain Eukaryota; kingdom Metazoa; phylum Chordata; class Mammalia; order Macroscelidea; family Macroscelididae; genus Elephantulus; species Elephantulus edwardii. Next base: position 10,102,173 of record NW_006399773.1, read on the forward strand.
TAAAATTCAAAATTTCTTGCTTCAACATCACATTTCCTTCCTGTTCATACATTTTTTGTGGACTCACTGGAAGTATTACTTCCTTTCTAAAAAGAATACAAAATTCCATTTATTAGATAAATCTCTTGCTCCCATTTTTAATTACTTCACATTTAATTACCTTAGAATTAAGGTAGTAACATTAATTACTTCCACTATATCTAGGCACATTTTTTTTTCTGAATCTTCTCTTTATAAATGTATTCAAATATCCACTGTATCTGGAATAGGCATGGTCCCCTCAATTGATTTCTGGTGTCCCCTATCCAATTCTTTAATTCTTTTCTTTGGTGTTAGTAATCAACACATGCATGTACTCCTTACTTTGTTGTTAGGTGTCATCAAGTTAAGTACGACTCATATTTACTCTATGACCAGAAGATCTGCATCCTGTTATATCCTGTGCCATACTCACACCTCCTTGACACACAAGAACCCATTATGGCAATCACCACATCAACTTACCTGGTTGAGGGTCTTCTGCTTCGACCCTGCACCCTTCCAAGCATCATGTCCCTCTCCAAGGACTAGCACCTCCTAGCAACATGTCCAAGTATGTGAGGTGATGTCTCATCATTCTTGCCCCCAAAGAGAACTTCAGCTTCACATTCTGTGAGACATATTTGTATGTTATTTTGTATATCCATGAAATGTTCCATGATTTTCTTAAACACCACAGCTCAAAGGCATCAATTCTTCTGTCAGCCTTATTTATTGGCCAGCTCTCAGATACATAACATAGCAAGTAATCAGAAAGACTATGGCCTGAATCAGATGCACCTTAGTCTTCAAACTGACATCTTTACTCCTCAAGAATTTGGAGAGATCGTTAACAGCATATTTTCCCAATGCAATGTGCTTTATTTCCTGACTGCTGGTTTCAAGTGTGTTAGTTGTGGAACCATGCAAGATGAATCTTCTGACAGTTTCAATCTCCTCTCCATCCATCATGATGCTGCTATAGGCCCACTGGTAAGAATCTTTATTTCTTGACATTGAGAAACAATCCATACAAAAAGCTATATTTCCTAGATCTTCTGCAACAAGTACTTTAAGTCATCCTTACTTTCAGCAAGCAAGGTTGTGACATCTGCATAAGGCAGCTCATTGGTGAGTCTCCCTCAAATCCCGATGCCATATTTCTCTTCATAGAATCCAGCTTCTCAAATAATTTGCTCACCATACAGATTGAATAGGCATAGAAAGATAATATAACCCTGATGCACTCTCTTCTTAATTTTAAACCATGCAGTATTCCCCTGCTCTGTTTGCACAACAGCCTCCTGATCTAGGTATAGGTTCTGCATAAGCACAATTAAGTGCTCTGGAACTCCCATTCTTCTCAATGTCAGCCACAAATAGTTATTATCTCCACAGTCAAATGCCTTTGCATAGTCAATAAAACACAAATTGTTTGTTGTTAGGTGGCTTTGAATCGTAGACGACTCATAGCGACCATATGAACAAAAGGCCTGAGCACTGTACATAGAGTTTCCGGAGGCCGTAAGTGGATGCCGCTCCTGCTTCCAGGCTTGTTTTAGGCAGGAAGTCCCAGCAAACACTGTCCACCATGGGTAACCATTACCACATTTGGCTCATCAGTGTCACAGTGGTCAGCATCACAGCAACCACGAGTTACCTCTGTATAGGTATGCACAGACCAGTGCTATACCACCAAGAAAAATGTTTGACAGGAAAACAATTTGAACCCGGCCGAGGGCCACAGATTAAAATCTCCCACCTTCAGCTTGGTAGCATAACTTTCTGCCAACTAGGCCAACAACTGCCATAACACGGTACCGTGCTCTCTCTGACAACCAGAGGTCACAGCAACCCTGGATGGAGCCAACCAGGGAGATCACGGCCGCCTTCTCTCCCCTCTCCCCTTTTTGGCATAAAGGCCCCTCCTGCCTTAAACCCTAGGCCAAGCCTGGCTTGCTTCACTCTTGGAGGCAGAGCATTCCTTCATGTCAAATACAAGCCTGAAATGTGCTCGACTCCAAAAGCTGCCACAACACCTGTGCACCATGCTCTCTCTGTCAACCAGAGGTCACAGCAACCCTAGGAAAACACAAATAGGCATTCTTTAATTATTCTTCACTTTGAGCCAGGATCCATCTGATATCAGCCCTGATATTCCTGGTGCCATGGCCTCTTCTAAATCCTACTTGAACTTCTGGCAGTTACCTATCTATGTACTGTTCTAGTCTTTAAAAAAAAAAGTTCAGCAATATTCTGATTACATGTGATATTAATTGTATTGTTCTATAGTTTCCACATTTAAGTGGATCACCTTCCTTGTGAATGAAACAAATATGGACCTCTTTCAATCTGTTGGCCAGACAGCTGTCCTCCAAATTTCCTGGCTCAGACTGGTGAACATATCCAAAGCTGCATCTGTTGATTGAAACAGATCTATTGGTATCCTATCAATTCCTGGGGTCTTATTTATTGCCAATGCCTTCAATGTAGCTTCGATCTCTTCCTCTATTACCATTAGAGAAGGATAGGAAATCTCCTCCCATGTGATTACTACCTCTGAAAACCCCATGGAGGGTCAGCTACGGGTTGGTTCTGGCTAGATGGTTTACAACAGCAGTAATAATATGAACAAAGAGTAATTGACCAGTTCAACACCCACTTCCAAGGGAAGAGTAAGGTCAGTGGAAACAAAAACAAAAGAGAGAAACAACATGCTATAAACCATGGTATCCAGTCTACCTTTTGAAAATAGAGTAACATGCTCTCTTAGTATGTTTGAAGAGAAAAGATGTCTAGTTACATATATGCACACAGATATCTTTTGTTCATTTTCATTTAATATATGTGCATATACCTATACTTACATGTTACAATATTAATTTTTTACAAAATTGTTACATAGTTTCCTATATAAAATGTTAAATGTCTACACAGTTCCTATCATTTGGTATAATTATCTGAAAAGTATGAACAAACTGAGGCTTAAGAGAATGAAATTATTTGAGAACTGAAAATTTATATTTGAGACTGTGAATAATTAAATGAAACCATCCTATAGCTTGTGTATAACTTTTTCTATTACAGTCATTTCTCCAATCCAGATTTCCAAAGAAATAGATTGGGCCTAATTTTCAATGTTTACTTATCAAATTCTTCTGTAGGCTATAAAATAATTGTTTTCCTGTTTATATAACTTAGAGATAGTATAGAACAATGGAGACATTGAAAAAATAGTTACATAGAAATTTTGAACAGAACTATCTATAGATATTTAAGCCAATATAAATCACAATTAATAGTATTTACCTCATATATTACTAGCTATATACAGAAGACATATTCAAGTTTAAAACTATAAAAGAATAATTTGTGTCCTTTCACATTTAAAGAGTAATATACAATTAATATGCAGACTTTAATGTGACATATAGTATTACAGAAACAAAATTAAATGTACTCAGCCTACAACATATTTTTACATCCATATAATGACTTTAATAATTAACAAAGAGTCTAGTATTAGTGTCAATCTGTATACTATTTTATTTTTCATTGCCACCTTTTATGGGAGAAAGTAGAACAAAATATTACATGCACGTCTAGGATACTTTTTTGTTTGATTGTTTGCTTTGTTTTATGAAGAAGTCATAAAAGTGAAATCACTTGGTCAAATTCTATAAACATTTTAAAGGTTTTAATGTGTATTTCAAAATTGCTTCCCCTAAAGTTGTATCTTATTTACAATCCCATCATTATGATGAAAGTCTCTAAGCTAGACATCTGTCAACTTTAAAGAGCCATGTCAACTTCAAAGAGAAATAGAAGGTTCTATCTAAAATTTTTAGAAGAAGTGTGGTAAATCTAGAATATAAATTGGAGATATTTTGTATGATGATCATATATTTTTCCATATCTCATAATTTATTTCTCCATGTATTCACATTTTATCTATAAAAGTGAAATTACTCTTGCCAAAGAGACTGACTATATATTTTGTTTGTTCTTCATTGTAATAATTTCATGGATTCTGTGGTGGGGTTAAATGTATCACTAATGTATGATTCAAAATCTAAAAAAAAAACCATAAAAATAAGTAACTGCAAAGATGTTAGATATTCTCAGAAATTGACATTTCATGTCTAGATTAGTAATGTGAATCACTGGTTTCCTGGATCTTATGAAGTGATTAAACTTTCTCTAGATTTGAAACTATAGAAAATTGCTTTTTGCTACCATGTAAGCTAATATACAACAAATAATAAAAGGTTAGATTTCTATTTCTAGGAAATTGTCTAGTACCAGAATTAGTGTTGTGCTTGAAGCCAGATAAAACTTATAGGATTAAATTTCTATGGTTTCATAGCTTTCACAAACCAGTATAGGATGCAGGTAAAAAAGTACAGGTATTATTAAAAAATGAAGTATATCATTTATAACGAAACACATTATGTAAAACAAAGTCAATAAATACTTAGCAATCACTTCTCTCTATATATTTTAATCAATTTTACTATTATATTTTCTTTGGAGATTATATACCTACACACATTTATATATAGTATCCACATAACAAAAAATATGGTAAAAGATTGTCATTTTAAACTTCTTCTTGACTCTACATCCTGTGAAAGCATTAACAACCTATCCTACACAATGATAAAAGGGAACCACTGCACAGTTCAAAATCAGGTAAGGAGTGCATCAGGGATCTATCTTGTGTCCAACCTTTCAATTTGTATACAGAACACATCATATGGGAGACTGGACTTTACGAGGAGGAATGTAGCATCAGAATTGGAGAAAGACTTCAACAACCTGTGATATTCAGATAGCATAATCTTGCTTGCTGAAACTGAAGAGGACCTAAAAGTGTTTGCTGCAGAGAGGTCAAGAACTGTATTTTACAATATGTATTGAAGCTATCACCATGATGGATAGAGAAGAGACTGAGATTATTAACAATTTCATCTTGCTCAGTTCCACACTCAAGATTCTTGGCAGCAGCAGTCAGGGAATCAAAAGATAAAGTGTATCAGGAAAATCTGCCAGAGGCCTCTCCAGAGAAATGAAGAGCAACTATGTCAGTCTAGAAACTATGGTGCACCTGATCCAAGCCATGGTCTTCACAATTACTTGTTAGGCATCAGAAAGCTTGATAATGAGCCAAAATGACAGAAGAAGAACTGATGTCTTCAGGTTGTGGTTCTAGAGAACAGTACTAAACTATGGAATGCCAAGAGAACAAACAGAGATTGTGAGATTGGCTCAGGATAGAGCAGGATTCAGAGGTATTGTTCATAGGGTAGGTATGAGTTGTAGTTGATTGGGTCATATATAAAAATAACAACAAAAATAGGGTCCCTAAATCTTGAAAACGTTTTTTCTTCCACATAATAAGTACTCAGTAAATATGTCTCAACATTTTAAAACTATGAAAAAAATGAAATTGAAAAAAAGTATGGACTTTATGTGTTTTCTTTTTTCTTAATTCTACTGTAATCATAGTGAATGTTATACAACCTTGCTCTAGAAATAGAAAATAAAGTAGAAATGAAAGATGTATATATGGTGGCCTAGTAGTAAAAATCTTCATGCAAACCCAAGGGTACACAATTTTAATCCACCAGCTGCTCTGCAGGAGAGATGGACAATCTCCTCCCATGTGATTAATTGCCTCTGAAAACCTGCTAGAGGGTCAGTTCAAACAGCAATAACAAAAGATATATATTTGGTGAGCTATTTTTATTCCTTTCTTTCATTGTCTGTGATGCATAGATGAGAAGAAAATGTAAAAATAAGATGGAGCCTTACGTTACTAATGACCACCCTGACGCTACCAGAGAGACATTGTACTATCTTTTGTAAAGATGTTTTATTTAGTTAGTTATTGTGCAGAAGCATCTGAACCTTATAAAAAAAGAAAAAAAATCTATAATCAGTCATGTCACTGAAGACATGGATTCTGAGAATATATGTAATTAATGTTATGACTGCCTAAAAAAACAGAGAGAAAAATAGCATTAAAAATATAATTGAGGCTTAGGGGGAAAACTGAAATTTTTATCAAAGGTGGTGGAAATTTCACTCCACTGTACAAATATTCCTTAAGGAAAAATAAAATAATTACCTTGAAATTTTATATAAATTAAGAAATAAATTGACATTATTTTTGTTACTATATTTTGTTTAGAATTCCAGCTGATATAGCCAATAGTAGATGCTGACAAGTGATAGTGCTAATTATGATCAATACATTAATTAGGTAAATAGTCAAACCTTGAAAAAAATCAAGGTAATTGTTCTTTCATTTATTAGGCACAATCTACTATTACTTAACTGGAAGTTGCTTTCTAATTTTACAAATATGCATTTTAAACTATAACATTGGGTTACATATGTATCATAACTTTAAGGCCTTTTAACTGAAAGACATTTAAGAAAAGTTTACAAAAATAGTTGTTAGTCTATTGAGAATTTGACCCAAAACTCTTGCCTTAGTATATTGCCTAAAAATAAATGAAGCTTTTCTTTGTCAGAAAAATTTATAAGAAATAATACAGAACAATCTAAATGATCTCACATGCAAGCAATATTTTACTGAAGATTATCCAAAAACGACTGGAACAGCACATCAACAGAGAACTACCAGAAGTCCAGGCTGGGTTTAGAAGGGGTCGTGGTACTAGAGATATTGTAGCTGATGTTAGATGGATCTTGGCTGAAAGCAGGGAATACCAGAGGAATGTCTATCTGTGTTTCCTTGACTATGCAAAGGCATTTGACTGTGTAGATCATAACAAACTATGGCTGACTTGGAGAAGAATGGGAATCCCAGAACACTTGATAGTTCTAATGCGAAATTTATACTTGGACCAGGAGGCAGTCGTCAGAACAGAGCAAGGGAACACTGCATAGTTCAAAATTGGGAAGGGCGTATGCCAGGGATGCATCCTATCTCCGTACCTTTTCAACCTATATGCAGAACAGATTATCCGGGAGGCTAGGCTCTATGAGGAGAAATGTGGGGTCAAGATTGGTGGACGATTTATCAACAATCTGCGTTATGCGGATGACACAACCCTGCTTGCTGAAACTGAAGAGGACCTGAAGCGCCTGCTGCAGAGTGTCAAGGACTGCAGCCTACAATATGGATTGAGGCTCAGTGTCAAGAAGACAAAGATTCTCACCACTGGACCAATTGGCAGCATCAGGATGGATGGTGAAGAGACTGAGATTGTACACAGGTTTAGTGTGCTTGGCTCCATAGTCAACAGTCTTGGCACCAGCAGCCAGGAAATTAAAAGGTGCATTGCAATGGGAAAGTCTGCTGTTAGGGACCTCTCCAAAGTGCTGAAGAGCAATGGTGTCTCTCTGGAGACTAAGGTGCGTCTGATACAGGCCATGGTCTTCGCAATCACCTGTTATGCATCAGAGAGTTGGACAATGACCAAGGAGGGTAGAAGGAGAATTGATGCCTTTGAGCTGTGGTGCTGGAGAAGAGTATTGAGAATACTATGGACTGCTAGGAAAACAAACAGATTTGTCCTGGAAAGGGTTAAACCAGGTGTCTCCTTGGAGGCAAGGATTCTGAGGCTCCGTCTAACATACTTTGGATGTGTTGTGAGGAGTGACCGGTCCTTAGAGAGGTACTTGGGAGGGTGGAGGGACAGTGCAGGAGTGGAAGACCCTCTATGAGGTTGATTGATTCAGTGACTGGGATAATTGGGATGGCAGTGTCAGAGACAGTGCGATTGGCATAGGACAGAGCGGAGTTTAGGGCTGTTGTACATAGGGTCGCTATGTGTCACAGGCGACTCGACGGCACATAACAGGAACAACAACAATATTTTATATTAGATAGTGGAAAGAAAAATGAATGTAAAATAAAGCTTAGTTTACTTTCCTGATTTTGATGTTTAGTAATTATATAGTATTATATAATTAATTGCATTTTTAAAAAATTTGATAATTAACTACAAAACTAATTCTTATCCTATACAATAAAACTAATATTTTCATTTTATTCAAAGAATATTTCAAGCAAATGCACTTTATTAATGGTATGACTCTTTTAGTTATATTTGTATCTCTAACACCTCATAGGCTGAAGAGATTCAATATATCAAAGATTGAGTTATTGTTACTTGTTATCAGCATATCTTTCAAAAAATCAATCCAATATTTGAATTAATTATTGATATTTGTAAGTCTTTATGATGTACAAATGAACCTCACTTGATGGAATGCACAGGAATCAGATTGACCAAATCTGTGGAAAGAATTAGAGGAGAAGGTCAATATCAGCAGTCAAAACAAGGCCTGGTGCCAACTGTGGAATAGATCTTCAATTACTCTTGTGAAAACTCAAACGGAAGCTTAATAGATTAAAAATTAGTCCACAAAAACCAAAACTGGACCTGAGTCCATCTCACTTGAATTTAAGAATCATTTCAAGAACTGATTTGAGGCATTGAACATCAATGATAGAAGATCAGAGCAACTGTGGAATGATATCAAGAACATTATCCATGAAAAGAGCAAAAAAGTCATTATAAAGACAAAAAAGAAAGAAACCCCAAAAAGGGGGACAAAAGAGTCTATGAAAAAGTCTTTAGAATTCTAGAAGCCAAATAAAAAGGAATAGATGCTGAAGTAAAAGAGCTGAACAAAAGACTTTAAAAAGGGAAGTATGAGAAGGCAAAGCATAATATTTTAAAGAACTGTGAAGGTGCTTTAGTCAGAGAATAAAAAGGTAAGCAATTGATTGGCATTTCACCATTAAAAGAACTGAAAAAAAAAAATTCAAACCTTGAGTTGCAATACTGAGAGATGGTATGGGCGAAACCTTGCATAATTCAAAAACATCAAAATAATATCGAAGGAATACACAAAGACACAGTATCAAACACAATTGGTTGGTCCTGAAAAATTTCAGGAAGTATTTTGTGAGAAAAGTGCTAATGGTAATAAGGAATGAAGTTCACACTGTACTGAAGACATTGGGGGAGGGGAGCCCTTGGAATCAATGGGCTAACATACGTATCCCTCGATGTGCTCACCAATCTGTGCCAGAAAATTTGGATGACACCTTCCTGGCAGATTGACAAGAGGAGATTCATATTTGTTCCCATTCCCAAGAAAGGTGACCCAACAGATTGTTGAAACCATATGACAATATCATTAATGTCACATACAAGCAAAATATTGATTAAGATCATCCAAAAATGGCTAGAACAGTACACTGACAATGAACTGCCAGAAGTATGTTTAAAGAGAACTTGGCACCAGGTGTATCATTGCTCATGCAAGATGGATATTGGTTGAAATCAGAGATTATCAGACAAATTTATATTTGTGTGTAGTTTTATTTTTAAAAAAAAACCACTATGCAAAAGTAATTGGCTATGTGGATCATAACAAACAAACAAACAATTAAAAAAAAACAACCCACCACCACTAAAATCAACTTTGACTAATGTTGAGAAGAATCAAATCCCAGAAGACTTTATTGTGTTTATGTGAAAACTATACCTAGGTCAAGAAATTGTCCAAATGGAGCTGGGGAATACTGAATGGTTTAAAATCAGGAAGGTTTTGCATTATTCTTTCTCCATACCTACTCATTCTGTATGCTGAACAAGTAATTCATGAAGGTGGACTCTATGAAAAGGAATCAGATGAAGATTCATCAACTACATGCATTATGCAGATGACACAATCTTGCTTGCTGAAAGTAAGGAGGATTTGAAACGCTGCAGTAGATTAAGGACTGTAATCTTTAATATAGATTACATCTCAACATTAAGAAAGCAAAGTTTGTCATCACTGGGTCAACAGACTAATTCATGATTAAATGAGAAAAGACAGAAGTTCACCTTATAGGGATCAATAATTAACAGACTTTGTACTAACAGTCAAGAGATTAGAAGAGTTATTACACTGGGCAAGCATACTATACAGGTCATGTCTAAAATACTTAAGAGAAAGGATGGCAGTTTAAGATTAAGGTGCATTTGATTTAGGCCATGGTATTTTTAATCATTTACTATGTATCTGAGAGCAGGACAATGAATAAGTATTACAGAAGAATTATTGCCTTTGAATTGTGGTATTTGAGAGGAATGATATCCTCTGAAGAACAGATATATTTGTCTTGGAACAAATGCTTCCAAAGTGCTCATTGGAAACAAGAATGGTGAAGCTTCATCTTTCATACTTTGGATATGTTGCTAAGTGATGCTATACGTAGGAAAGGAACATCAAGCTTGGGAAGATGAAGGGTCATTGAAAGAGAGAAGACCACAAATGAGATGGATTAACACAGTGATGGCAGCAATGGTATCTAGGGTCTCAGAGAAAATGAGGATGGCACAGGATAGGAAAAAATACAGGTCCGTTGTATATAGGATCCCAGTGAGTCAGACCTGACTCAATAACACAAACCAATATAAGGTTTACAAATGTATTGGTGAATGAAAACCCAAACCAAACTTACTTACTGGACGTTTTAAGGTAAGAAAAGTACAGTAAAACAAAACATTAAATACTGAATTTATGACTGAAACTTACCTGGGGATAGGTCTTTCCATTTGGAGTTCCTTGCCTCCATCCTTGCCTCTATCTATGCCATCTGTGGGGACACACAGTATAAGAGAGTTTGGGACACAGAGCCACAGGCAGGGGAAAGAATTCCTCAGCGTTTTGGGAGAGGAAGGGCTGACTTGAGACCTCCTGCCTTCAAACTGCATAAGTTGGTGGCCTTGATCCCACACCTCTCTCACCAAAGGGTAGGTCAACTCAAAAGTTACTTGACAAAGATGCAGAAGATCTTAAGCACACACTTATCCCACTTGACCTTGTGGATGTATTCTGAGTACTGCACCCATCTAAAATAAACTGCACTTTCTTCTCGAGTGTACATGGAACATTCTCCAGAATTGATCATATACTAGGGCACAAAGCAAGCCTCAAAAAAAATTAAAAAAGAAAAAAAAATAATACAAATTATCCTCTCAGACCACAATTCCATAAAACTAGAAATTAGCAACAAGAGGATAAATCTTATAAAACCACCAAAGTGGAAGCCAAATAACACGTTGTTAGAAGAAGATTGAATTATAGAAGAAATATTGAGTGAAATAAAAACAAAGTTTTCTGAAATAAATTATTATGAAAATACAAAGTACCAAAATATCTGATATGTAGCTAACACAATCCTCAGAGACTTTGTTCATAGCAACAAACACATAAAAAAAGAAAGAAGCAAAATTAATGATATAACTGAACACCTTCATCAAATAGAAAAAGAACAGCAGTGTAACCCCGTATCCTCTAGAAGAAAGAAAATTATAACAAGAGCAGAAATCAGTGAGATAGAAAGTGGAAAAAAAATTGAAGCAATCAATAAAACCAGGAGCAGATTTTTCAAAACAGTCAATAAAATTGCCAAACCATTGTTAAATTTAACAAAAGAATAATAAAAGAAGAAGACAAAAAAATTTGGTTAAGACATGGCAGAGGTGACATCAAACTAGAACCAGAAGAAATTAAATCTATAATATAAGAATATTATGAAAACCTATACTCTGATAAATTTGAAAACTTAGGAGAAATGGACAAATTCCATGAAACTCATGCCCTATTAGATTGGCATGGACAGACATAGAGCACATGAACAGACCCATCAAAAAAGAAGAAATTGAGCAGGTCATAAAAACACGTCCCCACAAAAAAGTCCTGGACCAGATGGCTTCACAGCTGAATTCTACCAAACGTTCAGAGAATATTTATTACCAATTCTACTTAATCGAGCTCTGTGAGGATAACAAGAAAATCATCCATGAAGAATGCAAAAGATCATTACAAAGGCTGAAGAAGAAGAAGAAAAGACCAAGATGGATGTCAAATGAGACTCTGGGTATTGCACTAGAGCACTGAGAAGCCAAAGCTAAAGGAAGAAATCAAGAGCTGAACAGAAAATTTCAAAAGGCAGCTCGGGATGACAAAGCAAGATACTATAATGGAATGTGCAGAGGGCTGGGGTCAGAAAATCAAAAGGGCCAAACACTCTCAGCATTTCTTAAGCAGAAGGAGTTGAAAAGCAAATTCAAGCCACGGGTGGCAATACTTAAGGATACTTTGGGTAGAAAGTTAAATGATCCAGGAAGTTTCAAAAGAAGATGGAAGGGGTACACAGAGTCACTGTATAAGAAGGAATTGGCTGACACAGAAGAATTTTATGAAATAACATATGAGCAAGAGCTTATGGTGATGAAGGAGGAAGTTCAAGTTGCTCTGAAGGAATTGGCAAAAAACAAGGCTCCAGGAGTTGACAACATACCAAATGATTTATTT
>NW_006399773.1:10118809-10123546 GCF_000299155.1 Elephantulus edwardii
TGTTCATAGCACTGTTATTTGCCATCACAAGAACATGGAAACCACCCAAATGTCTAACTGGAACTGAATGGATTGAGAAATTGTGGTACATTCACACAATGGTATACTATGCAACACTCAGGAGCAACTATTAAGAAAAGTGCTACAGAACTTGGGAGAGACTGGAGAGCATTATGTTGAGTGAACTAACTGAGTCTCATAAGGACAATCAGGCATAAGATGCTAATATATAACTAGTGAAATGTGTATGAAAATTCAAGGAGGGGATAGGGTGGGTGCAGAGGGGTGAGATGGGTGGGGTAAAACCACAGTGTTGAACAGTTTGGTAGGTAGAGGGAGGGAAAGAAGGAAATGGGTTGGATTTAGCAGGGACATGAAAAGATTGGGTTATTACGGGTAAGGTCCAATGGTGTTTGATTTTATACAACAAAATGCATGGGAAAGATTGTATGAAAAACAATTTGAATAGAGTGAAATACAAAGTATATGAACTTTGTGACCAAATCAATCTTATTGTTGCTTGCTGACGAATCGAGCACAACTCAAGGTCTGAAGCCCTTCCAAAACCATTGTCATTTATCCAAGTTCACAGTTTCCAGAGGTTTGCTGTTTAGAAAGTGGATGATACTGTTGCTTCCAAAGAATAAACCAATATGAAATTTTAAAAAAGAGAAAAAAAATAGAAAAGAAATGGAAGCAGTTCATCTGTCAATCAACAATTGAATGAATAGAAAAACTGCAGTATAGTCACAGAATGGAATATTACACAGTACTGAAAAACAATGAGCTTGCAAAACTCATAACAGATGAGCCTGGAAAGTATGCTGAATGAAAGATCTCAGTAACAAAAGTACAAACACTACATAATACAACTGTTATAAAATATGACTGACAAGGGGAATCATGGGAGAATAGGAAAAAAGTAAATATATAAGGAACAGTATGCTGGAACAGAAAAGAAGGACTGTCTGAAGGGAATGTATGATTAGACATTGTATTTATAACAATTAAAAATCTGGTAAAGAGGTACACTACAAAGTGAACTGAGGGATGGGGAAAGCAGGGAGACGGTGAAGAAATTTAAAATTACTAAATTATAGATTTCTAAAAAAATATCATTTCAACAGTGATGTTGAAAATTTTCTTAAAATCGGTGCAAATGACTCACTATAGTCAAGATAGAGAAAATCTGAAAGAAGATACATAGCGATGACAGTTTTAAATTCCTTAATTATGGTAAGCAGATTTCTGAAGATGCCCTCCTCTTTCCTCTTCATTGCTATTACCTATTATTATTTTTTTCTCAAATTCTGGTTTAATAACTTGGCCAAGTGATTGGAAGAGATTTGTATTTGTCCCTATTCCAAAGAAAGGTTATCCAATAGAGTGTAGAAATTATCGAACAATATCATTTACAACACATGCAAGCAAGAATCTGCTGAAGATTATCCAAAAATCATCAGAGAACTGCCAGAAGTGCAGGCTGATTTTAGAAGGGGTCGTGGTACTAGGGATATTGTAGCTAATGTTAGATGGATCTTAGCTGAAAGCAGGGAGTACCAGAGGAATGTCTATATGTGCTTCTTTGATTATGCAAAGGCATTTGACTGTCTGGATCACAACAAACTCTGACTAACTCTAATAGGAATAGGAATCTCAGAACACTGTGATTCATCAACAAAATGTGTTATGTACATGAAACAACCCTGCTTGCTGAAACTGAGGAGGACCTGAAGCACTTGCTGCAGAGGGTCAAGGACTGCAGCCTTCAATTTGGATTAAGGCTTAATGTTAAGAAGACAAAGATTCTCACCACTGGACCAATTGGCAGCATCAGGATGCATAAGGAAGAGACTGAGATTGTTTACATTTTTAGTTTGCTTGGATCTAGTCAACACTCTTGGCACCAGCAGCCAGGAAATTAATAGACATATTGCGTTGGGAAAGTCTGCTGTTAGATACCTCTCCAAAGTACTGAGGAGCAATGATGTCTCTCTTGGAACTAAGGTGTGCCTGATACAGTTCATGGTCTTCGCAATTTCAGAGGTAGTATATTTCAAGAGAGGAGATTGCCAAGCCTTCTCCCCTTTTGTAGCTGATTGATTTGAACCATGTGGCTTTGGGATTTCAGTGCAGCTTCTGAACCACTAGGCCACTAGAGCTCCAACCAAAGCAATAGAAAACCATGCTATATATTCAACAGTGTTTGAGTGCTAATAGAATATAAGGAAGCATAATGAAAGTTCAGCAAGCAGATATTACTGAAACATGAAGTTTTTCTTTGAAGAACAAACAAATCAGTACAAATCAGTTGAGGATATAAAATTCATAAATAGTAATATAATTACATCCCAAAAGATATTTAAAGAAAAATGAAATTAATTGAAAGGGGAGTAAAAACAAACATCTAAGTATGGTGAATGGAAAGGAAATATTAAAAAAAGAAACCTTTAAACAGACTGTATTCTTATGGGCTACAATTATGAAATTATAGTGAAGAAATTGTTTTTATAGAAGTTATAATATTCAAAGCTACAGTTCTCCCTATCTTTTGAATTAAAACTAAGCATATATGGTAGATAACAGAGGATGAATACCAAAAATATAGTATCCTTTTAACTTCTTCATATAATTCTATTTCTTGACCATTGGAGAGAAATACTCAAGATTCACCATAATGTGGTTAAGGGGACCAAAATAAAAAAAAAAAAAGTAAATGAAGTGTGAGAATGTAATGTGATTAGTTCAAAAAAAGGAGAAGTATAAAAAGCATTCCTAGAAATAAACAAGTTTTGAAAAAAAAACCACATTCCAAAACACATACATTAACAGTTTAAATAGCCAGTTCTTTAAAATTCACATTTTATAGATTTATTCTTTCATTCTAAAATTGATTTTTTAAATGTATGAAATGTATTGATTGAAAGGAAACCGTAATGAGAAATTTCATATCTTAACAGAGTCATGGATGACCCAAAAGCTTAAACATGTAAATACTAAATTTAAATTTTGTGGTTTGTAACCACTCAGGGGCTCTTATGGAAGAACATTGATTGTCTGAAAAATCCTATGGTATTTTTTTCTGTAACACATGGGATTACCTTGAGTTAGAATCAACTTGATAATATCAGATTTGTTTTAGTTTGTTCTATTTTTAGCCTCTGGGAAAAAGTCAATGTTTCATAGAAAAAAATCTCACACACACATCGTTTTGAAATACTGGATTACCTGAGCTTGAGATGAAAATAGTTACTAAATTTTTATTTTAACAGTAAATGTCATGAAGAGTAATTGTAAGAAATACAAAGTGAAATATGTATATAGGGATTGTGAATGTATTGAGTTATGATGGTCTAACTAATGTGGATATTATTCCTTTAAAAAGTCAAAACTATTGACAATTTTGTCATGAGTGACCTGATTACAGGAATATTTCTGGAAGGGAAAAAGGAGAACATTTTAAAATGGATCGAAAAAGGAGAAAAATGTCTCCAGAAAATCAGGTTAAGGAACTATTTAAATATCCAGGTAAGTCAAATGTTAAAGCTACATATTTAAAGCTAATATGTGTAGTGGCAGTAGAAAAAAGTAGGAAGAAATGACTTTGAGAAATGTTACAAGGTTAGAAAGAAAAACAAGAAGGAAAGAAAAGGGACCAATAAAAACAAAACAAAATTTTCTGAAATTTTGACCATATAAAATATAAACAAATGAGGAGGATGTTTTCATAATTCACTCTGCTAAGATTAATCGACTTTTTATGAGAAAGTCAACAAGACCCCAAAGGCTTAACCAACTGTATGTGTCTATAATTTTTCACATTAACAGCTCCAGCTATGGCTGTTTCCTAATCCCTCTATGGCTCTTGAGTTCAGATTCATGAGAAGGTCTCCCAGAGATTCAGATCCATCAGGGGAATGACTTATGCATGTCACTGAAGGTAAGGAGGCTGGTTTTGGAGAAACTGGTGAGTGGTGGCCCAGGATCCTATAGATTGTCCCTTGTGCCACAGCTAGATGATGACTTTCGGTAATGAAGGCTGATGGTGAGCGCATGGAAGCTAGGTCTCAGGAAAGCAAGCTTTTCCAAAGGAAAAATGCACCTGGTGCTGCAGTTCCATAAGCATGTAAAAACTTCTTGAAGGATGATACTTATATCCCATTCTAGTCCTCTCTTCTTAATACAATTACTACAGCACAAAATAAACAGATAATCCTTGGCTAGAGAAGACAACTGAAGGATAAACTTTAGGCACACAGAGAGGAATGACTTATTTGCAGGATAGGATAGTTGTAAAGCCACGATTAACAATTTTTGGAACTTGCCCAGTGTATGTCAGACATAGCTTCAAAATCCTTACCTCCAAGGAACAACCTGGTTTCACCCTCTCCAGGGTGAACCTGTTTGTTCTCCTAGCAGTCCATGGTATATTAGTTTTCTCCAGCACCACAACTCAAAAGCATACTTTTTTTCTTCTATCAACCTTGATCATTGTCCAGCTCTCTGCTGCATAGCAAGTAATTTCAAAGAACATGGCCTGAATCAGATTCACCTTAATCTCTAGACTGACATCATTGCTCTTCAGTGCCCTGGAGACATGCCTGACAGCAGATTTTCTTGATGCAATGTGTCTATTGATTTTCTTGTTGCTGGGAAAAAATGTTGATTGTAGAGCCACACAAGCTGAAATTGTTAACAATGTGCATTTCTTCATCATCATGATGCGACACACTATTA
>NW_006399773.1:10123646-10124154 GCF_000299155.1 Elephantulus edwardii
TTCATCTGACATACTTTGGGCATGTTGCAAGGAGGGACTGGTTCCTGGAGAGGGACATCATATTTGGGAGAGTGGAGGGACGGTGCAGAAGAGGAAGAGCCTCAATGAGATGGATCGATTCTGTGAGTGGAGTGGTGGGAATGAGTGTGTTTGTGACAGCGAGGTTGGCACAGGATAGAACGGCGCTTAGAGCTCTTGTATTAAGGTCGCTATGAGTCACAAGCAACTCGATGGCACATAACCAACACAAAAACAACTTAATTAAAAAAAAAATAAAACAAGGGAGCCTTTTTTGGCCTAGTGGCAAGAAGCGACACTGCAATCTCAGAGGCAGGACATTTGAATCCACCATATGTTCCCCTGGACAAGAATGGAAAATCTCCTTCTGTGCTAATCAGATCTGAATTGATGATACACAACATGGAGAGACAGACGGAGAGGGAGAACGAGGGAGGAAGGAAGGGGGAGGAGAGAGAAAGAGAGGGAAAGTGAGGAGGAGGAGGAGGAG
>NW_006399773.1:10158255-10158983 GCF_000299155.1 Elephantulus edwardii
CTTGGTGTTCATGGTTACCTGATAAGCCAGAGTATTTCTTGGCTGTAAATGGAATCTACTAGGGATAGAGTTTTTAAAGATTAGAAGTGTGACCTAGGGATATAATCTCAGGAATTCCAGCATCCTTTTCTCAGACTGAAAGCCTGACATTAATTCAATGGTTTTGAGTTTTCTTCCACGTTTACCCCCACTGAATCAAATATCTTTTAACTATTGCCTTTTGTGAATGCTCAGTAGGGCTAGCAGGAGTCTGTCTATTCCTAAAGTCAGGGTGTTAGAAGTTCAGGTTCATGGTTCATAAATCCAAATGATTCATGAATTTTGTAAACAAAAATTCCAGAACTGTGCCAGTGCCCACACTGATGATAGTTTTTCAGAAAGAGTTGTTATGTTTTAAATAACACATTAGATAATTGCCTCACCTAGGTATTATTCTTTAGTCTATTGATAGATTATTATTAATGTTATAAAGTGCATTTAGTCTATATGGTCTGACCATTATAGCTTATATCTTCAAATTATAGAGTTGCATGAGAATGTTTTAAGAAAAAAGTTAGTATTTATGTATCTATTGACTACATATGTGGAAGGAACCGCTGGAGAAACTCAATATCAGCTGTAAAAACTAGGCCAGGGGCTGATAGTGGAACAGACCACCAATTACTCATATGCAAGTTCAAGCTGAAGCTGAGGAAAATTAAACCAAATCCACAGGAGCCAAAATATGA
>NW_006399773.1:10160853-10165941 GCF_000299155.1 Elephantulus edwardii
GGTGACTGGGGTAATCGGTATGGGTGTTTCAGAGGCGGTGCGGTTGGCGCAGGATAGAGCAGGGTTTAGAGCTGTTGTGCATAGGTTCGCTATGAGTCGGAAACGACTCGATGGCACATAACAACTACAACAACATATGTCGTCTGAGGAGAGAAAAATGAAAAAGCAAACAATCAAACAAAAACCCCAGAACATTTAAATTATCATTACATGGGTTGATGTAGCACTACAATTTCATAAGAGTTTTACACTGGTTCTGATTTTAAAATAGGGTTTTCTCACGGTCTGGCAATTTCTTTAGACGTTTATCACTATTTAAAGAATTTGAAAACTTTCTATTTGTTAAATAATAATTTTATGAAGTCATAATTCATCTGACAAAGAAAGTAAAACTCTCCTTTTTAAAATGATAATTTTTCAAGTGTCTCAACTGTTATTTTAATTTTAGCAAAGGTGTTTGTTGCTCTTGAGAATATTGGGAAACAAGAAAAGACTACAAAACCAAAACCTTTGAAGTTTGAGAAGCTCTTTTCATCTTGATAATTTCTTTTTTCAGTCTTACAGAGTTCTGAAGTACAGAGACCCTGGAGTCAATTTTAAATTCATACCCAGATGCCCTCTTCCTTTCTATGAGTCTTTGGGCGGCTGTTAAGCTGCTTCTTTCTCATGATGTATGTGTGGCATTTAGCTCTCTACCTGGCGCAAACTAAGTGATCAACAAATGTCAGGAATATCTATTAGTGTTATACTCAGATCAAAGACAATCTCTCATGGTACTTTCTTTAAAGATTTCTCCTCCTATTATATTCAGTGTTTTTGTCTGGAGGGAAAAAAATGGTTTAATCTTTAAGTGACTCCTAGAATTGAGAGGAGAGTAAAATGATCAATATATTTTAAGTATCTTGAAATTCAGACATCACTCTTTAGTGGTATTACACAGTATCTTAGCTATTCTAGAGAATAATAATGTCTAATTGTATGTAGATGAGGTTTTTAAAGGCCTGTTATTTCAGAAGTGGATGGTCAATTCTTTCTGTGGTTGAATACTCAGACTTAGAACAGTGTCTGTAAGAGAAGCATTGTACAAAAAGTAGAGGTGAAAGACACTTCCCAATTATTGAAACAACTAATAGATTCAGTGTTGCCTCTCACACTTGGCAAGTGTTTCTTCACCCATCACTTTCCCTTCTCCAGCAGCATCTCCTTCCATTCTCACCTACCCCATTCAATACCTCCTTTCTCCCATCCAGCCCTTGATATGAAGCCTTCTGTGCTTCTGTGGTTTCAAATGTCTCACTCTTCTTGCTGCTACAGTGTCCCTCTCGAGTTTAGGAGTCTCATCAACAACCTGTGATATGCAGATGATACAACATTGCTTGCTGAAATTGAGGAGGACCTGAAGGACTTGCTGCAGAAGGTCAAGGACCTACAGCTTTCAATATGAATTGAAGCTCAACATCATGAACACAGATTCTCACCACTGGTCTGGTTGGCAGCATCATGATAGATGATGAAAAGATTGATATTGTTAACAGCTTTAGTTTGTTTGGCTCCACAAACAACACTCTTTGTCCCCGCAGCCAGCAAATAAAAAAGACAAATTACATTGGGAGAGTCTTCTGTCATGAACATCTCCAGAGTACTGAAGAGTAACAATGTCAATCTGGAGACTAAGGTGTACCTGATTCAGGTCCTAGTCTTTGCAATTCCTTGCTATGGATCAGAAAGCTAGACAATGACTAGAAGAATTGATGCCTTTGAGCTGTGGTGCCAGGGAATAGTAATGAATATTTCATGGACTTCTAGGAGAACAAACATATTTGTCTTAGAGAGGGTAAAACCAGGCTGCTCCTTGGAGGCAAGGATTCTGAAGCTCTGTCTAACATACTTTGGGCATGTTGCAAGGAGGAATTAGTCCTTGTAGACTGACATTCTGTTTGAGAAGGGAGAGGGACAGAGCAAGAGAGGAAGACCTTCAGTGAGATGAACTGACTCAGTGACTGGGGTAATAGGCTTATGTGTGTCAGAGACAGTAAGGTTGGTACAAGATAGAGCAGGGATCAGAGCTGCTGTACTAGGGTCACTATGAGTCACTGGTGACTTAATGGCACACAACAACAACAACAATAAAAGCACATAAATTCTCTCATTTATTTATTTATCTAAAATTATGTTTATTTTTTACTTCAAGCAGCTAATATATATCAAAGTTAGAATTGTCTCAATAGAGCTTTATCATTTACATAAATAAAAAATAAATCTAGACTCTCCAAAAAAGTATCCATAGAATAAGAGTTACAGTTTTAGTCTTTGTACCAATTATTAGATTCAGACTTTTGTTTATGATCATAAGCATTGAGGGAAATTTATTAATAAGCCATTTTCTGGTCAATTGATTATGCTAATTGATAAAAAAAGCCTCTGTGGTTCTAAAACATGATTTTTAATTATAGAGCAGATGGGGAGTAAAGGAATAGGAAGTATCCAATAGAGACTTAAAGACAATGTGATAAAAGGCATAGATCAATAATAATTAATTATATAAAATACAATTTGTATGGTAATAGTATAAAACACAATTTATATGAATGAAACATAAAGTATGTGCATAATTATTTGAAAATTAATATAAAGTATCTTAAAACATATCCTACACAAAACTTCACAGCAAACATGAGTTACCTCTGTATAGCAAGTGGACAGACTAGGGCTATATGACCTAGAAGAATGTTTGACCAAAAACAATTAAAAACAGGGAGTAAGACCCTCGATGAGATGAAATGATACAGTCACTGGGGCAATGAGGGTAGGTGTGTCAGAGATGGTAAGGTTGGCACATGATAGAGCAGGGTTTAGGGCTCTTGTACATAGGGTTGCTACGAGCCACAGGTGATTTGAAGGCACATAACAACAACAAAAAACTTAATAAAGATTGTACTCTTGGTAGTTTAATTCACCTTCTATCCTTCATTAAAAGAGATATTCAACTTCTGTTAAGATTGAGTGGGGGGGGTGAGGGAAATCGAAATAATTTATTCTCTAAAACAATGTATTCGAATTTTATAAATAAACTAGTGTAAAATATTTTTTAAAAGAACATAATATTTAAAAAAAAAAAACAAAGAAAAAAGAAGTAGAACAACGCTGAGAAAGCCAAGATTATAAGACAGGACATAAACCCATCATGTC
The DNA here is from genome assembly GCF_000299155.1 of Elephantulus edwardii. Taxonomy (NCBI): domain Eukaryota; kingdom Metazoa; phylum Chordata; class Mammalia; order Macroscelidea; family Macroscelididae; genus Elephantulus; species Elephantulus edwardii. Next base: position 10,164,043 of record NW_006399773.1, read on the forward strand.
TCACACACACACACACACACACACACACACACACACACACACGTAGCCTGTGCCCATGGACAAAGCTCAGAAGGCAGGAAAAGAGAGACGGGAGAAGGGTTCATGGAAATGAGAATCACAGGGAGGAAGGGGGAACAGAATGGTTATATCATAGATACTGTGTTTACTGCTATAAAATAAAATGTGTATGAATGGTTGAATGGAAAAAATCAACTTTGTAAAATTCAAATCACAATAAAAAGAAAAACTTTAACCTTAAAATAAATAAAATAAACTCTTGGAAATGAAAAATGAAAAAAAAATTTTATTCTCTGAAACCTGAGAGGATCTCTACAAAAAAACCAGAAAAATTCTCTTGATTTATGCTTATTATTTTCTCACACAAAAGTGAAATTTAAAGCTCCTTGAATATAATAACTAAATCTTGTTTGGTTGTTTGGTTTTGTGTTTTTGTTTGTTTGTTTGTTTGTTTGTTTTACTTTCCTGTTTTTTGAAGGAAAAAAGTTCTTAGTTTTAGGAAATATTAAGGTTCTTTGCTGTTTCTCTAGGATGATGAATGCAGATTTCATAATCCTTTTTTCACAATTAGAGCATAGATTTTTAGATCTGCTTTATACCTCAGTTAGAAGCTCATTTCTATCTAACTGTTTTGACATTATTCTAAGGTCTCATCTCCTGTCATCACATAGTAATTAAACTCTCACGCCCCAGTCAATGTGTTCCTTCATTTGATGCTTCACCTACAATTAGGTACCCGAGTAAATTATTTCACTTCATCTTTTACTCATCTGATCTAGATTTTTGGCATCTGTAATATCCTGTTTTATTTCTGCTTCTATTTTTATTTAAACTATAGTGTTAAAAATAGGCTAGTATTTCATGTTTTTTAAGCTTACTCTGTCTTAGTAACAAACCAGACATCCTCATTAACACATAATATTTGGAGTACAGAACTTCTTTCTGCAGTATGTCTATAAACATAAGAAACTTGGCATTATTAAAAACTTTATAATTAAATTTAACTTATTTTCATTTTAATAGATGATAGATCCTAAAATATCTTTGTATATTTTAATTTAATATTGCCTAAGAATTCATAAAAATAATTTTCAAAGATATTTAAATTCATTTGGAATTTAGCATTTTATACTATTGGTAAGAAATGGAACTTTTGGTTAAACTCTATAGTAAGGTTAATTACATTGAATTAGGAAACAGAAAATAATTAGAAAAAAGTACAGAATTTAAAGATTGAAAATACTCTTCTTTAAAACATAAATTTGCTACTGTCTAATTTTAATGCAATTTTATTTCCTTTTATTTGTGTTTTAATGGACAGAAAATATTGTTGTTGGTGGTGGTGGTAGTGGTGGTGTTCTTATATACCGTCGAGTTGCCTTTGACTCATAGCGACTCTATGTACAGCAGCCTAAACCCTGCTCTATCCTCTGCCAATCGCACTGCCTCTGACACACCCATCCCGAATAACCCAGTCACTGAATCAATCCACCTCATAGAGGGTCTTCCCGTTCTATGCTGTCCCTCCAACCTCCTAAGCATCAGGTCCTTCTCCAAGGACCAGTCCCTCCTTACAACATGTCTATGTCAAACGAAGCCTCAGAATCCTTGCCTCCAAGGAACAGCCTGGTTTCACCCTCTCCAGGATGAATCTGTTTTCTTGGCAGTCTAGGGTACATTCAATACTCTTCTCCAGCACCACAGCTCAAAGGCATCAATTCTCCTTCTATCCTCCTTAGTTATAGTCCAACTCTCTGATGCATAACAAGTGATTGCAAAGACCATAACCTGTATCAGACACACCTTTGTCTCCAGAGTGACACCATTGCTTTCATTACCCTGGAGAGGTTCTTAACAGTGGACTTTCCCATCGCAATACGT
>NW_006399773.1:10168511-10178005 GCF_000299155.1 Elephantulus edwardii
CTGTCATTTCCCCACTTAACTGATTTCATCTTCTTGTCAAAAATCAGTTGACCATAGGTAGATGGGCTGATTTCTGAGCTCTCTAGTCTATTCCATTGATCTATGTGTATGTTATTATACCACGTACCATGCTGTCTTAACCATCACAGCAGTATAGTAGAATTCGAAATCAGGGAGCGAGATGCTGCAGACCTTTTTTCTATTTTTAATGAGTGTTTTGCCTATTCAGTGCTTACTTCAATTCCAAGTGAAACTGGAGATTACCTTTTCCATCTCATTGAGGAATGTAATTGGTATTTTTATTGGGATTGCATTGAACGTGTAAATTGCCTTTGGTAGTATTGCCATTTTTACAGTGTTGAATTTTCCTATTCATGAGCAAGGAATATCCTTCCACTTCTCCAGGTCTCTTTTTGTTTCTTGTAGTAATATTTTGTGATTTTCTTTGAATAGATCCTTAGTACTTCTGGTTGGATTTACTTCCGAGTATTTAATCTTGTCATTCGCTATTGTGACGGGTATTATTTTTCTTAGCTCCAGCTTTGTATGCTCTTTGTCACTGTAGAGAAATGCAACTGATTTTTGTATGTTGATCTTGGATCCTGCTACTTTGCTGAATTGGTCAACTATGTCCAATAGTTTTCTTGCTGTAAACTCATATATTTTAACACTGGTTTGCATATACTTTTCCCAACCTCAAAGTATGAATCTGGGTCTTATGAAAATATTCCTTGTGTTAAAGAGATGTTAGAAGAGTATTTTATTTGCTTTGTGATTACGTATATTTTGCTAACCGAACTCAACTGCAGCATGTATAATAAATTTGTGTATCAAAATGTACTACAGATTTCTATTCTATTTAAAATAATTGAGAATTTTTATTACATTAAGAAATCTATAAATTATAAAATGGCTCATGGAAAGTGTGGAGCCAGAATTCTTTCAAGTCAAAGTGTCTATCATTATGCATTTAGTCATGTCAGCTATATTATAAATAAAAATGTCATTAACGTTATCTTAATGTGAAGTCTCTAACTACTCTAACCAAAGTTTGGCAATAATGTGAAACATTATAAGCTTCAATCCTTCAAATAAAAAAAATAGAAAAAGTGAAAGATTTTTACATCTTTAGCAAAGTTGTGTTTGAGATAGAATTTAAAAGACAGTTCATGTGATTAAATGTTATTTGTAAGAGTTGGAAGAAGTAGAACAAGAGAAATCAGACTGAAATATCCTATATGTGCTATACATATGGAATTGTCATCCATACCTTTTCAATCTGTGAGCGGAAAAGATCATTCAGGAGATAAGGCTTCATGAGGAGAAGTGTGTGGCATCAGGATTGGGAGAAGATTATAAACACTCTGTGATATGCAGATGACATACTTTGCTTGCTGAAAGCTGAAGCATTTCTCCCAGAAAGTCAAGGACTGTAGTTTTAAATATGGATTTAAGTTCAACATCAAGAAGAGAAAGATTCTCAGCATTGGGCCAATTGACCCACTGATAGATGAAGAAGGCATTGTAAATGTTAACAATTTCAGCTTGCTCAGCTCCACAATCAACACTCTTGGCACAAGCAGGAAATCAAAAAAGGAATTGCACTGGGTAAGTTTTCTGTCATGAGCTCTCCAAAGTGCTAAGCAACGATGTCAGTCCAGAGACTAAAGCGTGTCTGATCCAGGCCATGGTCTTTTCAATTACTTGCTATGCATCAGAGAGCTGGACAATGACTAAAGATGGAAGAAGAAGAATTAATATCTTTGAGTTGTGGTGCTGGAGAACAGTACTGAACATGCAATGGACTGCCAAGAGAACAAACAGGTATGTATTGGAGAGGGTAAAATCAAGTTTCTCCTTGAAGGCAAAGATTTTGAAGGTCTATCTCACATTTTTTGGACACATGGCCAGAAAGGACCAGTCCTTGGAGAAAGGCCTCATTTTGGAATGGTAGAGTGACAGAGTAAGAGAGAAAGACCCCAGATAAGATGGACTGACACCATAACTGGGGTAATAGGGTTTGGTGTGTGGAGTCAATGAGACTGCCTCAGGATAGAGCGTGGTTCAGAGCTGTTATGTATAAGTAACATGATGGTGTATAACAACAACAATACAAAACACTTTGAAGTTTCTCACTGACATAATATTACATAAATTATCAATTATTTTTACCACAGCATTTTGTTATTTCTTATATAGTAGGGTTAAAGAGCTCTGGTTATGAAGCACCTCTGCCAACCTGAAGACACACAGTTTAATTCCACCAGCTGTTCCACAGAAGAAAGATGGTCAATCTTCTCCCGTATATATTCCACCTCTGAAAACCCACTAGAGGGTCAGATATAGGTCAGTTCCAATTCTATGGAACATAACAACAATAAGATAGATAAAGCATATGATAGTTTATCATACTATGCTGACTTGTGTGCTGCACAAGCTGGACACTACATGCCATTGGTATCTGGAAGATCTGCTGAAGTCTGTCCAACATGGTTGATATTGTTGGTATTGGAGATACAAAATAATAATAATAATCACCTCAGGAAAGTATTCACTAGTTAATGAACTGACCTTGTAAATATTTGTTTTCATACTACAAATGGTTCATAAAGTACAGAATAAAACAGAAACCTGGTAAATCTAGAGGAACATTAAAACAAAGCTGGCCTCAGGCAAAATTCCAGGCTAAGTTCAGTCCTTGGAGACTTTATTTTGCCAGGGGTGTGTTTTTTATTTTTGGTGTTTTGTCTCCTATGCTCATTATCCTTAGGTTAGACTCCTAGAAATCTTGATAAGGGTATTACTCCTTGGGTAAATTCTCCAAGCATCATAATCACTCCACAGTATATTACCTGAAATCATTATAAACTCTTAGCTCAGAATTTTCTATAGTGTATTGTCTTTAGTGAGCCAATTACAGTATAGTTATGATTAAGTTTCACAAAACAGAAAACTTCTGTACATTTTGTTAAAAGTTTTCTTAATTGACGATGTACAAAAGGGAAGAATCAAGAAAAATATATGGAGCACTTTAGGTATGGGTCATTGAGTTCTTTTGGGGAAATGTTTCTTCAGAACAAGAGACTGCTTGACATGTAACACATGTTTTGGTATACTGCTTACATCCTTAATGGTGGCACTATCTATAAAAGTTGTACTGAAAACCTAATAGTATTATTTCTCTGGTGGTCCAAATTCACCAGTGAAATCTCAATAGAAATTGTAACATCTCTTTCCCTGAAAATTTCCCTGAAATTTACTGAACTGATGACAATGCATTTATTTTATAATATTAATAACACATATAATTTATTAAATGCTTATTATTTGCTAAGTAGTATTATAATAAATTCAAGGCTGGTAATATTTATGCACATTGATCTTCTAGGAACAAAAGCAGAAAATTAGTTAATATGTGGCAATGTGATTGTACTCAAGATTTACAGTTTTCAGAAAAACTGGAGCTTCTAGGTTTTCCTTTAAATAAAAACAATGACTTGATAACTGAATATCTGAGGATAGTTAAAAGCAATAGAGGGAAAAATCCAACAATTCTAAATTAAAAGAGTAACATAGATAAAGGATGTAGTGTGCAAGCATCATACAGAAATTGTTCCAAATCACTGGGGGTTATAAATTAGGAGATAAGAAAGCAAGTTTATCCAGGCAAAAGACCTTTATAGATACAGTTATTTATTGGGAAGTTATCTATAATGATTTTTAATTTATTAAAGAGGAAATATAATTGAAAAGAGTTGAAGTTACTCACAGAATAAGGTGAGAGAGAGCAAAGAACGTATCTAAGAAAATGGGAACAGAACTTAGAAAAGAAAGTGAAGAACACAGTCACTTTGCTTAGGTCTGGCCTGCTCATGGACCTATCATTGGTTTCTCTCTAATACTGACTGGACTTTACAGTTCGCTTGTGGATGCTGTTGATGCTGGTCTTCAGGAACATAACACCAGAGTAACTCTAGAGTAATATAAATCTTAGAACCATTTCATTTAATTTAAAATCTTAGTAAGAAGCAACTGTTAGCCTAGATAAATCAGTCAGAATCTCTATTGAAATGTTTAGCTACTTGGTCAGAGATAATACTGGATTCATAAAGAGGTTAACAAGTTGTCCTCGCTAATTCCTGATTCTGCTTTATGTTCATTTTCCACGATGTGGGCATCCCATATACAGGAAGGGCTTTAGGTTGTAGGCAATAGTAAGTAAGAAGAATAATTATAAAATTATGATTATAGCTTAAAAATTATAATTTACAATCATAAAGTTAAAGTTAGATTTTTAATATGATGCAAAATAGGTTTGTTTTGTTTTTTCTGGTCCAGGATCACCACAAGTTGCATGACATTTTCATTTAGTTCCTATTGATTTAAACGGTTTCATATTTTTTTAAATTTTATTATTTATTTATTTATTTTTATTACTACTCAGTCATTTTGGAACATATCCTATCCTTTCCAAGGATATTTACTGGAAATTGTCTGCTATGTCCTCATCTTAGACATTGTGTATTTTTAACAGAGATGACAGCATGTCCATGACAGTGCAACATATTAAGAAGACTTGCATAAAGATTTGTCCCAAGACTTGTCATGATAACATCAATCATTGGATTGTGGTAGAGTCTGGTGTGTTTGTTGTGTTTGGGTTTTTTTGTCCTTTCTTGTTATAAGTTCGCATTTGCTATATGTATTTAGGAGGTATAGTACGAAGAGAAAGTGAAGTATTCCAAATTACTAGATCATTTAAAAAATTCTAACCACTAGTTTTATCACCCATAAATGATAATTTAATTGAAACAAAACTACTAATGTAGTAAGTTAAAATATGGACTAGGAAAAAAGTTTATTATTAAACACTTTATGAAATAGGACACTGCAATCTATATATCTGCCATTGAAAGGAACTGAGTAGTACTTGACAAGATATACACAAAAATAGACATGTAGCTGTGTAGGTGTGTATGGAGTTATGAACTATTAACTAGGTATAAAGCTAAACTGTCTTTTTCTGTCTAATCATTTATATATCTAAGACCATAAATTCATAATCATGACTCTATCTTCTATCCAATATGACAAGATTTATTCTTTCCCCCTCATTGTTATCGAGTCATTTCTAACTTTCAGTCAACCCTTCAGTGAGTTCCCAAGGAAGAAAAGTCACACGGGGGAAAACAGGATAACCCTCAATACACTACAACATCAGAGCTCTGTTAGAAACTTGGCTCTCACCATTAACAATATACTGACTTTTATCTCTATATTGTCTACAAATAATATAGTTGCATAGCTAATTTTCCAGGTATCTTAGAGAAAGTGAAACTAGAGTGTTCCTTAAAGGCAAGGAGGGTGAAATTTCATCACATATACTGTGGAAAATTTAAGAGGCCCCAGTCCTTGGGAAAAGACATAATACTTGGGAAGACAGAGGGTCAGCAAAAGAGAGGAGGACCACTGAGGAAATAGATTGATACAGCAAGCTTAAATAGGACTGAGAGCGTGATAAAGGGGCAGGACAAGGCAAGTTTCCAATCTGTTGTTTACATCGTTGCTAGAGGTTGTAGTCAATTTGATGACACCTAAGAATGGGAATCCCAAGATACTTACTCCTGTCCATGCAAAACCTACATTCGGACTGGGAGGCAGTTGTCAGAACAGAGCAAGGTAACACTGCATAGTTCAAAATTGGGAAGGGAGTGTGTCAGAAATGCATCCTATTTCCATACCTTTACAATCTGTATGCAGAAAAAATCATTCAGGAGGCTTGACTTCTTGAGGAGGAGTGTGGCTGGCATCTGGATTGGATTGGAGGAACACTCATCAGTAACCTTTGATGTCACATCTTACTTGCTGAAACTGAGTGTTTGTTCCACAAGGACTGTAGTCTTCAGTATGGATTGAGCCTTAACATTAAGAATTCAAATATTTTCACCTCTGGGCCAATTGGTAGTAGCATGATGGATGGAGGGGAGATTGAGGTTGTTAACAATATCAGCTTGCTCAAATCCGCAATCAACTCTCTTGACACCATCAGTCAGGAAATCAAAAGACAAGTTGCACTGGGTACATCTACTGTCAAGGACCTCTCCAAAGTGCTAAAAACAATGATGTCAGTCTGGAGACTAAGGAGTGCCTGATCCAGGCTATGGTCATCACAATTACTTGCTATGAATCAGAGAGCTGGACAATGACAAAGGATGATAGAGGAAGAATTGATGCCCTTTAGTTGTGGTGCTGGAGAAGAGTATTGATCATACCCTAAAACCCCAAGAGAATAAACAGGTCTTTACTGGAGAGAGTGAAATATAATTTCTCCCTGGTGGTAAGTTCCATCTCACACATTTTGGGAACATGGCCAGTAGGGACCAGTCCTTGGAGAAGAACACCATGCTTGGAAGGGTGGAGGGACAGTGTAGGAGAAGAAGACCCAGGATGAGATGGATTGACACGGTAACTGGGGCAATGGGGTTAGGTGTTTCTGAGCCAGTGAGACTGGCTTAGGATAGGACAGGGTTCAAAGCCTTGTACATATGATCATTATGAATTGCAGGTCACTCAGTGACACACAACAACAACAGCAACAGTAAGCTCTGGTGGCCTAGTGGCAAGAAACAATTTTGCATGGCAATCTCGATGTCATGACGGCCAGATTTGGCACACCTTAGCCTCTAGCTGCTCGTCAACACTCTGGAAAGGTCCCTGGCAGCAGACTTTCCCCAATATAACTCATCTTTTGATTTCCTGACTGCTGTTACCAAGAGTGTTGATCGTGGATTTGAGCAAGCTGATATTGTTAAAAATCTCAATCTTTTTACCATCTATCATGCTGCTGCCAATTGGCCCAGTGGTGAGAAACTTTGTTTTCCTGATGTTGAACTGTAATCAGTACTGAGCATGGCAGTCCTTGACCTTCTGCAGCAAGTGCTTCAAGTCCTCCTCAGTTTTTGCAAACAAGGTTGTATCATCTGTATAGTGCAAGTTGTTGTGAGTCTTCCGTAAATTCTGATCCCACATTCTTGTTCATAAAATCCAGCTTCCTGCACAAACCATTTGGCATATAGATTAAAAAGGTATGGATAAAAGAAAAGTTGCTGATGCACATCTTTCTTAATTTTGAGCCATGCAGTGTCCTTGCTTTTTGTACAACAGCTCCTGGACCTATGTATAGATTTCACATTAGCACAATCAAGTGTTCTGGGATTCTTCTCAATATTAGCGATAATTTGTTATAATCCACACAATCAAATATTTTGCATGGTCAATAAAACACAAATATTCTTTTGGTACTCTGCTTTCAGCAAAGATCCATCTGATATATGTTAGTGCCATGACCTCTTCTAAACCCAGCTTGCATTCTTGGTAGCTTTTTTCAATGTATTTTTGCAGTCACATTGAGGTAATTTTTAGCAGGGCTTTGCTTCTGTGTGATTTTAGTGATATTGTTCATTAATTTTCACTCTCTGTTGGTTGAACCTTTTTTTTTTTTTTGAATGGAAATAAATATGGATCTCTTCCAGTCTTGGCCAGGTTAATATCCACCAGATTTCTTGGCATAGCCTGGTGAGCACTTTGATGGCTGCATCTGTTTGTTGAAATATGTCAATTGTTATAGCATCAATTCCTGGAACCTTATTTTTTGCCAGTACCTTCAGATCAGGTTGGATTTCCTGCATCATTATTAATCATAAGATGTTTCAAGAAATTCTTCAGTGTCAGCCAATTCTTTTGGTACAGTGACTCTGCGCACTCCTTCCATCTGCTCTTGAAGCTTCCTAGATCACATTGTGCTCTCTATCTACCTATATTCAATATTATCATTTGTTAATATTTGGGCATAAAAATGTAGCCCCTTTTTATCTATTTCATATTTCTCAAACATGTAATCAATATTGTTACTTCTGTTTTCTTTTTCATGTGTATTATTTATTTTTATGTATTCCCCACACAGATCTGTTTCAGTAGAAAGTTCCCTTGTGGGATCCTAAACCATGTTCACAATCTCTGCTGTGGCTCAGCCCATTGTTAACAGCGAGTGTGCACTTCTACCTCACCAAACACAAGTGTTGCACTAGAACTATTATATTAAATTTCTAGGATAGAATAACATAATAGAAAAAAAATACGTAACGCCTTCACACACTCAAAAAAGAAACATTCATAAAAGAGAAAATAATGAATTCAACAAGGGGAAATGAGTGAGAGAGAAAGATGGACAATTATTGTTCAGTGGGTGAAGTTTCTGTCTGAGAAGAAGGAAATGTTTAGAAACAACTATTAATGATGGCTGAGCACATTGTATGCATGATTAATGTGACTGTAAGTACACTTGAAATTTGTTCTAATGATAAAGATATTGTGCAAATAAAAACAATTGAAGATGTTCCTAGCAATTTTTCTCTATCTCATACAATAATTAATAAACTGGAACTAGTTGTTTTATTATTTTGTACAGTTTTATTCCCTTTAGCATTCATTTATATTTTACTTTTTTTATTTGCAATTAAAAGACTTCTTAAATTCTTGATTTTTTTCCCGTTAATCATTGGAATTCTGATAATAACTTAATTCTATTTCCAAAGTATTAACTGATTTCTGATGTTCTTCCTTTATAGTGAATACTTTTTAAATTCAGTATGCTAAAGTCTACACCTAAAAAAAAAAAACACAAAAAAAAACCCCAAAACAACAAACTTTTACAGATGTGATGCTTAAATGGTTGACTGCTAATAAAGAGATTGTGATTCTAACTCACAAGTCACTCTATAGGAGAAGATAGTGATCTTCTCTATAAAGATATTGGCCTCAAAATTCAGATGACTAGTTTAATCTGGTACATAGGAGCCCAGTAAGTTGGTATAGACTTGACAGAAAATAACAGCAATATGACTTAGAAAATACTAAATAAGTGATAAGTTCTCTCAATGTGAGAAAGAAACAAATCATGTCCCTAAAATTTTAGTGTTTTAATGCTTTGCCGTTATTGAGAGTAAATATTATTTTAAATCAAAATGTGTCTAATGTCCCCATAAAACAAAGTAAAGTATTGTTGTTGTTAAGTGCCATTGAGTTGTAGGCAACTCATAGTGACCCTATGAATGAAAGACCTGGACACTTGTATAACTTTCATCCTTTCTCCGTGTTCATAGAGTTTCTGGAGACAAGCTATTTCAGAAGTGGATGCTACTCCTGCTTCCAAGCTTGTTTGAATCAGGGAGCTCCACCAAACACTATCCACCATGGGTAATAATTATCACAAATAAATATGACACATCGGTGTCACAGTGCTTAGCATCATGGCAACCACGACTTACCTCTGTAAAGCAAGGGCTATACAACCTACAAGAATGTTTGACCAAAAACAGTACCAAAAGCATTTATATTCTTTTCCAGCTGCAGAGGATAATATATACATAATATCTGAGTTATTAATTGGCAATTGGTAACTGTAATGTATATAGTATAATATTTATTTTTCTAAT
>NW_006399773.1:10178105-10190340 GCF_000299155.1 Elephantulus edwardii
CAAAAACCAAAACAAAAAAAAAAGCAAACTGTATATACTAGGTAATTTGTATACTTTGTTCTAACAACAACAAAAATACTTGTTTTGATTGACATTGACACTTACAGAAGTGAGTTCTTGCCCAGAAAGAATCGAGTCTTCTGATAATGAGAGCCTTAATTCTTTAATTATCAGCTATTAATCATACTCAAGGCACTGTATTGTTGACATAAAGGTAATTCCAATTCATCCACAGCTCAGCAGGACCAGGGACACAAAAATACTATTGTTTTTGAGTTGATTCTGATGAATAGGGACCCTATACAAAAGAGTAGAAGAATAAAAGAAAACAACAGAGTTGTTGTTCTTTATTATTATGTGTCATAGAAATAATATGTCTGATAATTACTAAACATTAAGAGGCCAAGATATCAGAAATCCTGGCTAAAAGTAAGGAATAATAGAAGAATGTCTATTTGTGCTTTATTGACTATGCAAAAGTATTTGACGATGTGGATCTTGACAAGTTGAAGCTGATTTTGAGAAGAATGGGAATTCCAGAGCACTTGATTATGCTCTTGAGGTACCTATACCCTGATCAGGAGTCTGTTGTGAAAAAGGAGCAGAGGAGCACTGCATGGTTTGAAATTGGGAAAGGAGTGTTTCATGATTATATTCTCTCACCATACCTGTTCAATCTATATGCTGAGAAAAATTTCCGAGAAGCTGGACTCTATGAAGGGGAAAGTGGCACCAGGATTGGAGGGAGAATCATCAATCACCTGTGTCATGGAGATGACAAAACTTAGCTTGCTGAAAGTGAAGACAATTTGAAGCACTTGTTGCAGAAGATCAAGGATGTAGCCTTCAGAATAGATTGCATCTCAATATCAAGAAAACAAAAATTCTTATCACTGGATCAATAGTCAGTGTCATGATAGATGGAGAGGAGATCTAAACTCTCAACAGCTTCATCTTGCTTAGATCCACAATTAGCACCTTTAGTACCAGCAGTTAAAAAATAAGGAGACACGTTGCAAAATTGACAATTAGGGACCATTCCAAATTATTGAGGAGTAATGATGTCAGTTTGAGGACTAAGGCGCATCTGATTCAGTCCATAGTCTTTCTGGTTACTAACTATGCATCCAAGATCTGGGCAATGAATAAGGAAACATGAGAAGAATTGCTGCTTTGAGCTGTGCTGTTGGAGGAGAGCACTGAACATCCCATGGACTGCCAAGAGGATGAACAATGTCTTGGAATGTAGCCAGAATGCTCTTTACAGGCAAGAATGATGAGACCTTGCCTCACATATTTTTAATATATTGCCAGGAGGTGCTATTCCTTGAAGAGGGACATGATGTTGGAAAGGGTGGAGAGTCACTGAAGGAGAAGACCCTCAAACAGGTGTATTGACGTGGTAACTGCTGTAATGAGCTCTTTTGTGTCAGGAAGCATGAGGATGGCATAGGACAGGACTGGGTTCACGTCTTTGTTCATAGGGTCACTATTAGTCATAATCAACTCAATGGTATCTAACAACAACAACAACATCAACATATATAAACCTTAATATCTCAACAGAAATATGAATTATCTAATTAAAAATAGTCATTGAACGAATGGATAGAGAAGCTGTAGTATATTCGCCCAATGGAGTACTATACTGCTTTGAAAAACAAGGAACTCATGCAATATTATTCAAAATGGGTGATCCTGGAGGACATTATGCTGAGTGAAATATCTCAGTCACAAAAGGACAAGTACTGCATGGTGCCACTGTTGTAGAATGAGACTGACATCAAGGTGGGGGTAAGACCAAGAAAAACTGAGTAAATTATGTTTACTGAATTGAAGCCGATGAGGGAGAGAACAGTTTGAAAGTAATATATTTTAGGGCATTATGATTATCATAAGAGTTCGGGATGAGTGGCGTATACTCAGGGTGGGGGTGGGGAGATACGGGGGGATTGTATACCAATGAAAGAGTTTTTCTTTTGCTTTTCAAAGAGAAGAGCGAACTGGGGGTGGGTGTGGGGTGGGCAGGGAGAAAAATGCAACAATTAATGAGTGGAAATCCACAATCTCTGTAAATGTTCATTGAAATTAATAAAAAAAGGTCATTCAATATAAACAGACATTTAACCAAAAAATGCTATCATTCCAGAGAGCAACACAAACAGGAAGAAATGCTCAATATCATTAGTCATTGTTGTTAGTTGATGTTGGATTGACTATGACTCATAGCAACGGATTGAACAACACAGTAGAGTCCTGTCCTATCCTGTAGCATCTTTATCATCTCTGGCATACTTGAAACAACTACTACATTTATTGTATCAGTCCTTCTTGTTGAGGACAGTCTTCTCTTTTGCTGACCCTGCACCATTCCAAACATACTGTCTTTTCCCAAGGACTGACTTGAAAGTATATGAGATAAAGTTTGACTGTCCTCACCTTTAGGCAGCAACCAAAATGGACTTTCTCAAAAACGTATTTGTTTATTCTTTTGGTGGTCCATAGCCTATTCATTACTCTTCTTCATCACCACAATTCAAAAATTTCTATTCTTTTCCCATAATTTTTGTTCCTTGTCTAATTTTTAGAAGCAAGGAAATAATTGAAAAGACCATCCCTCAAGTAAATCACATCTTACTCTGTAAACTAATGTTGTTTTTCACTTAACACTTTGAAAATGTCCTTTGAGTCAATTTTTTCAACACAGCCAGTCCTTTGATTTCTTTATTATTGCTATTAAAGGTGTTGATTGTAGACACAAGCAAAATGAAATAATTGACAAGTTCAATCTTGCCCCCACATATCAGAATGTTGCCTATTTTGTTCAATGGTAAGATTTTTTTTCTTGTTATTGAAATGGAATTCAATTTAAAGACTACAGTCTTTGATCTTATGTAGAAAGTGTTTCAAGTCTTCTTTGTTTGCAGCAAGAAAGATTGTGTAATCTGAATAAGGCAGGTTATTGATTATTTTTTTCCAAATATGATGCTACATTCTTCTTCTTTAATTTCCCATTCAAATTATCAAATAACTTGATCACCATACAGAATAAATTGGTTTGGAGAAAGGATATACCCCTGCTGTGTGCATTTCTAAATATTAATTCATGCAATGGTCCCTTTTCTTTGTTTGGACAATAGCTTCTTGTTCTAGGTATAGGTTTCACATGAGCACAGAGAAGCATTCTGGGATTCTCAGTTATCTAAAGATGTCATAATTTGTTATGATACATAGTAAATAAAACACAAATAGACATACTCCTCTATGTTCTATTTTCAGCCAAGCCATGTCTGATATTTCTAGCACTATGGCCTTTTCTAAATTCTGCTTGACTTTCTGACATTTTCTTGTCAATTTACTCTACTAGTTATTTTTGAGTAATCTTTAGCAAGATTTAGGAATTGGCAGATGCAGAAGAATTTCATGAAACAACATATGAGCAAGAGCCTATGGTGATGAAGAAAGAAGTTCTGGCTGCTTTGAAGGAAATAGCAAAAAATAAGGCCCCAGGAATAGATGGTATACCAATTGATATATTTCAGCTAACAGATGCTGCCCTGACATGCTCACCAGGTTGTGCCAAGAAATAAGGGGAACAATCACTTCACCAACCGACTGGAAGAGATCTATATTTGTTCCCATTCCAAAGAAGGGTGACCCAACAGAGTGTGGAAACTATAGAACAATATCATTGATTTCACATGCAAGCAAGACTCTACTGAAGATTATCCAAAAACAACTGGAACAGCACATCAGCAGAGAACTGCTGGAAGTCCAGGCTAGGGATGTTGTAGCTAATGTTAGATGGATCTTAGCTGAAAGCAGGGAATACCAGAGGAATGCCTATCAGTGTTTCATTGATTATGCAAAGGCGTTTGATTGTGTGGATCACAACAAATTGTGGCTGACTCTGAGAAGAATGGGAATCCCAGAACACTTGATCATGCTAATGCGAAACCTATACTTAGACCAAGAGTCAGAACAGAGCAAGGGAACACTGCATGGTTCAAAATTGGGAATGGTGTACACCACGAATGTGTCCTGTCTCCATACCTTTTCAACATGTATACAGAACAGATTATCTGAGAGGCTGGCCTCTATGAGGAGAAATGTGGTGTCAGGATTGGTGAAAGATCTATCAACAATCTGCATTATGCAGATGATACAACCCTGCTTGATGAAACTGAGGAGGACTTGAAGTGCTTGCTATAGAGGGTTAAGAACTGTAGCCTTCAATATGGATTGAGGCTCAATGTCAAGAAGACAAAGCTTCTCACCACTGGAACAAGTGGCAGCATCAGGATGGATGGTGAAGAGATTGAGATTGTTCACAGCTTTAGTATGCTTGGCTCCACAGTCAACACTCTCGGTACCAGTAGCCAGGAATTTAAAAGATGTATTTTGATGAGAAAGTCTGCTGTTAGGGACCTTTCCAAAGTTCTGAAGAACAATGGTGTCTCTCTGGAGGCTAAGGTGCATCTAATACAGGCCATGGTTTTTGCAATCACTTGTTATGCATCACAGAGTTGGACAATGACTGGGGAGGATAGAAGGAGAATTGATGCCTTTGAGCTGTGGTGCTGGAGATGAGTATTGAGAATACCATGGACTTCTAGGAAAACAAACAGATTCATCTTGGAAAGGGTTACACCGGGTGGCTCCATGGAGCCAAGGATTTTGAGGCTTCGTCTAATATACTTTGGGCATATTGTAAGGAGAGACAGGTTCTTGGAGAAGAACATCATACTTGGGAGGGTGGAGGGACAGCGCAGGAGAGGAAGGCCCTCTATGAGGTGTATTGATTCAGTCACTGGTGTAATTGGGATGGGTGTGTCAGTGACAGTGTGATTGGCACAGTACAAAGCAGAGTTTAGGGCTCTAGTACATAGGGTTGCTATGAGTTGCAAGCGATTTGATGGCACATAACAACAACAACATATAAATGACGTTGTTTGATAATTTCCACGTTCTATTGGATCATTTCTTCCTGTCATTGGGTCCATTATCTGTTTTCCACATTTCTTGGCACTGTCTGGTTATATCTCTGTATTATAACATGCCAATTAGTATCCCATCAATTCCTGAGGGCTTATGTTTTTATTTATTTTTTTTTTGTCCAGGCCTTTAGTAGAGCTTGAAATTATTCCTTTATTACCATTAGGTCTTGATCATATGCTGCTTCCTGAAGTGATTCTATGTCAACCAATTATTTTTGGTGCAGAGATTCTAAGTATCCCATATATTTTTATTGTGTATTTCCTGGGTCAATCTAAATTTTGCTCGAAGGTCCTCTCACAGTCATTATTGTTGTTATTATGTACAGTTGAGTCAAAATTGACCCACAGCTGATGAG
Organism: Elephantulus edwardii; assembly: GCF_000299155.1. Taxonomy (NCBI): domain Eukaryota; kingdom Metazoa; phylum Chordata; class Mammalia; order Macroscelidea; family Macroscelididae; genus Elephantulus; species Elephantulus edwardii. Next base: position 10,183,459 of record NW_006399773.1, read on the forward strand.
GAGCCACTAGCGGATTTGCATTGTGGGCCTTTGGGATTGTAGCACAGATTCTTACCACTAGGGTGCTAGAGCTCTCCAGTCATTGTTATTGTTGTGTGCAGTCAAGTCATAACCAACCCATAGTTAACCCTGTGGCAGGTTTTCAGAGGTAGTAAATTACATGAAAGGAGACTGTCCATTCTTCTCCCGTAGAGCAACTGGTGGATTCAAACTGTGTGCCTTTGGGGTTGTAGCACAGATTCAGAAGTCATTACAGAGATGCAATCAAAATAATAGCAAGATATAATCTTATTCCAGTGTTAATAGGAAAATTAAAAACAACAACAACAAAAAACAAAAAGAAAGACAAAATAACAATCAATAAACAAAAACGTCTAGAAAAAAAATGCTTGCAAGTTTGTAGAGAGGTTAGAACCCTTATAAGTTGCTTATAAGTTTATAAAATCATACAGCCATTGTTTAAAATGGTATGAGCCAACTTCTCGAAACATTTCTAAGTAGAGAATAGCATATGATCCAGAAATCATATTATTAAAAATACAAAGAAACAAGAGTCCCTGAAAAAAAAAATATATATATACACCTATGGTTAGGCTACCACTGTTGGTCATAACAAAGAGATGAAAATGACTTAAACACTAATCAATGGATGAATAGATAAAGAAAGTAAGATACATGCACACAACACACTGTTATGCAACAGTATAGAGTAAAAATGAATCATTAAACATTTTATAACATGAATGAATCTGGAAAACATTATGCTATAATAATCAACTACAGACAAATAAATCATCTTATCACTATTATTAAAAGTTAAGGAAAGATTTCCACTGGTAATAGAGGAAAAGACATTAAATAACAGAGAGTAATATATAAACTTGTTGAAGGGGATGGTGAAACGAACAATAAGAAAGTTGTCAACACAAAATGAGCAAGGAAAGAAGGGACTTGGGAAAGAACATGATAATTAAAGGGAGGTAAATAATCTTACATATATAGAATTGTGCAATAACAATAGTAACAATAACAAATGAGTGAGTACATGGATACATAAGCAGAACAGAGTATAAGATGGTCAATGGAACTACACTCACAAATACATGTAAATTAGATAGAAGATATTTCTATATATGTATTTATATGTATGTCAATGTATACATGGATCTAGTAAACTATCTGTGGAAAAGTTATGAAAACCTCTTAAAAAAAAAAACAACAAAAACCCAAACTACCTGAAAGAATGTGTCATTAGGTCTGACTGAGATTGCAGGACATTAAGGAGACATTAGGTCAGTTTGTGCAATATAGTCCAAAAAGAAGTTTGACACATTAACTTGCTGAATAGCAACACGGTCTTAAAAGATGTAAGCAACCATCTAAGCTACAGCTATTACTTGTTTCTTGTCTGGAGAAAAACATTTCCAAATCTCATGGAAACAGTTCAACAAATTAATAGGGTACATAAGCCTCACACCTTAAACCCCTGAGACCAGAAGAGCCAGGTGTTCCTCAGCTACCACTACCAACTTCAATGAAAGGGATAGTTATAGAAGTTTCTAGAAAGTGTAGGAAAAATTGTACCAAAACTCAAAAAGCATATAAGGGGATCTATCCAACTGGTCAGATAGATTCTGATGGAACCTCTGAGACTATGACCCTTGGTCACCCTTCAGCCTAGATTTGAACTCACACCTATGACTACACTTTCAACCAAATAGGTCCATACATGGAATAGGACAACAAGAAGATTCACATTTCCTGATTAATTGATTACACAAGATAGAATAAGTAGCATCTGTCCAGAGACAATGTTTAGAAGGCAGTAAGGATAGGAAAGAAAGACAAATGGAAACAGAAATACACACAAAAATATAGAGTGAGTGTCGTACTTGAGGATTGAAATTAATTCTGTGAAAACAAAAATGCCAGTTAATTGCTGAAAACCAAACTAATTTGCTACATAAAGATTAATTCTAATCACAATAAAATATTAACAGTACAATTCTTGCTTTAAAACCTGTCTTGAGAGCAGAAGAAGTATATGGGTCTCATATGACTCAGGTAATGAAGCTGCGACCTCATTAATTTCATCTGGAGAAGGAAAGGAACCAGTTAGATTGTAAAATAATAAACATATGAAAGGTTATTTGAAAGTGTATTCTGAATATATGTTAAAGTGATATTCAGGAAACAGTTTTTTCCAGTTTTTTACTTAAAGTATTTAATTGTAAGTTATAATGAGACTGAAGAATTTCTTCAACTACACAAATTCACTTTTCCCTTATTTCCTTCATTATTTTCTATTAAAAAAATCATTCATTTCTCTTTTTAAAATACTCACTAAATCTGATTAACTGTCTCTAACACTACTGGAGCTATGCTAATTCGTGTCCCACTGTATCTTTCTAGTCTTACTCTTCTAATTTTGTAACTTATGTTTTTCATCTACCTGTTCTACAACTAACAGACCAAAAGGGTCTTCTACAAGCATGTCTTTTTCGTTGCTATTTTTTTCAGTGAATATACACTTTTATTGACTTTAATATGCTAATATATTTATATTGTGTTTAATTCATGTACATTGTGTGTTATACAAACTTTCATTTACATAGTTTTTGATACATTTATATGTACACATTGTATTTTATAAAATTAATTATCTAGGGGTAAAACTCAAAGCCATACGGATCATAAGTGGGAATAAACTTAGAAATCCTAACTTATTGTATAAATAATCTTGCTAGCCAGGAATGTGCAACCTGGAGAAGACAAAATCGACAAATGGGACCTGCCAAAAATTCCTGTGTGTGTAAAAACCTTTACAAGTAGAGTAAAAAGAAAATCTATAGACTGGGTAAAAACTTTTGGCAATGACATGTTATACAAGAGTCTCATAACAAAAGTTTACAGAATGCTATAGGATACCCATAAGAAGAGGCTAACACCCCAGTAATAAAATGGGCAAATAAGTGAAAAGACTTTCAACAAAGGAAGACGTTTTGATAGCCAACAGACAATGAAGAAATGTTCAAAATCCCTAGCAATCAAAGATGCAAATCAAAACAACAAAGAGATACCATCTCACCCTAGTAACAGTGTCAAAGTTTAACAGGACAACAAGAAATAATTATTGAGAAGAATGTAAAGAGATTGAAGTTCTCATACATGGCTGATGCGATTGTAAAATGGTATAATCATTCTGGAAGGTAGTTTGGAGTTACCTCAAAAAGCTGAATATAGAAATTCTATATGACTCAGCTTATAAGCATGACCAAGTACTCCGAGAGTCCCATTTTCCTCAAGGTTAGCCACAATTTAATATGATGCACACAATCAAATGCCTTTGCATAGTCAATGAAACGCAGATAGACATTCTTCTCGTACTTTCTGTTTTCTGCTCAGAACTATCTGACATTGGCAATAATGTCCCTAGTGCCACAAACTCTTCTAAACCCAGCCTGTATTTCTGGCAATTCTCTGTCAATGTACTGTTCAAGTTTTTTTCTGGATAATCTTCAGCAGGATTTTGTTAGTGTGTGATATTAATGTTTTCATACTCTACCAGGTCATCTTTTTTTTTTTTTTTTGAATGGGAATAAATACAGATTTCTTCCATTCAGTGTCCAAGTAGTTATCCTCCAGATTTCTTGGTACAACTTAGTGGACACATACGAGGCAGCACCAGCTTGCTGAAATATGTCAATTGGTATTCCATCAGTTCTTGGAGTTTTATTTTTTTTGCCAACCAAGAAGCAGACCTCAGAACAGAGCAAGGAAACACTGCATGGTTCAAAATCATGAAAGGATGCATCAGGGATGCATCTTGTCCCCATACCTTTTCAATCTGTATGCAGAACAGATCATTTGGGAAGTAGGGCTTTATGAGGAGGAGTGTGACATCAGGATTGGAAGAAGACTCATTAACAACCTATGATATGCAGATGACACAACCTTGCTTGCTGAATCTGAGAAGGGCCTGAAGCACTTGAGGACAGTAGCCTGCAATTTGGGTTGAAGCTCTACATCAAGAAGACAGAGATTCTCACCACTGGGTCAATTGGCAGCACCATATTAGATGGATAAAAGATTAAGGTTGTTTACAATTACAACTTGCTAAGACCTACATCAACACAATTAACACCAGCAGTCAAGAAATCAAAAGATGAATTGCACTGGGAAAATGTGCCGTCATGAACCTCTCCAGAGTGCTGAAGAGCAATGATGTCAGTCAAGATGCAAAGGTGCACCTAATCAAGGCCATGGTCATCTCAATTACTTGTTATGCTTCAGAGAGTTGGACAACGACTAAGAATGACACAAGAAGAGCTGCCTTTGAGTTGTGGTTTTGGAGGAGTCTTGAACATATCATGAACTGCCAAGAAAACAAATAGATCTCTCTTGAAGAGAACGAAACCAAATCACTCCTTGGAAGCTAGGATTTTGAAGCTCTGCTTCACTCACGTTGGGCTTGTGACCAGGAGAGATTTGTCCTTAGAGAAGGACATCACGCTTGGAAGGATAGATGGACAAAGCAGGAGAGAAAGACCCTGTAATAAATGGATTGATACAGTAATTGGGGCAGTGGGTGGATGGGGCTTGGTGTGTCGGAGTTAGTAAGACTGGCTCAGGACAGAGAAGGGTTCAGAGCTGCTGTACATTGGGACGTTATACATCATAAGCTACTCAATGGCATAAAGAAACAATAACATACTATGACAGGTTTGCAAGCAAGAATGACATCCACTTGCTAAATAATATGCCTCTAGAAACTCTATGAACTTTGATAAATGCAGTTAGATATAGAGGGGCTTTAAGTCTTTTGTTCATAGGGTCGCTATGAGTCATGCTCGATTTGAAGGCAACCAACAACCACAACAGTAATAACATATGACTCAGCTAGTCCACTGCTAAGATTATGTCCCATGGAATTTGTAACTGAGATACGAATGAAGATATATTGTCTTTGTTTTCATAGCAGCATTTTTCACAAAAGCAAGACAATGGAAACAGCTCAAATACCCATCAACAAATTAATGGATTGAGAAATAGTGGTAATTCATACAACAGACTACTACTCAGCTGTAAGGAATAACAATTCCACAAAATAGTATATAACATGAGCGAGTCTAGAAAACATTTTGCTGGGTGAATTAGGGCATGTTTTAAACTTTACTGTTCTGTTGACAAGGGAGGGAGGTCTGGTCGTCTCCTGAGTAAGGAATTTTGCTGCCATTCCAGAGGCACATGATTTGAACATAACCACTGCTCTACAGAAGAAAGATGGACAGTATCCTCCTGTGTAATTTACAGCTTCTGAAAACCCACTGGAGGGTCAGTAATGAAATAATTCTGACTCTGACATATAACAACAACTAATTCTATTGACAATGTATTTAGAAAGCATTCTAAAACCCAAGCCCTGTAAGATTTTGTACACATATGGCTTATAGTCTAGCTGTTAAGTCCTCTCTTATACACCATCATATCCCACTCTTATGGATTGTATCTCAACCAATTTGTGAATATTTAATTTTATAATGCAAACCTAGGTCTTTGGAGATACTTATTTCTTTAGCCTCACTTTGCCTATTCTTTATTTGATCCTAAAGAAATGTACCAGCAAAATAAAACAATTTCTTCGTCACTCCTAACAGTGCAATAAATGCAATTTTCAATATTGAAAGGTCAATATATCTGAATTATTATTGTAAAAATAGTATTGACTAACTGAGATTATACACAGCTTTAGTTTGCTTGGCTCCACATTCAACACTCTTGGCACCAGTAGCCAGGAAATTAAAAGGCGCATTGCCATGGGAAAGTCTGCTGTTAGGGACCTCTTCAAAGTACTGAAGAGCAATGGTGTCTCTCTGGAGACTAAGGTGCGTCTGATACAGGCCATGGTCTTCGCAATCACTTGTTATGCATCAGAGAGTTGGACAATGACCAAGGAGGCTAGAAGGAGAATTGATACCTTTGAGCTGTGTTGCTGGAGAAGAGTATTGAGAATACAATGGACTGCTAGGAAAACAAACAGATTCATCCTGGAAAGGGTTAAACCAGGTGGCTCCTTGGAGGCAAGGATTCTGTGGCTTCGGCTCCGTCTAACATACTTTGGACATGTTGTGAGGAGAGACCGGTCCTTGGAGAAGGACATCATGCTTGGGAGGGTGGAGGGACAGTGCAGGAGGGGAAGGCCCTCTATGAGGTGGATTGATTCAGTGACTGGGATAATCGGGATGGGAGTGTCAGAGACAGTGCGATTGGCACAGGACAGAGCAGAGTTTAGGGCTGTTGTACATAGGGTCGCTATGAGTCACAAGCGACTCGACAGCACATAACAACAACAACGACATAAATATGATTATATTGGTCATTGTTTTATTTCATAAGCTAGGTGTTACTTTTTGGTAGTTAAGTTTATAAATATTAGCTGCTTATTATATAACTGCTTCATTTCCTTGATATTATTTATTAACATTATTAGAAGCCATGTAACATCATTGTCATGACCAATACAGACATTCTCACAGGAAATAAAATTATTACTTTAATATAGACTGACTTCATATGTATACATATATATTGTGATTCATATATTTTGAGTGACAAAAATATAACTCAAAAAGAAAGATACAATGATTTGTAAAAAAAGGTTTAAGTAAAAGTTGAATGAAATAATATATAAACATTATATACTAAATCTCTGAAATGAATTTTTTCTATTTAACTATTTGTTAGAAATTGTCCATTTAAATATTCTGTGCATTCACTAAATTTAAAAATAAATCAGTCAACTTAACCTTATCTAATACATATTTATGCTTGCATATGAACATATTTGTATAAATTATATCATAGCTTTAATTTTATTTTATA
>NW_006399773.1:10190573-10197205 GCF_000299155.1 Elephantulus edwardii
TCTATTGTATTTAGACAGTCGTAGGAGCACAAAATTTCCAAAACAACAACAGAGAAAAAATAGTATGACTTCTGACCACTGAAGAGGAAAAAGAAATAGTCTTTGCATGATGTCAGAAATGAGAAAAAAAGAAACTAACTTATTTTTTTTTTGAAACCAACTTATTTTGAGAAGACTAACTTACTTTTTACCCAAATCTCTTCTTTATATTATTTAGAACTGTATACAACACTTATATTACTCAGCCTCTAGGCATTTTCAAGACAACAAATGGATGTGGCATGTAAGATAGAAGAGGAGAGTAGAGATTCTATTTGTGTATACAACAAAAGAACATGATGGGAACAAAGTTTAAACCAGTACTTTCAAGGCAAATGTTGTTGTCTTTTTTTATACCTTCCCTGACTTTGTTTAGACAGATTTGAGACAGTTTGGCTTAGAGGACAAGGAAGCACACTTCTAACTTTAACCGTCAGGAAAGAGAAGGTCATTGCAAGTTGCTGAGGAAGTCACAGAGGAGAAGTTGAAATAACTAGAATTTTAAAAGGAGTTCATTCTCTCACATGGAGGTTGAAAAACTTGACCCATTTACCATTAAGGTAATAAAATAAAACTGCTAAGGATATTGAATCACACAGGTTTTAAAAGGCTTACCGAGCTTGATCACTGTGAAAGACTAGGGTTAGTCCATAGCTGGACTGGGACAGCTTTAAATTTAACTCTGGGGTTTCCTGGAAGACTATAACTGATCCCTGACCATGAAAGGATGAGTTGTACTAGTTGTTGATTTGTAACTGTTTAATGTCTGAAATTCCTAGGGAGTTTAGACTGATGTATCAACCTGGTTTCCCAAGTTACAGCACCTAGCTTCAACTATGTGATCAATGAAGGATAAAAGGTCCTTCAGAAAAGTCATACCTAAACTCCTTGACACTGCCTAAGTCTTGATAGTTCAATATCCAAAGATTAAATGTGCATAGTGTCACTTAGAAAGAGCACCAGGGAATGTACCTTCAAATATTGAGTTCTAAGTTTGTTTACACTTCCTCCTCTTGTTTCTGATCATTTAAATGTATTATAAAAAGTTTCAAGAGTACAAAATTTGCAGAGCTTTTTGAAACTTTTCAATTATGTGATCTTGTATGGCAAATACAAGTAGTAAATGTTAAGGCATGAAGATACAATTTATTAATCTTACTCATTACATGTATTTTGTACTATATGTATATACTATTTACCATATAGAAATGTTTATTTTTATATAATAACCTGATCAAATAATGCACAATGTAAATTTATAGAAAAAGATTAGTTTATAGTGATGATATTTGTTGCTCCTCTGAAAATATAAGAAGATAAACCTTAATTATATTCTGAAAGAATCACTCAATAGTCAATACATGCTAAAATGTATTGTCAATTTTTCTCTTGATTTGAAAATTTAGAATGATGAGCTTTTAGAATATTTCAGATTCCAAACATGAATTGGGAGGAAATAGATTAACAAAGCGAAAATATCAGAGTAAACTCTGTCTCTATTATTACAGCAATTGTTCTGAGAGCAAATTGTTTGTTGCTTTGAAATTTCTTTATAGTCTTTTCTTTTTTAAATTTTTTTAATGAAAGTTTACAGAAACTTAGGATTTGCATTCATTCATTGTTTCACTTTTCTCCCTGATCACTCCTCCCACTGAATTCACTCATCTCTTTGAAAAGTAAAAGAAAAGAAAAAAAGAAAAGTAAAAGAAATATTTTCATTGTTGTACAAAACCTCCCCCGTCCACTCCATTGTACAGCCTTCATTTTTTTACTCCTGTCATGACAATAATAATCATATATCCCTTTTAAACAGTTCTCTTCCATTGCTCTCAAATCATATGTAACACACCAGTGAGTTTTTAATAGCTTTAAAAAAACAAATAGAGTGTGTGTGTGTGTGTACCGTCAAATCAGGAGAAGATTGCCCCTCCTTCAGCAGAACATCTGGTGGGTTTGAACCACATACCTCTGGGATTGCAGTGCAGCTTTTGCCACCAGTACACCAGAGCTCCCTATTTAGTAGCTTTTAAATCAAATAGGAATAGACTGTCCATTTTTCTCATTCACAGGAGTTGATGGATAAAAACCATCAGCTTTTGTATTGGCAGTGCAACTCCTTACCCTGTAACCAACCAGAGCTTGTTAATGACATAAACCTTAGAATTAAATTTTCTTTTGAGATTGTATTCATTTTGATATAAATGCTAATATGTTTTCATAAATTACTAGAAAAAGACAGCAGATAAAGAGATAACTTTCTAATGAGCTAAATCTTAACTGACATAATTAAAATATTTTTATTTAATTAACATGTGTACATATGTAGAGTGTCAAGGACTGCAGCCTACAATATGGATTGAGGCTCAATGTCAAGAAGACAAAGATTCTCACCACTGGACCAATTGGCAGCATCAGGATGGATGGTGAAGAGACTGAGATTGTACACAGCTTTAGTTTGCTTGGCTCCATAGTCAACAGTCTTGGCACCAGCAGCCAGGAAATCAAAAGGTGCATTGCCATGGGAAAGTCTGCTGTTAGGGACCTCTCCAAAGTACTGAAGAGCAATGGTGTCTCTCTGAAGACTAAGGTGCGTCTGATACAGGCTTTGGTCTTCCCAATCACTTGTTATGCATCAGAGTTGGACAATGACCAAGGAGAATAGAAGGAGAATTGATGCCTTTGAGCTGTGGTGCTGGAGAAGAGTATTGAGAATACCATGGACTGCTAGGAAAACAAACAGATTTGTCCTGGAAAGGGTTAAACCGGGTGGCTCCTTGGAGGCAAGAATTCTGAGGCTCCGTCTAACATACTTTGGACATGTTGTGAGGAGAGACCGGTCCTTGGAGAGGGACATCATGCTTGAGAGGGTGGAAGGACAGCGCAGGAGGGGAAGGCCCTCTATGAGGTGGATTGATTCAGTGACTGGGATAATTGGGATGGGAGTGTCAGAGATGGTGTGATTGGCAGAGGACAGAGCGGAGTTTAGGGCTGTTGTACATAGGGTCGCTATGAGTCGTAGGCGACTCGACGGCACATAACAACAACAACAACAACATACTATATGTATACATACATACATATGTATACATATATACACATACATATATTAAGATTCCTTGATTTAATCATTCTTTTAGATAGTTTACTACTAGATAAAGCTTTTCTTGGTCCCCAAAATTTCTTTCTTACTGCAAAAAATATTAAAGTACATCATGATTCTTCTAAAACCTATAGAGGAAATAAAGTAGCAAACAAATAAATAACTTACTCTTGTATATTTCCAATACTTTGAAAAACATCAAGGAAAATAAATCTTTATAGGAGAAATGAATTAAATAACAAATTAAAGCTTAGAATAAAAAAATTGTTATTACTTGCCTTAGAAATATACTAATATAGTTTAGAAATCACCTTTGAAATTAATTTTAAATTTATACAAACTTCATAAATTTTAAAACAAATTTTATAGTAAATACTGAAAAGAATGCCTATTCAGAAAAATCACTATCTCTTATGCAAATTAATAATCTCTTAATGAAAGAACACATTTATTTATTTTTATATAAAACCATTAGAAGTCAGTTTGCAATGTCAGCGCTTCTCATTTCTCACTGCAAGGAAGACCACAACAACACGTCAAAGAACAGTGACAGAGAATTTCCCCACCCTGAAATAACAGTTAAATTTCTTCATTCAAATCACTTCATTTGCTATCCCTAGCAATTGTGTGCCTTTTTCCTGTAATAACTACCATCATTTATCCATTTAATACAAAGTTCTACCTGGAGATATGTCTAACTCAATGATATTGAAAATAATTCTGGGTCTATTAGAAATTTCAGTCTGGACAACAATTGCTTCTTATGAAGAAAAATCCAATTTCCTTAGGCTGAAGACTGAGCAGCCTGAGGCTTAAATACAACGAAGGATATTTTTTTCTCTCCTTTGTATTGTTTCTTGCTAAAATAGCTGACTTGTCAAAGCCATCTAAATGTGTAGATCGATAGACAGGCAGGCAGGCTTTCAGCTTGATATGTCACAGAAGTAGAAGGCTTCAGCTCTAGTCACAGTTCCCTACCTTGACATATTTGGTTTCAGGAGTTACAAAGCTTGCTGGCTTTTTATTGACATAAATAGGAACAAAGGAATTTAAGAGTTATTAAAAAATAAAGAAGTACAACAAAGTTTACTTGAATATAAAATCATTTCATAATATATTTAATACCAATTTTCCATTGATAAGAATTAGTAATCTATAGATGAACAGAAGGGAAAACTTACATTTATCACAAAACAAATGAGATATTCTTAGCAGTGACATCTAGTGGTGGCAGAACATTGCCACAAAGGCTGTATTTAGAATGTAGTCTAAATTAATCTGGCTATATTTTTATTTAATTGGCAGGTCCTAAGAAAAAAATACAAAAAAAAAAAAGAATTTATGAAAAGGAGAAAACACTAAAAAAACTTAAAGCCTGAAACCTTATGCTTAAGTGAAATACTGGACATATTAAAAGGTTTAATGAAGTCCATTTAATTGTTTCTCAAAGAATTACCTGCTATTGTCAGACTCAGAACAACTCAAGGTACCTGTTTAAAATGTATAAACGAATCTCTGTTTCTTTTGAAGACATTTCAAAGTCTCTACATAAGACTTATATTAGTGAATACTTGGTAACTAATGGATTAAAACAAGGGCAGAATAAAGAACACTTGGAAAGCAGCAATATGTTACATAAATATAAGCACATGTGTATTTAGTATTTTAATTTTGCATAATTATATAGATTATTTGTTCATATATTTATATATTAATTACTTATGTATTACTGTATGTTTTAATTTATGTAAATAGATACAGATATTCACACATTAAACACATAATACATACTGTTTCACACACATACAACAAAGGTACTCCTTAGAGGCATTTTGTCAGATGGCCTCAGTCATTAGAAAAAGACATCATGCTTGGAAAAGCAGAGGGTCAGGGAAAGAGAGGAATACCTTTATAACATGGATTGGCAAACTGACGGCATCAATGAATTTGAGCTGAGTAGAGATTTTAAGGATGGTGCAGTATAAGGCAAGATTTTTTCTCTGTTTTTCAAAAGTTTGCTATTAACCTGGACTCAATTAGTGAACTCATTGGCACCTCACATCTAACAACATATACACACATATGTGCATGTAGCATTGTCCACAACAAACTGCACTATGTTCCTTTCTAGTGTGATTTACAGCCTCCAAAACTCATTTGTGGGGATGATCTAATAAGTTGACTCAAACACAATGACAATAAGTGAGTAGTGTGTGTATTCATAGATAGATAGATATAGACATGTGTATATATTTTTCTCCAAACATGGTCTTTATGTTCAAGGAAAATGAATACGAATTTTATTATCATTCTAGTTGTTGAAGATCTCACTTTCACACAGGAGAAGTAAAACTATAGGCAGTTAAAGTATAATATTTATATAAACAGTATGTAGACAAATGAAAGACTGAAAACAATCTGTAACGTGGGGGAAGCTTCACAGTAAAGGGTATACTTGAATTGATTTCTGATGTCTGATCTAGAGTTTGTCAGGTGAGGACACATGTCAGGAAAGGAACAACAGGTTGAAGAAAGCGCACAAACTTGTCAGCAGGCATGGCATATCCTCCGCATAATAAACCTTTAAAATGAACAGAATGTCATCTATACGAGCTCAAAAACATGAAAGTAAAGTCATGGAACTGCAGACTGAAAAATGGTTGAGCATTGCTAAGATACACTCAGCAATTCCAAACTGGTGGTGCATTTTTGAAAAAATGAAAAGAAGTATTTTTATTTGTATATAGGGAGCTCTGGTGGACTAATGGTAAGAAGCTGTGCTGCATTCCCAAAGGCATGTGGCTTGAATCCAACAGCTACTCTGAAGGAGAAGGATGGGCAATCTCCTCCTGTGTGATTAACTGCCTCTGAAAACCTACCAGAAGGTCAGCTATGGGTCAGTTCCAAATCGATGCTGCAACATAGAGATACAGGTACATAGAAAGTACAAGTAGAAATATCAACTAATAACTCTGTTGTATTGTATTGTATTGTTGCCAAGAAAATTTTATTGGGAAAATCTTACAAGACATTTTTAGTATTTTGGCCAATTTTCCACCTCTATTTATCATGGGTTATGTATCTTGGAAAATTACTCTTCTAAACTAGGAGATTAATGGAGAAAAATGTACTGTCAAAATAATAATGAGAGTTCTTAAACAGAGTTAAGTATTTTTAACTCCAAGAGATATTAACAGCCTAGAAACATTTCCTCAAAATGATTATGTCCTTTGTTGATCAGACAGTATGAATCCAAGGGAGTAAAAGTTGTATGTAGCAATCAAGTACTACCAGAGTAACTCATTACCATTGAGTCAAAATCCTCTCACTTTGTTTCACTAATTGCTGTCTATTTGTAACTGAAATTCCAGCATCTGTATAAAAAGTTGTAGGGAAGTTGATTTTTTACATCACCAAAGATCTACTTTATGGCTAGTAATACAACTTCCTGTGAACTACAATATTCTAACTAAACTGTATCCGAAATCTACTT
>NW_006399773.1:10201301-10202917 GCF_000299155.1 Elephantulus edwardii
TTTACCTTTATCTTGTTGTGGTGCTCAAGTATTTAATAAATTCTGGATATAAGTCCCTTATCTGATATGTTATTATTGAATACTTTTTCCCAGTCAGTGGCCTCCCTTTATACCCTATTGGAGAAGTTTTTGGATGTGCATGGTGTCTTTCTACAAGTACTAAGCTCTCCTGGCCACATGTCCAAAGCGTGTGAGCGCTTAAAAATTCTTGTCTCTAAGGAGAAACTTGGTTTCAGCCTCTCCAATACAGATTTGTTTGTTCTCTTGGTGGTCCATGGTATGTTCAAAACTCTTCACAACTCAAAATCTTCAATTCTTTTTCTGTCATTCTTAGTTATTCTACTTCTACAGGATTTATGTTTGAACCTTTTTTGTTGTTTTTGTTATGTGCTATTGACAACTCATTGTAACCCTATCAACAATGGCTTTGAAGTGTATCCTATCCTGAGTCAACTTCACTGTCTCTGACACACCTGACCCCTTTGCCACAGTCACAGTGTCAATCCAGGAGCAACTTGGTTTTATCCTCTCCAGAATAGACTTCTTTGTTCCCTTGGTAGTTCCTGGGATATTCAATGTTCTTCTCTAGCACCACAATACAAGGCATGGATTCTTCTTCTGTCATCCTTAGTCATTACCAACTCTCAGTGCATCATAAGCAGTTAAGAAGATCCTAAAGTCTTATTATCTTAAAGTCTAAACTCATAAATAGTTTAAAAAATTTTGCTAATGAATATCTTTAAACAGAGTTAATGTTAGTATTGTTGTTGTTGTATATCTTTAGAGTATATAATATACCTATATCTATTTAATGAGTGTTCTTAAACAGAGTTATCTTTATTCTGTTGTTATATTACATCTTCAGGGTATATAAGAATAATCTATACCTAGTCTGTCTCTACTTAGCATAATTATTTTAAAATATTAATAATGCATTTATTTTACAGATAAAAACATCTCATAGAATAAGGAGAAGAAAGAATTAGATTAATATTATCCATGGACATTGGTACTAAAATACCAATAAAATTCATTCCGTGGGAAAGCAAAACACTCATTGACCATGAACAAATGTGTGTGACTCACCTAGAAATCTACCAAGTATACACAGAAAGATATATAAAGGAATATTTCTTATTTGAAAAGTTTGAAATAAAAGAAATAATTTATCTATATCAACAAGCAATATGATTTTTTTCAGCAAATGCAGAAAAAGCATAAGGTGAAAAGTTCTCATTCACTGGTATACAAGCACCAAGCAACTCAGGGAAAGAAACAAACAAACAAACAAAATCTTAAAGTATCTGTAAAAAAAATTTACAAAACAGAATCTAGAATAAAAGAGTATAATAAAAGTATATTGTTGCTGTTGTTATGTGCCGTCAAGTCGCTAGCGACTCATAGCGACCCTACGTACAACAGCCCTAAACCGTTGCTCTTGAGTACTAAAGTATATACAGGGAGAAAAAAACGATTAAAACCAAATTTCTGAAGAGAAATTATGATGAGAACTGTTGTTGTTACGTGCCGTCGAGTCGTTTGCGACTCATAGTGACTCTATGTACAACAGCCCTAAATCCTGCTCTATCCTGTGCCAATCGCACTGCCTCCGACAC
>NW_006399773.1:10203663-10208673 GCF_000299155.1 Elephantulus edwardii
TTTTAAAATTTACTGAAGTGCATTACTTATTTTAAACAAAGAAATTTTACTCCAAATTAGGAGAGTGATCTATGTTGTTGTTGTTGTTGGTATGAGCTGTTGAGTCACTTGTGACTCATACTGAACCCGTGTACAATAGCCCTGAAACTTGCTGTCTCCTGTGCCAACTTTTTAAAATTTTTTATTATTATTAATTTAAATTAAAATTTAGAGACTTTCGATTTCCATTCATTCATAGTTGCACTTTTCTCCCAACCCTCCCCCTCAATACACTCCCCTCTTGGAAAAGTAAAAGAAAAATTCTTTCATTGTTTTATAATCCCTCCCCCAGGTCCACTCCACTATGCAGCCTCCACTCTGGACTCATGTCATGACAAAAATACCTAATCACATACGCCTTTTAAACAGTTTTCTCCCTCATCTGTTTCAATGCAGTATACATTGTTTAACCCATCTTCTCAGTTTTCCCCTAACCCCAAGGTCAGTCTTGTTTTACAACATTGGCACCATGCAGTATTTGTCCTTTTATGATTGAGATACTTCACTCAATATAATGTCCTCCAAGGTCACCCATTTTGAATAATATTGTATGAGTTCCTTGTTTTTCAATGCAGCGTAGTACTCCATTGTGTGAATATACTACAGCTTCTCTATCCATTCGTATGTTGATGGGCACTTAGGTTGTTTTCAACTCCTTGCTGTTGTGAACAAAGCTGCCATAAACATGGGTGTGCACATATCTGCTTCAATGGCAGTTATGGTCTCTTTGGGGTATATTCCCAGTAGTGGAATTGCTGGGTCAAATGGTATCTCTGTATGCAACTTTTTGAGAAAGCGCCATACCACCTTCCACAGGGGTTGCACCACTTTACACTTCCACCAACAGTGAATAAGGGTTCCCACGACCTCACCAGTATTTGTTGCTTGCCTCCTGTGCCAACTTTATTGTATCATACACATCTACCTTCATTAACCTAACCACTGTATCAGTCCATCTCATCAATCATCTCCCTCTCTTTCTCTGTGCCTCCACCTTCCCAGGCATGATGTCCTTCTCCAAGGACCAGTCCCACCTTGCAACATGCCCAAAATTTGTCAGACAAAGTCCGTGATCTCAAGGAGCATCCTGGTTTCACCCTCTCTAGGATGAACCTGTTTGTTCTCCTGGTACGGTATATTCAATACTCTTCTCCAACACCACAGCTCAAAGCTATCATCAATTCTCTGTCATCCCTAGTCATTGTCCAGCTATCTGATACATAGCAAGCTATTGCTGTTGTACTTAAGCTCATCACTGCACTCATTGTATCAACCTATCTTGTTGAAACATTTCTCTTACCAATACTTCTTTTCAGAGCATGATTTTATTTTTTTTTTCAAGGACTGTCATCTTCTGATAACACGACCAAAGTTTGTGAGATGAAGACTTTTAATCCTTGCTAGAGGAGTACTCTGGCTACACTTTGTACAAAACTAACTTACGTGATCTGTTGATTGTTATTGTGTCCTGTGAATCAACTCATAGCTGACTCGCCAGTGGCTTTTCAGAGGCCGTTAATCACATAGAGAGAGACTGCTCTTCCTCCTTCTGTGGAGCAGCTGGTGGATTCAAACTGCTTGCCTTTGGGATTACAGCACAGCTTCTTAACACTAGCCTCCAGAGTTCTTTTGGTAGTCAGGGGTAAAGATAATATTCCTCACCAACATTTGGACTAAAAAGCATTAATTCTTTGGTCTTGTTGTTATGTGTCATCTCATAGTGCGCTTTTGTACATGCATAAAATATTACAAAGTAAAAATCAAACTATAAACTACTGAAAATAGTTTTATATCACAACCTAATGTCAGTTTGAGGACTAAGGTGCATCTGACTCAGACTATAGTATTTCAAATCACTTGCTATGAACCTGAGAACTGGTTAATGAATAGGGATGATAGAAGAAGAATTGATGCCTTTGAGCTCTAGAGTTAGAGAAGAGCACTGAACATCCCATGGACAGCCAAGAGAACAAACAAATATGTCTTGGAGAGGGTGCAGCCAGAGTGCTCTTTGGAGACAAGAATGTCGAGGCTTTACATCACATACTTTGGGCATGTTTCTAGGAGGGACTATTCCTTGGAGGGGACATGATACTGGGAAGGGTGGAAGGTTGGTGAAGGAGAGAAAGTCTCTCAGCCAGTGGATTGACATGGTGACTGCTGCAATGGTTCTTGCGTGTTAGGAAGTATGAGGATGGTGCAGGATACAGCAGAGATCAGGTCTTTTGTTACTGGAGTCGCTATGAGTAGTACTTGACTTAGTGACACCTAACAACAACAACAGTGGTACAAGAGTGAAAAAGGAAATGGAAACATTTGTCTGAACTTGTGTTTTTCACCTGGATACACATACAACTACATAGCACTGTATAGATCTGTCCACTAAGATGCCTAAGACAATTGTATTCCTTCATAGTAAAAATGACTCTTAAAATATAGCTATCAAGTGCCATGTGAGGCTCTCTTTTACTTTATGATTTGAATAAAGCAATAATAAAATGATTTTAATTTGGTTGGGAACATTTGAATTGCTGTTGATTATTTTTAAATGCAGATGGGTGCCACAAGTATTTTGCTGAAGATTTCTAGACTATTCAAACCCACTCACATTCTTTGTGGTAGACGTCATGGGTTAGAGATTTAAATAATGTTCTGGAAAGTGCTTTCATAAAAACTGAAACCATGAAATTTAGATGAGGCACTTCTATGTAATAAACAGGGTCATCAAGAATGATGATAAGGGTTGATTTTACAGAAGATATCATTGCCAATAATTGTTATTAAAGTACTCTGACATGCTATTGATGTTTATACAAATATATCTTTAAAAAAATTAAGAGGAAAATTGCTTTTGAAGAAGTCCAGAAAAGGAGGAGGATTGAAAAGCAAGCTATGCAAGCTGTTAACAGTGGTTGAAGCTGAAATGAAAGTTCTTGAATTCATTATGACTTCCACTTAAGTGGTATGTACAATTATTTTGTAATAAAATAGGCAATGATACTGGACTAAAAATAAAAACAATCAAAATAAAATTGTCAATATAACTTAATCTTCAGAATTGTGAAAATATTTGCAGGCATTGAGTTAATATAAGTAAACTACTTTTTTGAACTTATCTTTAATCCGTGGCCCTCAGGCCTGTTTTTAATTTTTTTTTTATTAAACATTCTTCTAGATCATATAGCCCTGGTCTGACCACTTGCTGTAAAGAGATAAATCGTGGTTGCTGTGATGCTAAGCACTGTGGCACTGATGTGCCAAATGAGATAATGGTTACCCATAGTGCGTAGTATTTCGAGGAGCTCCCCAATTAAAACAAGTATGGAAGCAGGAGTGGCATCCACTTCTAAAATAGCTTGTCTCCGAAAACCCTATGAACCTGGAGAAAGGATGAAAGCTACAGAAGTGTCCAGGTGTTTCATTCATGGGATCCCTAAGAGTTGCCTAAGACTCAACAACACACAACAACAACATTTTACACACACTCTCTCTCTCTCTCTCTCTCTCTCTCTCTCATATTTTCTTTTCCACACATCTGTCCATTCCCTCTTGGTTATTACTTATTTTCTTTTAGTATCTCTTGTTATGTAACAAAGAAATTCAAAAGAAAAATGTGAATCTGTAATATAACTTGCTATTTCTTTATCCTACAATTTAGTTCAACAAATATTAGGTGAATGTCAGACAACGGCATGCTGGTGAAAAAGTAATGAGTTAAGTAAGATACCTTTCACACAATGTTTGCAGTTTAAAGAAAAAAGGAGATCAAAGCAGGTTAAATGGAGAATGAAAAAGAGGAAACGGAAACAGTGAGTTTGTTCAAACTTCTAAAGTACTTTTTCCTCGAAGGAGAAGAGAGGCGAAATGAATTAGACTTAGATAAAGAAAGTCCTTCTATTTTTTGAAGTCACATTTCAATGCATGTTAAGGTATGGAAAACTAAGCAACAGTAATAAAACTATGGACAGAAAAAGAAAAGAAGAAATAGCTATAGGTACACTACCTTTTAAGAACTAGGTGATGTGGGATTTACAGGGAAGATAATGAAATACATTTAAAAGGTTAGTAATTATAATAGGAATTAAGACATGATTGTGTGGATATAAAGAAGAATGTCTGCTAAATTTGATGATTTCTGATTTTCTATCATAGATATAGGTCCTACAATTATTAGTCCATCTGAATGCACCATGACTTTAAGAGGTTTTGCAGTTTATGTGGTTATATAACTTGGCTGCTATGCTAATGATGTAATTATCTCCTGGGATGTCATCTGATGTGATCAAGCAGGTGAGGTATAAGGGGATTAACTTTGTGTTTTATATCCTTATTCAGATAACAATCATAATTTAATATAATATTATTTCTCTGGTTGTGGCCTGCATCACTCACTATATTACAAGAGAGAAAAGAAAAGAAGCAAGCAGAGAGGAGAGATCTTTGTACCATGAAGGAAAAAGAGTCAGGAATGGAGTGTATCTTCGGTGGTTGGAACTTTGCATTGAAAACATCCTAAACGTAGAGGACAACTGATGAGAAGATATATGAATATTTCCAAGGACATGGAATCCACAAATGTTAAATGATGACAATGATTGCCCATAAAATTGGCAAACAGAAATTTTCATCTTGAGCTGGTACCCTGAAATCTATCCTCCAAACTCTTAATGAATAAATGTATGTTGTTACAGCCATCTACTAGTGGTGTTTTGGATAAAGAATGGATAGATAATAAACGTATTTTCATTTTATTCAGAGTCTAGTTAAAAAAAAAAGTAGTACCTGTGAGAAGAAAAATGGCCAAAGTTTGAAGAAAAAGAGAAACATCAGCAGAAAAAAGTCCTTATTAACAGAGCAAACACAAGCACACTTTTCTGAAGTATACTTTTCTTGAGTCTTTTAGCAGCATTAAAATTATGAAATAGTGCAACAATGAATGAATGAGAACCCAGA
This sequence comes from Elephantulus edwardii, assembly GCF_000299155.1. Lineage (NCBI taxonomy): Eukaryota > Metazoa > Chordata > Mammalia > Macroscelidea > Macroscelididae > Elephantulus > Elephantulus edwardii. The sequence continues at coordinate 10,208,656 of NW_006399773.1, forward strand.
ATTTCTGTAAATGTTCAT
>NW_006399773.1:10208773-10222604 GCF_000299155.1 Elephantulus edwardii
AAAAAATTATGAAATAATTATGGAAAAATGAAATAAGTAAGAATGTGGAAAAATAATTGGGGAGTGGTTATATTAAAGTGAAATTATACTGAATAAAAAAGAAAATGTTGATTTAGTAGGGATGAATAAACCTATGAAGATAACAAATATTATGGATTAAATTTCTAAAAAAAGCAGGGAATACTGCTGTTATTAATTTTGTTTTTAGCTGTCATTCCATTGACTCAAGTTCATAGCAACTACTGGAGAATCAACCATTGCCCAGGACTGGGTTGTCACCACGAGTCCCAGTATGCTTATGGCCATTGTTTTGATTGTAAAATAAATTAATTTTATTGTGGGTTCAATTTGTGTTTTCTGAGCCTCTTCTAAACATGACGTGCTTTTCTATACATTAACCTTTCCTCATGATGTGTCAAAAATGGGAGAAAATCTCACTGTTCTAGCTTCTTGAGTTTTAAAAAGAGCTAGAGTTAGTAGGCTTAGAAGGGACTCACTAGTCATCAAGTCAAGTCTTACTTAAAGCGACCTTCCATCAGATTTCCACTAGGCGGACACTGTTCTTATTTTTCTTTAGGAAACATGGTAGATCCTAACTGCTGTAAAAGTACAACCTTTGAGTTCCCAGTAAAATTCACTATGGAGTAAGCAGTCAGATCTCACCATGCTTTAGAGAGAGTATCCTTTCAACTAAGCTACTGCCACAAGGCAGTATTAAAGTAAAATGTAATGCAAAAACTCAGTCGTACACTAGTGACACTGAGGTCACAAGCTTGTAAAAGAACTCTTCTGTTTTAATCTTTAATGTTATAGCAAACACTAGAGATGAGTGTTGGACCCTGAGGGAGTTTAAGGCCCACTGGAGGGAAATTCACTTGAATGTCAGTGATAGAGAGGACAGCAATATTGCCTGTATTTTCACAGTAGAAACAGTCATTGAACTTGTTGCACAGTGTTGCAGCTAGAGTGAGATATGTGAAGCACTGTGAGATTAAATAAGTCAGGAGAAGGCTAGGAAAAGTCTTGGCAAAGGTTTAAAATGGTGCACTTATCATGAGAGTGTAGACTGACAGCGTTGACAGCTCCAGATCTTGTATGGGAAATCTATTTACTTCAACTTCAGCTGTCATTGTCTCCACAGCCACTTCTCTGCTGCTATAAACTCATACTTTCTGTTAGACAGATAGATTGACAGGTGATAAAAATAAAAAAAATAAAAAAAAACAAGGGGAGATTCAGATTTTTCAATAGCATAATGAAAGTTCAAAACACTGCACCTGAAGCTTTGTTTCTTAAGACACATATTTCCTGCTAGATTTAGACTCGTAATAAAGCTAGTGGGGAAAGCACTTGCCAGACTAGTTCCATGTGTATTCAGGATGAAAACATACAAATACACATGCATACTCAGGTATACACCTTTAAAACAAACAAATTGTATGAATTATCAGTAAAATAATTTTCTGATTTTTTTAGAGAATATAGATACTGCTATTTGGTCTGACAACTGCTGTTTGATTTTATCATGGAAAAAAAATCATAAGCAAAGAATCCCTAACTGAATGCAAGGAATAATCTCAGATTTCTTATTAGAAAGTTTATGCAGAATAAATACATGCTTATTAATTACATCTGATCTAAAATATAAGCTATATTTCAATAAAACAGAAGGGAAAAAACTTAATAACTTATTCTGTGTATTCCATTCCCTGAATAAACCCCAAACCAAAAATCATGGACTTCTTCTTCATTCTGACTCATGGCTGACCCTCAGATGGGTTTCTGAACCTATAAGTTGCACAGGAAAGCCTCTAATAGATTTTTTCCCCTCTGTAATAATTTCTTTTTATTTCTACACAGTTTGTTTTAGAAAGATCAACAAAGTTTTGTAGAAATGAAAACTGTGCTACTAATTCAAATGTTGTATTAACAGTGCAACTCTAATTTCTGTAAAATTATAATTTGTTAATCTTTTTACAGCAAAATGTGTGGAAATACAGTATTGCAGAAATGAAATTGTAAAAAAATCCTCTGAAAACCCAACAGAGTACCAAGTATAAGTTGGTTCCAAATTGATGGCACATAACAATAAGAATGCAACAAAGTGATAATTTCTATATTTTAGTAAACCCATTGCCTTGCAAATTGTCATTCATATATAAAATGAAAAACAAATGTGACTGTAGAAAAATGAGGTCTGTTTAGAAAAACTATGATAAAATAATCAAAATATTACTGGTTGATTAAAAAAACCTCTACCAATAAATTCAAAATAGTAATTATAGCTTGTTAAATGAACATATTTGTAATAAATAAATAAAACCACTCTAGCTAAGTTTTTAAAAAGTGATGCTTTAAATATATAAGTTGAAGGACCAGAGGAATAAATACGATTTACTTGCTTATTAAATTACAAATCTGTTGTCAAGGACCTTTATACAGTGATATTGTTGTTGTGGTAGTTGTTGATTGCCTTGGAGTCAAACACGGCTCATAGCTACCCTATGAACAAAAAGGCCTGAAGCCCCTCTACAACTGTCAACATTTGTCAAAGTTCATAGAGTTTCCAGAGGCATGTTATTTAGGAAATGGATGCCACAGTGATAAAGGGCAAGTTGTGCCTGATCCAGGCAATGGCATTGTTAATTGTTTCCTGTACACGCAAAAGTTTGACAATAAATAAGGTGACCAAAAAAGTATTTTATCTATGAAAATGTGATGCTGATGAATAGTATCAAATATTCTATGGCCTGCTAAAGGAACAAACAAATCTGTTTTGGAGGAAATTCAATAATGGTGCTTCTTATTGGCAAAGATGATGAAACTTCAATCCCCTACACCGTGGGCATGTTGTCAGGAGGGATGAATTCTAGAAAAAGAGCATTATGCTGGGAAAATTACAGGATCAATGAGAAAAGGAGGAAGACCCCCAACAAGACAGATGAATTGATATAGAGATTGCAGTAATGGGTTTTAGCATGGTGGATACTGTGAGGATAGTAAAAGATAGGGAAATTTCAATCTGTTGTTCATAGTATTGTTATGAGTTATAGTTATAACAACAAAAACATTAGCTAAATAAATTGCTGTAATTTTCTGATCATTTCCCTGAATAATTTGTTTATTACTTATGGAATCCTGGGGTTCCATATTGTTGAAGAAATTGACCATAAAGTTCAAATTCACCTAGCTTCCCTACAATACAAAAAAGTGGAAAAGACCAAACAATATCATTAATATATATGCAATCAAAATGCAGCTGAAAGTTAAAAACCAGAACAGTATATAGACCAGGAACTGCCGAAAGTTCAAGCAGGATTAAGGAGAAGCCATGGCACCAAGGATATCATTACTGACATCAGATGGATTCTGGCTGAAATTTAAAAATACCAGAAGAATGTCTATTTGTGCTTTATTGACAATGCAAAGACATTGGACTGCCTGGATCATAACAATTTACAGCTAACAATGAGAAGATTGGGAATCTCACAGCACTTAATTGTGCTCATATGAAACCTATACCTAGACAAAGAGGGCAAACTGAGCAATGGGAGACATCGTGGTTTAAAATTAAGGAAGGAGTGCATCAGGTTTGTATTCTCACTCCGTACCTATTCAATCTGTATGCTGAGCAAATTATTCGAGAAGCTGGATTCTATGAAGAGGAATATAACATGAGGACTGGAGGGAAACACTTCAATAACTTGCATTATGCAGATGACATAATCTTGCTTGCAGAAATTGAGGAGAACTTGAAGCACTTGTTGCAGAAAATCAAAGAATACAGTCTTCAATATGGACAGTATTTCAGTGTCAAGAAAACAGATTCTTACTACTGGACTGATAGGCAACATCATTATAGATGCAGAAAAGATTGAAACTATCAACAACTTTAACTTACTTGATTCCACAGTTAACAGTCTTGGCACAAGCAGTTAGGAAATTAGGAGAGGTATTGAGAAAGACTTCAGAAAGGGACCTCTGCAAATTATTGAGGAATAATATCAGTTTGGGGACTAAGATGCATTTAATTCAGGTCATGGTCTTTTGAACACTTGCTATGTATCTGAGAGCTGGACAATGAATAAGGATGACAGAAGAAGAAATGATGCCTTTAATCTGTGGTGCTGGGGAAGAGGACTGAACATCCCTTGGACTCCAAGAGAACAAACATGTCTTGGAGAAGGTGCAGGCAGATTACTCTTTGGAGGCAATGCTTCACCTCACATATTTCAGGAATGTTTCTAGGAGGGATTATTCCTTGGAGAAGGACATGATTCTCAGAAAGGTGGAAGGGTGGTGAAGGAGAGAAAGACCCTCAACCAGAAAGACTGACGAAGCTGCAATGGGCTCTATTGTGTCAGGAAGAATAAAATGGCATAGGATAGGACAGGTTTCAGGTACGTTGTTCATAGGGTCTTTATGGGTCATACTCAACTTAGCGACACCTAACAACAACATATATCTTATATGTTGATGTTAAATATCATCAAGTTAACGTTGTGTTATCTTATGCCAACCCCTTCCTCCTGATCTACATGCTGAGCTTATTCATACAATCACTGTGTCGATTCATCCTATTGGGCTCTGGTGACCTAGTGAGTAAATAAGTGAGTAAGGAGTTACACCATCAAATCAGAGGCAGGTAGGTGGGTTGGATCCATTAGATACTCAGAGATAGAAAGATGGGTAATCTCCTCTTAAGTGATTTTCAGCTTTTGTGGAAGGTCAGCTGCCGCGGGGTGCTCCAGTCGGGAGGGGCTTATAAGCCTGAGGTCTAGGGTCTCGAAGAGGGAACACGAAGGTGGGTAAGAAGTTCGGTGAAAGGACGACGAAAGAACACAAGACAGTCAAGTGATCTTGATGATTTTAATTCTGAGTCACTCTAATTCCCCTTCTTCTTTCTTCCCTGCTTTTCTTTTTCCTTTTCCCTGCTTATTACATTTTACATGATACATTTATATTCCATTTTTACAAGTAGAGGCTTAATCAATAGCCAGAAAAACAACAAAAATAATAAAGTTTACATTATTTTCTTGCACACAGCTATTTTTTATGGTCATGGTTCCTTGGAGAGCATGAAAGGCTATTCTTTATGGTCATGGTTTTTTGGTAATTGGAGAGCTTGGTAGACAATGGCTTTTTGCTTAAACGTTTTTTTTTAAACCTGTTCTTCAACCTGGTTTGGTAGCAAAGTTACAAAGTAAAAAAGTTACATTTTAAATTTAAGCTGATACATTTTACGTTTTTTGCTAAATTTACAATATTATTTATTTCCATTCAAAAGACAACACTTTTACACTTTCCATTATTCCAGGGGTGATCACTATCTCAATAAGGGGGTTCTGGTTTATAAAAAAGATATTTTGGGTCATAATATCGCCTAAATTCATCATTCTAATCTCATGTTTCATGATTTATTTTACCACTTATACCTTTCATAACATGTTCCCTCTGGTCACTTTCAAACCTTTTGAAAAACATATCCCAAAAACCATCAGGGTGTTTTGCATTAAATTCATCATATTTTCCAGTATATGGAAGAGGTTTATCTGTAGGCTCTGGAATTCTGTAAGGGCCTCTCCCAATAGGGGGCTGCCACAAACAACCATTACCTAACAGATAAACAATTCTTCCACCTGGTGTTCTCATGGTGGGGGGCAAGGGTTTGGGTTTTTCCTTTGAAGGAGTTCTTATAAGCCCTAGAAATTTAGGAGTCTCTGGAGTGGTCATCTCTAGGATTTCCACCATTAATTCTTTTTGTTATACTGCATCCATGAATTCCCTTAAAATCATATTGTTCTTGAGAAGTTTTAGTAAGGCTAAAAGAACCGGAGGTAATGTTTGTGTATCAAAGTCGTCACCTCCATTTAGTTCTTTCTGGGAACATCTAACAAACTTTTAGTAGGAACACTTTGTGTAAAAAACACAGCCTTTTCCCCCTGTCCCACATAGAAAACACAAAGAGACAATAGAAGAGAAATTACAGAAAGGCCAAGAACAATCATGGAGAAAGCACACGTTCGGAGAGGCTGACTTCCTTGAAGTTTTTGCCTCAATCGAGTGATTTTGTCACTCAGACTCCCTTGTAGTTGGTGTGGCAGTCAGCTTTATGTTAGTTTTGACTAAAAGCAGTAGATAGATAGATGATAGATAGATAGATCCTAGATAAAGAGATGCAGAGGTATTTCACACACATAAAATTGATTAAGTATAATAGCATTGTTTTGCAAATTTTGTTTTAAAAATCAATAGTTTACTAGTAGAACCATTATACTTTCTTTTAGTAATGTGAGAGTAATGATGATCTTATCCTACTAGTTGATAATCATTTCTTCTAATACAAAATGCAGGTGTAGATAGGAATAAAATTACTTATCATTAAATCCAATTTATGTCTATACCTAAGTATTCTACTAAAGAAATGATTGTTTCTTGTGTTCATTTTAGGGTATGAGCCTAATGGATATCTGTTAAGTACTATTCATTTAAAAGAATTACATTATAATTTTCCTTGCTCTTTAAGAGTTAGGCAATAACAATAATAAAAGCAAAAATTTAAATTTAACTAATGGAAAATACATTATCCATTACAGTAGATCATAGCAATGTTATTTGACTGCATGTTAGAATCCATCAGAGAGTTCTGAAAATACCAAACTCAGTAGAGATGATTCTGGGTTTTTCTATGAAATAATTGACAATCGCAGTGCTTGCGTAGTAACTAATAACTTCATTATAATTAAAAATGAGAGGATAAATGAATGGAACATATTAAGTATTTCAATAATATGAGACCTATTATCTTTTTTGTGTGTAAATCTAATAAACTACCTTTGAACTATTGAATAATCTTACAGAGAACTATCCCTTGTTCCTTGATTTATGGAATATTACTTATTTGTATTAAATATGTTTAGTTTCATATGCATGTTTTGTTTTAAAATATAATAAATGAATTTACATGGGATTTTTTTAAATGGAAAAATATAAAGTAGATTAAAAAATAAATGTATTTACAATTATCAGAAATTAAAGAAAATAATAAAAGAGTATCAGAAGAAAGATCCTGCTGAAGATTATCCAGAAATAACTGGGACAGTACATCAACAGATAATTGACACATGTGCAAGCCATGACACTAGGGACCTCATGGACAAAGATAGATGATCTTTGCCAACAACAGATGGTACCAGAGGAATGTCTGTGTTTCATTGACTATACAAAGCATTTGACTGTGTGGTCACAACAAATTGTGGCTAACCTTGAGAAGAATGGGAATCCCAGAACACTTAATCATGCTCATGAGTACTTATATATGGACCAAAAAGAAGTAGTCAGAACAGAGTGGAAAACACTGCATGGTGTAGGATCAGGAAAACCGAGTGTCAGAGATGAATCCTATCTCCATACTTTTTCAATCTATTTGCAGAACAGATTGTTCAGGAGACCAGACTTTACAAGGAGGCATGTGGCATCAGGAATGGGGGAAAACTCATCAACAACCAGCATTATGCATATGACACAAACTTGCTTGTTGAAATTGAGGAAGATATGAGGTGTTTGCTGCAGAAGGTAAAGGATTGTAGTATTCAATATAGATTGAAGCTCAACGTCAAGAAAACAAAGATTCTCACCACTGGGCCAATTGACAGCACCATGATAGATGGAGAAGAGATTGAGATTGTTCAAAACTTCTGCTTGCTTGGTTCCACAATCAACACTCTTGGCATCAGCAGTGAGGAAATAAAAAGACAAATAGCATTGGGAAACTCTGCTGTCAGGGACCTCTTTAGAGTGTTGAAGAACAACAGTGTCAGTCTGGAGACTAAGTTACCATGACCATGGTCTTGGCAAGTAAGTGTTATGCAACAGAGAACTGGGCAATGGCTATGGATGATAGGAGAAAGATTGATGCTTTTGAGTTGTGCTGCTGAAAAAGAGTGTTGACTGGCCGGAAAACAAACAAGTCTGTCCTGGAAAGGATTAAATCAAGCTGTTCCCTGGAGGCAAGGGTTTTGGAGCTCCATCTCACATACTTTGGACACATTGGTGAGGAAGGACAAGTTCTTGGAAAAGGACATCATGCTTGGAAGGATAGAGGTACAGCTCAGGAGAGGAAGACCCAGGACGAGATGGATTGACTCAGTGACTGGAGAAATGCTCTTAGGTCTGTTGGAGATGGTGATGTTGGCTTAGGACAGGGAACAGTTTAAATCTATTCTCCATAAGGTCACTATGAATGGCAAGTGACTCAGCAGCACATGACAACAACAAAGAAGATAAAATGGAACAAATTAACAAATATTTTTAAAGAATTATATTGAGTGATGAAAAGTATATAAAACCAAGATAAAATTATAAAAGGTTGGGTAAACTTGCACTTTAATCACTCAATTTCATAAAACAAGTCTATAGTTGTGTACATTTTTAAACCCCTAAGTCCAAATTATAACACGAAAGTAAATTAATAAAAATTATTATAAAACCAAATGAGAATAATTGTTTAAGATAAGTATGTTTATAGCAATATTGTTTATAATATCTGAAAAGGTAGGAAAAATATTCCTAAAATAAAGTAGCATATAAGCTAAGGTGCATTTAATCATATAGATCTAATTATTTTCTGCAATCTCAATAATAAAATGAGTGTACTATCATTTTAACAGTACAAGTAGAAATTATATTTGGGTAACAATTTTGCAAGTCTCAAAAATTTATATAAGAAGATAGAGTAAATGTTAAAAAAGAACGTTACATACTTTTACATCTGAATAGTATCTGCGCTACATTCCCAAAGAACAGGGTTTGAATCCACAATTGCTCCATTGGAGAAGAACGGACAATTACCTCCCCTATGTTTTACGTCCTCTGAAAACCTACTGAAAAGTTAGCTATGAGTCAATTCTGACTCGACAATACACAAAAACAACAATATCACCAGTTTTTTGTTGTCTTTTCTGACTTTTTATGTTTGTTAATAGCTGCAAGATAGAATTTTATCCAAGAAACATTTCATTTCATGGATTAAAAGTAAAAATGAGTATTTTCATTATTACCAAAGAAATTCCAGTAAATAGGACTATTATGAAGAAGAAAGTGGCATCAGAATTGGAGAAAAACTCCACTTGGAAATCAAGTTGTTCAATGGAGTCAAGGATTTTGAAGCTCTGTCTCACATACTTTGGACATATTGCCTTGGAAAAGGACTGGATTGGAAGGGTAAAGAGTCAGTTAAGAAGAGGAAGACCAAGGGAGCACTGGTGGCCTACAGGCAAGAAGCTGCACTGCAATCCCAGAGGTGTGTGGTGCGAATCCACCAGATGTTGTACTGGAAAAGTAGGGACAACTTCCTCCTGCACCAGTCAAATCTGATTTGACGGTATGCACAGACACAAAAATAGTAAAATAAAATTTAAAAAATTAAAAAAAAAAAGAGGAAGACCCTGGATGAGAAGGACTGACACAGAGATTTTGACAATTGGGTCAGATGTGTCAGAGAGAGGTTGGCTCAGGATAGGGCAAGGTTCAGAGCTCTTGTTCACAGTTGACAGCACTTAACAACGATAGGAACATCTTAGAACTATTGATTTTTTTTCCATGCCTAAATAAATTTACAGGTCAAAAATATCATGAAAATACACTCCATAAAATATGGTTATCTAAATTATCACTCAACTCAAACTATTTGTAGAAAGAAATATTTCCCTTTCTTTCAGTCTCACCCTCTGACCTTTGTTGTAATCTACTTGGAGGTTACTAGTTGTAACCTGCTTTGCTGAGTTACAGCCTACTTGTAGCTGACTCCCAACACATATTCAAGACTGTAAATCAGAATGGAGGAAATTGACAACCTGTCTAGCTGAGCTCTATAGAGACTTCCCTAACAGATATTTTAGTAATTACAGAAAGGAGACATCGTGGTATAATAGTGAAGAGGTTGGCTATTAACTAAAAGATTAGTGATGTGAGCTCACCTGCAACTCTGAAGACGGAAGAGAAGATGGACTGCTTTCATAAAGATTGCAGCCTTGCAAACTAATGGGGCAATTCCATTCTGTTCTCTAGGATTTCTATGATTGAAAGTGACTTGAGAATGCAGCAACGACATCAACAGTGACACTGAGAGTACAGATATCAGGGTCACTTCTTCTCAGACAATCAAACTGAATGATTACTTTATAAACCCTTTGGCAGAAATAGAAAGTTCTGGTGGCTTCTTTATTTCTTGCTTTTTCTGATTTTTCACCATAACATCTTTGTTCAAGACCGTAAGTATCACTTAGCATGATAAATCAGTACAGGAGAAAAAAAATTGTTTATTAATTAACATAAAAATGTTAAAAATAACAACAACTCACACTCAAAATATAAGAGAAAACAAACCCTGCTAATTCTTTTCTCTTTGACTAATTGCATTGTTTATTAGACACATTAGTTGAACTCATCACCATTAAGAAACAGCTTTACACCTAATACAATTTTTCTAAATAATAGTATAGTTTCTGAATTTAAATCATTTTTTTTTAAAAATCTCCATAAGAATAAGAAAGAAGAATACTTTTGCATTTAACAAGGATGTGAAATACTGAAATTCAGGGATAAATTGTTAACGATAAATTATGATCAGGAAAATGGAAAGGCAGTATAATTCTGACCTTGTCTTTGTTAAAACTGGATGTTTTACTCACATGACAGAAGCTTGCAAGCAGGATGCCAACTTAACAAGTGTTATTGCCACTGATTTCCTCAGGAATGGAAATGCAATGAATGAAAAACCTAACTCGCATTGTTTTTCAATAAATTTTAGCTTTCTTGTAAAATGTGTTCTCCAGGGCATCTTAGTCAGTTTAAATTATAATCGTTTGACTGCTGACTATTACTGCAGCAACTTTTAAAACTGTATTTGTGGCTATAAATTGGCTCTGAGTCAGATTCCATGCAAGGTGAGAAAGGGCATTCTGAATGTCCTACCTTTTTTCCTCATCTAACTAAAACGTAAAATAAAATAAACGCTCATCAATTTACTTGCTGGATTGCACTTCAAAATAAAAAAGGGGGAGGGTGACCCATTACTTTCTTGAGCAAAGAAGTAAAAAAAAAAACAAAAAGAAAAACATGTTTCTACTCCACCAAAGCAAGTTTTAAGATTAGCTAGCATTTTATATAACCTTGTGAAACATATTCTGATTAGCATTGACCTTCCTTTTCACATGGAGAGAATTGTATAAGCCAGGTAGGAAATGAAGTCTCAAAGGTAAAGTAACAGGTCAGTAAAGTCAAGCGTTTAATCAGATAATGGAAGCCTATGTCATTAATAAGTATGTCATTTGCTTCAATAAAGGCATAACTTTAAGAAATCAAATCAGCCCTTAATGCCCTGAATAACTCTCATTCCTCAAGCCCGCAAAATCTTCCCTATCACCTGTACCCTTTAATGGCTTTTCCTTTTTTATTTCTACAACACATATTTCTCTGTATTCCTTATTTTTTACACTGAACTTAAAAGGCCTATTATATTGATTTGCAAATGTTTTCCATATGGTTAGTTGTGTCTTGTTAATTGTAAGGCTCTTAAGACCTTGAAATGTACCTTATTAGCAAGTTTCTAAACAGAGAGACTTCTAAGGTGCCAAAATACATTGATACCAAATGAAGTTCAATTGTTACTATGATCAAAGAGATACTCAACTAGATATAGATAAATTTCAAAAGTAAAATGTGCATATTATAATAAATTCTTTATCAATTTATTATTGTCAGTGCTACTATTAAGCCTATTTTGAAGTGCTTCGGCATAAGAACTGTTTTCATAGGTCATCCTCCAATGGGTTTTTGTTGTTATTTGCTATCAAGTTGACAACAATTGATAGCTACCCTATGAACAACAGATCTCCACCTTGCCCTATCCTGACCCAGCCTCACTGTCTCTGACACACCTGACCCCATTTTGTCACAGTTAATTCCAAACATAATTTGTCTTTTGATTTTCTGACAGCAGGTGTTGAACATGGATCAAAGCAAGATGAAATGAGTATCAACCTCAATCTTTTCACCACCTGTTATGATGCTGGCGATCAGACTTGTGGTGAGGATTTCTGTTTTCTTGATGTTGAGATGCAATCCATGATGAAGGTTGCAGTATATACTTTAATCACCCCTCAGATTTGGCAAGCAAGGTATAACACAGATTGTTGATGAATCGTCCTCTCATTGTGATGCCACATTCTTCATAATGTCCAGACTCTCCAATGATAAGTTCAGCAAATAGACTGAAAAAGTATGGCGTAAGGATATTTCTGTTTCTTGATTTTGAACCATTCAGTGTTCCACTGAAAACTTCTTGGTGTAGATATAGGTTTCGTAGGTGCACAATCAAGTTCTCTGGGTTTCCCATTCTTCTCAATGTTAGCCACAATTTGTTGTGATCCACACAGCCAGATATCTTTGCCTGGTCAGTAAAATGCAAATAGACCTCCTTCCGGTACTCTCTGTTTTCAACCAAGATCCAGTAGGCCTTAACAATGATATCCCTAGTGCAGCAGCCTTTTCTAAATCAAACTTGTACTTCTGGCAGTTCTCTGTCGATGTACTGTTCCAGTCATATATATTTTTTCAATATAATATTCAGCAAGATTTTGCTTGAATGTGATTGTTGTAATATTGTTTAATCATTTTCACATTGCATTGAAGAATCATTTTTTGGGAGTACAATAAATATGGATCTTTTCCAATCAGTAGGACAGTAGCTACCTTCTAGATCTTTTGGCACAATTTTTTTAATCACATCCAGGGCTACGTCTCTGTTGAAAAATGCCAATTAGTATTCCATCAATTCCTGAGGTCTTATTTTTTCTTTCAATTCCTTCAGAGTAGCTTGAACTTCTTCCTTTATTACCATTGGTTTTTAATAATCTTCTACTTTCTGAAATGATTCTGTATCAGCTAATTTTATATAGTACAGTGATTCCATGTTTCTGGTGGGTTTTTTGTTGTTGTCCTTTGTTTTGTTGTTTGTTTGTTTTTTATCCTCTTTTGATGGTTCCTGGATCATTCAAGATTTTGTCCATTGCATCTTTATGTATTGCAACTTGAGGCTTGTATTTATCCTTTATTTTCCTTATTGGGAAAAATGTTTAGTGAGATTTCCCTTCAATTCTGAATCCAGCTATTTGTACATTTCACTATATTTTGGCTTGTCTTCACACACTGCCCTTTGAAATATTCTGGCCACCTCTTTAACATGCTCATTTCTTCCCTTTCTTTTGGCTTCTGGCATTCTAGTGCAATAGTCAGAGTCTCTCCTGAAATCCATTTTAGTCTTGTCTTCCTCCTCTGTATTTGCAATGACCTTTTGCTTTCTTCATGGGTGTTTTCCTTGATATCATCCCACAGCCATCTGATACTAATGATCAATTATTAATACCTATCCTTGAGAAGGTTTTTAAATTCAGGTGAGATAGACTCAAGGTTATATATTGGTCCGTGTGGACTTGTTTTAACTTACTTTAGCTTCACTTGGAATTTGTACATAAGTCGTTCATGGTCCATTCCAAAGTCAGCACCTGTCCTGCTTTTCAAGGCTGATTGTTGAATGCCTATAATTCCTTCCACAAATGTAATCAATTTTATTCCTGTGTAAAAAAATTAATTTCTAGATCCATCTTGAAGTACAACATCGTGAGTGTCAAGATTATATCCATATGCTTACAAGGAAGTATAGTGAATACCACTATCATATGCACCAAAAACCAGAGCCAAAGAAGAAGAAATAGATTATTTCTACCAACTTTTACAGTCGGAGATAGATCGAACATGCAATCAAGATGCA
>NW_006399773.1:10225014-10225548 GCF_000299155.1 Elephantulus edwardii
TTTATAAAAGTTATTTGCACTTTATAAATCATTGATTGTACAAAATTCTAGACTGTAAATCTCATGGAACATGTCTTTTCTTTCTCCTCAGAAGCAGCTGATGGATTTGAACATCTGTAATTTATTTGGCGGTGTAACTCATTACTAGTTCCTAAATACTGATGAGTATGAAAAGAAAATTAATAACAATTTCATTTTTATCTTTATTATATGTGTCCAAACAGAAATTAATCAAACACAAAATCCAAATATGATTAGATTTTGGGTTTGCTAAATTTTGTAAATTTAAACCTATTACTCTGCAAAGTACACACATATATGTACTTTTTCTATCATGTAAGATGGAGAGGAGATTATTTCTTCTTGAATGGATTCACAATAAACACATTCGACACCAAAAGCAAGGAAATCAAAAGATGTATGACACTGTGGGAAAGTTTGATGTCAAGATATTTTCCCAAAGTTTTGAAGAGCAGTGATAACAGTTTGAAGACTAAGGTGCACATAACTAAACTGTAAACTCTTCAATTACTT
>NW_006399773.1:10227322-10228362 GCF_000299155.1 Elephantulus edwardii
GACCAAACTGTGCAGCTCTGCAACTGCATCCTGGCCCATCCTCACCCTTCTGCCCCCAACCGTTACCTCCTTGTACCTCCAATATGTTTTTCCCAATAAAAGGAAAAAAATAGAAGAATCAATTCCTTTGAGTTGTAGTATTAAAGAACAGTGTTGAATATTTTGGCCTACCAAAATATGTCTTGGAGAAGATACTGCCAGTTTGCTTCTTAGAGACAAGAAAGTGCAATTGTATCTCACATGCTTTGGACATGTTTTTTGGAGAGGTGGAGGATCAGCAAAAGGGAAGAAAGCACAGTGACTATCACGATGACCTTATGCTTTTCAGAGATGGATAGAGGTTCAGATCCACTCTTCTCAGGAATGTGCTGTAGTCACTATATGTTGCTATGTGTTGTAGTCGACTCAATGGCACTTAAAAACAACAGTTCATGGAACATAAATCAACTATAATGAGAACAATTAACCAAGAAGAGAAAAGCTTATGTGGTTTTATCCTTCTTTGATTTCAATGACTATTCATGTTACTCCCATGTTTTGGTAATCAATATTTGGAACTTAACATTAATTTGGTTTTGCATCCTTTGGATAACTTAATAGGTTTCTTTATATATATTACTAGATTTTTGGTTTTGTCATGAAAGAACATATCAGTTTCTATTTTAATATTACATACTTGTTGTTCTGTGTCATCAAGTTGCCTACGACTCATAGCAACCCTATGTACGACAGCCCTAAGCCCTACTCTATTCTGTGCCAAGCTCACTGTCTCCAACATACCTTCCCCTATTGCCATAGTCACTGAATCAATCCATTCACCAAGGGCTTTCCTCTCCTGCCCCATCACTCCACCTTCCCAAGCATAACATCCATTTCCAAGGACTGGTCCTTCCTTACAACATGTACAAAGCATGACTCAGAATCCTTTCCTCCAAGGAGCCTGGTTTCACCTTCTATAGGATGGGCCTGTGTGTTCTCTTGGTAGTACTTGGTATATTCAAAACTCTTCTCCAACACCACAGTTCAAAGGCATCAATTCT
>NW_006399773.1:10229671-10246663 GCF_000299155.1 Elephantulus edwardii
TATTTAATGATATAGAGAGAATAGTTTTTGTCAATAAATGATACAGAATTTAAAAAAATATACAGTAGAGAGGACTATGGAAATACTTCTGAGAAAAAAGGATACATATTTAAGCAGGATGATCAAGTTAAAACTTACTGAGAGGGAAGTATTTCAGGTAATCTTTTAGGCAATCTTTTAAAGTTCAATTATGCTGAAGATCTGTGACAAGGAATCACCCTACTTATTCAAAGAGAAAACAAATCCAATCAAGTGCAGCAAACTGGCAAGTTGATTTTGACACAATTGAACCACTTTTGTACCTTCTTGTACCAATTTTGAAGCTGTAATGGAAGCAATCTACAACGCTATGCTTTTGTAAAGTGAATAATTTCATTGAAATCACTTTTAGATTAGCAGCCAAGGGATTAAACATTGTGGCATCAAGGTTCCTTAAAGAATAAAAAAGTGCAGTAATAATGTAGCTTCTACTGTCGGAAAACTGGGTTGAAGTGAGAGAACCAAATTGACCTGTCAAGTGTCCTAACAACTGAAGAAAACTGGCCAAAATCTAAGTAATACGGAAGATGTGAACTAGTTACTGTTGTAGTGAAAGCAAGAGAGATCTGGAGAGATTTCAATTGCTCCTGGTTCCATTCATTCCAACTTTCTCCAGGAATACGTGAGAGGCTAAGTAATCAGAACAGATGTAGAAATTAACCTTATTTTTGAAATTACATTGAAAGAGGTCTCTTGGACTTTTCTAGATCCCATTGATGGAGAACAGGCTGAATGGGAAAAGCAAAAGTGGTAGAAACCTAATGAGTATTACAGAAAAATGGAGGGGAAATGGCTTCAAACCCTCATTCTCCATTTATCTCTGTTAAGGAACTTGAGTAGATGCTGCATTTAAACCGGGGCTCACAATATAGAGATGTGGGAAGGTTGGCAAGAACAAGGGTTTGGACTGAGTCCTTAGCCGAGTTCCTACATAGAGAGAGTGTATTAAACTGCGAACCAAATCTGATTGGGAAGGGAGACCTACCAAATAAAGCCTTGGAAATTGTCCATGGAAGTCGGACAAAAAAAAAAAAAAAAAGAAAGAAAAAATCAATCAAGTATTTTTACCAGGAGTCAGACTTCTCAAGCTTATTAAGTAAGAAGAATTTTGTAAGATACATAACGTTATGCAGAGCACATAGAACCTTGTAGATTTTAGACGATATGGATTTTCTATAACACATAAGGAACAATTCTGTGTGACTGAAAAATACGTAAATGATAAGCATCAGTGTGGATGGTGAAAGGATTGAGATAGTTAACAGTGTTACTTTGCTTCGCTCCAGAGTCAACACTCTTGGTACCAGCAGCCAGAAAATCAAGAGACAAATGACATTGAGAAAGTCAGCTCTCAGAGACCTCTCCAGATTACTGAAGAGCAACGACATCAGGCTTGAGACTAAGGTGCACCTGATCCAGGCTGTAGTCTTCTCAATTGCGTGCTATGCATCAGAGAGTTGGACAGTGACTAGGGATGATAGAAAGAGAATTGATGCCTTTGAGCTGTGGTGCTGGAGAAGAGTGTTGAATATACCCATGGACTGCTAGGAGAACAAACAGGTTTGTCCTGCAGAGGGTAAAACCGGGCTGCTCCTTGGAGTCAAGGATTCAAAAGCTTCGTCTGACATACTTTGGGCATGTTGCAAGGAGGCACCAATCCTTGGAGAGAGACATCGTATTTGGGAGAGTGAAGGAGCAGCACAAGAGGGGAAGACCCTCGATGAGATGAATTGATTCAATTATTGAGGTGGTGGGAGTAGGTGTGTCAGAGACATTGAGGTTGGCATAGGATAGAGCAGGGTTTAAGGTTCTTGTACATAGGGTAACTAAGAATAGCAAGCGACTCAACAGCACATAACAATAACAACAAGTAAGTAGTTACGATAACAGACCACATCATCCTATACACAGATTACAGGTCACTGTATGTATATGTTTGCACATACACACACATACCATATCATCCTATGTATACAATTCAATATATAAAAATCTGTATTGATACTACATTTTGCAAATATAATACGTGTGAGCATTTATATTTATGTGTATACACACATACACACACATTTTATGTTCTGGTCAATTAGTGGGATATATATATATATCAGTTTTATAAAGGTTTTCTAAGAGGATAGAGTCATTATTGAAGAGTATAGAAAATTTTATTTTCTTTAAGTCTGTTTGTGTAAAATATACTGCAATTGGTAAGCATATGTTGGATAAATTCTATAACAAACTAGTTCTCATTTATTGACATTAAATCTCATTGACATTATTGGGTATACATGAAATGTGTTACCAGAGAATCAGCCCCAGGTCTCCTGCATGAAAAATGAGAATTATTCCATGAAACCATTATGTGAAGTTGATTTGGCCGTATGTTCCGCTTTGATATTACTAGTATGGAGTTCTGTTCTATTCTGTCAGAGTTTTTCATTGTGTAGCAGGTATTTTCAATAATTGCTTGCTAAAATTACTATAAACTACTGAAACAAACAACAAGCAGATTTATTATCATCAATCAATCCTGACTAATAGTTATACTCCAGAATAGAGTAGAACCAATGCAAAGGACAAAAAGGCTCTAATCTCGAAGTAAATGAACTTCTCTCTTCTCTCCTCTCTTCTTTCCCTCATCCCTCTCTTCCCTCTCCTCCCTCTTCTGCCTCTTCTCCCTCTTCTCTCCTTCTCCTTTTCCTCCCCTCCCTCTCCCCCCCACCCTCTCTCTCTCTGTGTCTCAATTAATTTCCTTACAAAGTTCTTACACATTGTGTTTCACACTATTCCTCATTTATATTGTGTTTCATATAATCATTCTAGTGATGCACCAATTTTATAAAATTGATCACCATTGGAACTTGCCCATCATTACTTCTTTTCACCCGAATCCTTTCCATTTCCTTCCTTCCATTCTCCCACTCGCCAAACTGTGCAACTCTATGGTTTCAAGCCTACCCATCCTCACTCCTCTGCTCCCCCCCCCAACCCCCATATGTTCCATACATGCTTTGCTAGTGATCCTTCTATTTTTATATGTTACACATATTGCATGTTCTTAGCAGTTTTTGACCTTATGAAACTACGTCAGTTCACTCAGCAAAATGCTCTTTTTTAATGGTTTGTAAGTGAAACTGCCCATTTGCTTATCAGTCTACCCTCTTAAACACTACTGTTGTTGTTGTTGTTGTTATGTGCCGTCGAGTCGCCTGCGACTCATAGCGACCCTATGTACAACAGCCCTAAACTCTGCTCTGTCCTGTGCCAATCGCACTGTCTCCGACACTCCCATCCCAATTATCCCAGTCACTGAATCAATCCACCTCATAGAGGGCCTTCCTCTCCTGCGCCAGCCCTCCACCCTCCCAAGCATGATGTCCCTCTCTAAGGACCGGTCTCTCCTCACAACATGTCCAAAGTATGTTAGATGGAGCCTCAGAATCCTTGCCTCCAAGAGCCACCCAGTTTAACCCTTTCCAGGACAAATCTGTTTGTTTTCCTAGCAGTCCATGGTATTCTCAATACTCTTCTCCAGCACCACAGCTCAAAGGCATCAATTCTCCTTCTATCCTCCCTGGTCATTGTCCAACTCTCTGATGCATAACAAGTGATTGTGAAGACCATGGCCTGTATCAGATGCACCTTAGTCTCTAGAGAGACACCATTGCTCTTCAGTACATTGGAGAAGTCCCTAACAGCAGACTTTCCCATGACAATGCACCTTTTAATTTCCTGGCTGCTGATGCCAAGACTGTTGACTATGGAGCCAAGCAAACTAAAGCTGTGTACAATCTCAATCTCTTTACCATCCATCTTGATGCTGCCAATTGGTAATGTCACTGCTGTTGAATCATGAGAGGATGAAAATCTCAAAGGGGTTTTTCTGGCCCAGGCAAAGAAAACCAGTACTTCATGTCAACCCACATTCACACATCATGATGTATCAAGGTGTTCATAATCTGAGTAATTACTTGCCCTGGAAAATCTGTAAAAATTTTTCAACTCTCATGAGTGATCTTTACTTTTTTTAATAAAATAAGGAGTAATGGTGATTATTATTTAAAAAGAGGCTAAAGTTCAAGAAAAGCACTAAAAGAGAGTAAAAATCAAGGCAAAAAGGAAATTATAATTTAAACCGACCTTCATAAATATGCATAGAAACAATTGGGGTCCAAATAATTAATGGATAATACAAGCGTCAACTTAAATGATGCTGAGACCAGAAGACCTACGTGATGGCTGTCTACCATTGTGGATTACTCTGAAAAGTTGAAGGTAAATAATAGAGGGAGGGGAAACGAGGAGCAAAATTTCAGACAAAAAAATGGCCCAGCTAATTGGCTCAATTTAATTGTGGTGTTGGACAAGAGTGCTGAATAGCATATGGACTGCCAGAAGCACAAACAGATCTGTCTTGGAGCAGGGGCATCCAGAGTGTTCCTTGGAGGCAAAGTTGATAAAGCTTAGTCTCGCATATGCTGAGCATGTTGCTAGAAGAGTTTATTCCTTATAGAGAGACATCCTGCTTGGGAAGGTGGCTGGAAGCGGAAGAGAACCCTCAACTAGAAGAGTTGACACAGTCACTGCAGCAATGCTCCTGAGTGTGTCAGAGAGTTTGATGATAGGATAGAGTTCAGATTTTTTGTTCATAGAGTCACTCTATGCTCCACGGCACGAAACAACAACAATTATGATATGAACCACGACAATCACAATTTGGAGTAAAATTGGCATCTAGATCAACTGGCAGGTGAACAAGACAGATCTGAAGGTGAACAACAGCACAAAGGAGGCAATTATCGAATAATTATCCATTTACGATCAAAAGGGCAGCATTTGCTCAGAATTGCAAGTCAGAAAGCAAGGAGTAGAATAATGTTAATGGAAACGAAAATTACACGGAGAAAGTGACAAAAGTGCTGTTATATTGTAGGTATTATAATTAGTGCCATCAAACAAAATGTGTACGAATGGTCGAATAGAAAACCAATGTTTTGTAAAGTTTTTCAAAAACACAGTTTTAAAAATAACTTAGAATGTGATTGATTTTTAAATAATGGACTGTAACAAACTAAACCAGATTCCGATCAATGAGAATATGATTTTTATAAAAGAGAAGACCTACTTTTTGAATAATTGGGTCATTAAGTCATAGAAGCAACTACAATAACTGTAATAAATAGTGTATGTAAGTTTTTAACTGTATTTCCTTCTGGAGATGAACTATGAAATAAGCTCTGTTTTGAGTAAATTTATAGAAACGTACTAAAGAGCACCTGTGATATAAATGCAGCAGCCCTCACCACAGCAAAAGGTTAACTGTTTTTCCTCAATGTACTTTCAGTTCAATTATTTTACATTTTAGAAAGAAGCAGGTGGTAAGATCTCTTCATACCCTCCAGAAATCAATCAGGAAGGTCAGGCTTGAAAAGTTCACAATTATATTGAATGTATTGACATCCAAGAAAGACTAATGGGATGAAATAATGAAGGCTATAACAATTATAATGGTGAAGGCAGAGGAAATGGATAGTAATCACTGTGTGTTAATGGAGATAACTCAGTTGCAACTTATTAATGATGAATAGATTGCATTATCTAATAACTAAAATTATCTATATGTATTTATGTATCCATGCATATCTACAATATAGACAAAATATAACTACAAGACAGAAAATAACTACATAGAGAGAAAATACACACATGTGTATATTACATTCAAGCTGATTCTGAATAAGAATTAAAAGGAGCAGAATTACATCTTGGGGTTTCGTAGACTGGAATCTTGACAGGAGCAGACTGTCAGGTCTTTTTCTCATAAAGCTCATAGATGGGTTCAACCAATCAGTCTAGCAGCTTACTTCCTGCTATTCGGCTACTAATTCTCCCCCTCCCCCCGTGTAACTCTACAATGAAACTCAGAAGAAAGATATATTTTGATTAAAATATAGTAAATATTATTTTCAGAATTGTTTCTCAAAGGGATAGACTTACGGCCAAGCATATTAATTTGGATTACAAATTCTTCAGACTTTATTATGTATACCTCCAAAAGGTGTGTCTAAGTTCTAATACTCTGGCGCGCGCGCACACACACATACACGCAGAGATATGCACACATAACAAGTTTGTTGTTGTGTACTGTAGAGTCTGAAACAACCCATAGCTGACCCCTCTGGCAGATTTTCAGAGGCAGTTAATTGCATGGGAGGAGACTGCACTTTTTCTTCCTTGGAGCAACTGGTGGATTGGAATTGAGTGCCTTCGGGATAACAGCACATTATCTTGACTCTAGGTCACCAATATATACACACATTTATTTTTGTGTTTGTATATAAATTATATTGAGTTGTATGTAATACACTAAGACTTTATCTCGCTGTTTATCTTAACAAACTTTGCACAATTGGTTCAGGATTAAAATTTTAATTAAATGAGGAGGGTTATAATTCAATCTGCTAGAAAACAGTATCTTTGCGAGGAGCAATGCATTTCTTGATTATCACAAGAATTTCCCAAGCCTAATATAGATGCTAACAAAATGGATGTTAACTGAATTAATAAGAAACAAGCAACTCATTGCCTTTAAATTAATTCTAATCCAATGCCTGGCCATGTGTGTCAGAGTGAATCAGTGTTTTATTCAGTTTTAAATGGCTGGCTTTTCAGAATTAGATCATTGGGTCTTTCTTCTCAGGTATCTCCAGGTCAATTTCAATCTCCAGATTTTCAGTTACTGTCTGGGCAAGGTACAAAGCAAACACATACAACAAATTCAGATAACCAGAAAGGTTTAGCAAGGACATATTATAAAAATATTAATTCTATAATAAGATTTAATTTTCATGCTCCTGACTAGCAAGAAAATGTAATCTTAAACTTCTGCTGATATGTTCACTTCCTGCCTCCCCACAGACATAAAGTGACTCTCCTTGACTCTCTCATGAGCCTTCTCTTTGCTATTTTGTATACAGAATTTGTAATTTCTCCATTTACAAAGGGGAGCTATTTCGTGGGGCAAATTGCATACAATTAGTCGGCTAAAATGAAACAAATGAGCTTTACTCTGTTGAGGAGAACACAGCCATGTAGGTTTATTGGTAGAAGGGTCACCTGGGCTTTTATCTTGATTATTTACTGAACATTTTTATTTTAATTATTTAATAAACTAACCTAAGTTGTTCATGCAAAAAATATTGTTTTAGGTAGTAATAGTTAATTGTACACAAATTCTTAAACAGTTATATAATTTAACCTTGCAACTAGCAAAATTTGAGATTGAAAGTGTATGCTTTCAAATATTGTGTAAGGCCTCTACTGTGAAAACAGGAGGAATAAAATGTACATAAATGTTCATAAGGCGAAGAGAGAAAGAGGACATAAAAAAGAGGAAAGGGGGGAAAAATCACTAGAATAACAGAGGTTAGTGGTGGAGAGTGTGCAGTAGGGGGAGAGGTTCCATGAGGACCTTAAAAAGACAGGATGACAATAGGTATATAGCAGCATGGTAATTGCATAAATTATAATATATATATAAATAATTGCAGAAAACACAAAATACATGCACTGAATAGGATGCATATCAATGAATGTATGTTTACTATTAAAACAGTAAAAAATATAGGGAAAACAATTATCCTTAACAACTAGTGTAAATTCAGACCATATTGGGAAATTGACATATGATTTCTCCAAATATATACACCATAAGAGTATATATTAGTTATCATGATTAAGATAATGACAGTATTGTTGATATTTTAAATTTGGAAGGTTTAACCATTTCTTAAAATGTTTGAGAAATATAAATTTACAGAATTGTGCTTCAGGATAGATTCTGAGATGTGCTTTTCAAGAAGTACAATTCTATTAGTAATAGAATATTATCCATAGACATATAAGGAATACATTAACACAACTAATATTCAAATATATGCACCAAACATTAAAGTCAAAGATGAAGAAATTGAAGATTCTACCAAATTTTGTAATCTGAAACTGATCAAACATAATCAGTATGCATTACTAATAATTGGTGACTGGAATGTAAAAGTTGGAAACAAGCAATGTGTGAAATGAAATGTATATGAATGAAACAATGTATATGAATATTGTATGCAAACCAATATAAAAGAAAAACAAATTTAGATTTTTTTTTTTAAAGTTGGAAACAAAGAAGCAATAGTAATTGGAAAACATGGCCTTGGTGAAAGAAATGAAGTTAGAGAGTACATAATAGAATTTTATACAATTAAAACTTTATTCATTTTACATATAAAAAAATAAGATGAAAGTGCCAAGAAAACCTGAAAGTGAGAAGAAATGAGACACACTTATCTGCAAGCAGGTTTATGTAGAAAGTGTCTGTCAACCACAGAATTTTGTCCCAGCTTTAGAAGTATGTTTAGAAATCAACAGGCTTTACTAGATTGGTATTATTAGAATCTTGGTACAATCATTCAAATATACTACAGATTCTTGAGTGCTAAAGATTAGTTTGTTGTTGTTGTCATTGTTGTTGTTATGTGCCATCTAGTCGCTTGCAACTCATAGCGACCCTATGTACAAGAGCTCTAAACTCTGCTCTGTCCTATGCCAATCTCATTGTCTCCGACACATTCATCCCCATTACCCTGGTCATCGAATCAATTCACCTCCCAGAGGGCTTTCCCCTCCTACACCTGCCCTCCACCCTCCCAAGCATGATGTCCTTCTCCAAGGACTAGTCTCTCCTTACAACATGACCAAAGTATGTCAGACAAAGTCTCAGAATCCTTGCCTCCAAGGAGCAGCCCGGTTTAACCCTGTGCCAGATGAATGTTTTTTTTTTTCTTAGCACTCCATGGTACCCTCAGCACTGTTCTCCAACACCAAAGCTCAAAAGCATCAATTCTCCTATCCACCTTGGTCATTGTCCAGCTCTCTGACGTGTAACAAGTGATTGCAAAGACCATGGCCTGTACCAGATGCACCTTAGTCTCCAGAGAGAAACCGTTGCTCTTCAGTACTTTAGAGTGGTCCCTAACAGCAGACTTTCCCATAGCAATACGTCTTTTAATTTTCTGGCTTCTGGTGCAAAGAGTGTTGATTGTGGAGCCAAGCAGACTAAAGCTGTGAATAAGCTCAATCTCTTCACCATTGATCCTCATGCTGCCAGTTGGTCCAGTGGTGAGAAACTGTCTTCTTGACATTGAGCCTCAATCCATATTGAAGGCTGCAGTCCTTGACCCTCAGCAGCAAGTGCTTCAGGTCCTCCTCAGTTTCAGCAAGCAGGGTTGTGTCATCTGCATATTGCAGATTGTTGATAGTTCTTCCACCAATCCTGATGCCACATTTCTCCTCAAAGAGCCCAGCCTCCCGGATGATCTGTTCTGCATACATGTTGAAAAGGTATGGAGACAGGATACATCCCTGGCATACGCCCTTCCCAATTTTGAACCATGCAGTGTTTCCTTCCTCTGTTCTGATCACTGCCTCTTTGTTCAAGTATAAGTTTTGCATTAGCACGATCAAGTATTCTGGGATTCTCATTCTTCTCAGAGTCAGCCACAGTTTGTTATGGTCCACACAATCAAACACCTTTGCATAATCGATGAAACACACATAGACTTTCTCCTGGTACTCCCTGCTTTCAGCCAAGCTCCATCTAACATTAGCTACAATATCCCTAGTACCAGGACCCCTTCTAAACCCAGCCTGGACTTCTGGCAGTTCTCTGCTGTTTTTGGATAAACTTCAGCAGAATATTGCATGCATGTGAAATCAGCTATATTGTTCTGCAGTTTCCACATTCTTTTGGGTTACCTTTCTTTGGAATGGGAACAAATATAGATCTCTTCCAGTCAGTTGGCCAAGTGGTTGTTCTCCAGATTTCTTAACACAAGTTGGTGAGCACATCCAGGGCAGCATCTGTTAGCTGAAATATGTCAATTGTTATACCATCTAATCCTGGGGCCTTATTTTTTGCTATTACGTTCAAAGCAGCTTGAACTTCTTCCTTCATCACTATAGGCTCTTGTTCATATGTTGTTTCATTAAGTTCTTCTGTGTCTGCCAATTTCTTTTGATACAGTGACTCTGTATATTCTTTTCATCTTCTTTTAATATTTCCTGGATCATTTAGCATTTTGCCTAAATCATCCTTGATCATAGCAACTCAAGGTTTGAATTTGTTCTTCAGTTCCTTGAGCTTAAGAAATGTTGAGTGAGTTCGACCCTTTTGGTTTTCTGACTCCATCTCCTTGCACATTTCATTGTAATATTTTACTTTGTAATCCTGCGCTGCCTTTTGAAATCTTCTGTTCAGCTCTTTCGTATCTTGAATTCTTCCTTGTGCTTTGGCTTCTCTGTTCTGTAGTGCAATCTTCAGAGTTTCTTCTGACATCCATTTTGGTCTTTTCTTCCTCTTCTGTCTTTGTAATGAATGTCTGCACTCTTCTTGGATGATACCCTTGATATCCTCCCACAGTTCATCTGGTCTTTGCTCACTCGTGTTCAAGACCTCAACCCTGTTCTTGAGATGGTTCTGAAATTCAGTTGGGATAGAGTCAAAGTTCTATTTTTGTTCCCATGGATTCGGTTTAATTGTCCTCAGCTTCAGCTTGAACTTGCATATGAGTAGTTGGTGGTCTGTTCCACAATCAGATCTGGGCCTAGAAGTCTTAAATTTGTTCTAGAATAAAAATCACATAAGAAGGAAATTTAAAATGCCTGTTCTTGGTCCAACCATGATTCCGACTCAGTAAGAGAGATGTGGAATCCAAGAGGCAGCAATAAGAACAGGAAGCATCAAGAGATACAAGACAGGTGGTTCTTGGATTGTCCATACTTCTTTGTCAAAACTACACCAGCTTTTATAAAATCAAGTAAGCAACTTGACTAGTGAAAATTCAAATAAAGAAAAGAAATATAAATTAAATGTGTAGTTACTGACATATTTATGGAAATATTTCTATCCTCATTGTCTTCAAGTCAGAAGCATTTCATAACTTACTCTCCATTGGATTTTCAAGGCTGTATAATCCACTGATGGAATAGCCCACCTTTTACCTGTAAAACTCCTGATAGGTTTGAATCAGAGAGATGTGGTCTTTAAGGTGAAGCACAGCTAAATCACCAGAGATAATAGTGTTAATAAAACACTGCTACAATACAAAACATATTCGTCTTACTTTTTATTATTTTCAAATAATGGAAAAAACAAGCAATTGCTGAAGTGATTCATATTCTTCATCTACAATATAGCTATCATTTTATTGGCATTTTATTAATTATGTGATAATAAAATTTATTCATATGCATATTTAATAATGTATCTATCTATGCTCTTCTTTTGTGCAGTCGAGTCGTTTGCGACTCATAAGGACCCTTATGTACAAGAGCCGGAAACTCTGTTCTGTCCTGTACCAATTGCACTGTCTCTGATACACCCACCCTGATTACCCAAGTCACTGAATCAATCCACCTCACAGAGGGCCTTCCCCTCCTGTGCTGTCCCTCCACCCTCCCAAGCATGATGTCCCTCTCCAAGTACTGGTCCCTCCTTACAACATGTTCAAATTATGTTAGACGGAGCCTCAGAAACCTTGCCTCCAGGGAGCCTCCAGGTTTTTCCCTTTCCAGGATGAATCTGTTTGTTTTCCTAGCAGTCCATGGTATTCTCAATACTCTTCTCTAGCACCACAGCTCAAAGGCATCAATTCTCCTTCTATCCTCCTTTGGTCATTGTCCAACTCTCTGATGCATAACAATTGATTGCAAAGACCATGGCTAGTATCAGACACACCTTAGTCTCCAGAGAGACACCATTGCTCTTCAGTACTTTGAAGAGGTCCCTAACAGCAGATTTTCTCATTGCATTACGCCCTATCTATCTATAGTCTTTGCAAAAGTTATGCACCAGAAAGCTGGTCAATGACTAGAGATGATAGGAGGAGAATTGATACCTTTGAGCTGTGGTGCTGGAGAAAAGTGTTGATATATTGCTAGGAGAAAAAATAGGTTCATCCTAGAGAGGGTGAGACCAAGCTCCTTGGAGGCAGGATTCTGAAACTTCATCTGACATACTTTGGGCATGTTGCAAGGAAGGAGCAGTCCTTGGAGGGGGATATCATACTTGGGAGAGTGGAGTGACAGCCAAAGAGAGGAAGACCTTCAATGAGATGTATTGATTCAGTGACTGGGGTAGTGGGGGTAGGTGTGTCAGAAACAGTAAGATTGGCACAGGTGAGAATAGGGTTTAGAGCTGTTGTACATAAGGTCACTATGAGTCGCAACTCAACTGCACATAACAACAATAATAACAACATCATCTCTCTCTCCATCATGTTTCTCTCTTCTCTTTCTCTGTGTGTGTGTGTGTGTGTGTGTGTGTGTGTGTGCGCGCGCGCGCGCACGCGTGTGTGTTGAGAGAGTGTGAGTGCTATGCTTGATGTGGAATATATATAATTTTGGCCCATTTTCCTGCATGAGAAAACCACTTGATCCTGAGAAAGGCCGGGACATATAAACACCACCAAGGAATGCCACCCTTATAGGTGGTGTAGAAAACAGACTTCCTTCACAACTAATAGAGAGATTGCAAGGCTTCTCCTCTAGCCAGAACCTTAAATTTGGACATCTAACTTCCTTAAATAGAAGTAATTTTTTATTTTTATTAAAGTCTCATAATATAAATGTTACATCACCTTAAGATAACTAAGACAGAATTTTGTGTTCTAAGAGTCGAGTGCTAACTCTATAGTTAGGTGTAACTAATACCTAAAATGTAGACAGGTTTGGAATTGGATAACAAGTAGAATCCATAAGAATTTGGCCTTAGTGGTAACAGATTGTGCTGCCCAACAAAACATAATGGTTAGAGTTTATCAGCTGTTAATATTGGAGAAAAATGAAAAATCTGCCATGAGATTCACTTTCTCTGAAAATCCACTGGAGGTAAGCTCTGTGTTGGTTCTGATTTAACAGTACACATCACAACAGTAGTGGTTAAAGCCAAGATTGCTTTGAAGAAACTGTTGGTGAAATGATATTCCACAAAGGCAATTCTGATGAAAGCTTAGAAGGAAAGGAGAAGAATTTTAACACTTAGAGGTAACACAGATAATGAGAATTTGTGGCAGGGATACTTAAATATAGACATTTTTGGAAACTACTCGGGTAGTGAGAGAACGAAATGTCTTTGGACAGGAGAGGACTTGACAGAATGAGGTGCCTTTCAGCACTTTTTTGGTAGGAAAGGGTTTGTCAGCCCACAGTTAGAAAACTTAGTGCCTTTGATTTGAAACTCACTAGCAGAGTGCAATATCAGTGCATATTCAATGGTAGACCTAAAGAGCTTAGCAGCATTTGCTGGAGCTAGACAGACACCAACCTATGCCTCATTGAGAGACCAAGGAACACAGTAATGAGAGCTGCTCCAGGCTCAATAAATAGAAAAAGATCACAACTTCTGGGATCTTGAACTGTGAAAGTGCAGTTCCTGGGGCTGCAAAAGGTCATAGTTTCTAAGGGTTCAAAATTTGCCAAATATGTTTTGGAGTGTGGGGCTGCCACTAAGATGAGGCCCTTTGCCCAAAACTGTAGGAATAGGCTGGTATCTCTGAAAAGGCAGAAGACGGACACCTACAGGACCAAAGACATAAGTGTCATCAATCAGTTGAACTAGAATAAGCTCACTCAATGGAGAGAGAGAATAGTAGTCCCTGGGTTAATCTGGAAGGTAGAGCAGAAGCTGAGAATTCAAGAGAACTCTAAACACAGAGAAAATAGCCAGCACTCAGATTCTGGAGTGTAGAGTCATTACGTAGATGATCACAGAGAAAATAAAATCATTTTAAATATTTGAAGCATAAAATAAATTGTCTTATTGATTGTTAAACTTATTTGGCTTCTGTTACAATTTTGTTTCCTCCAATTTCTCTGTTGTAATGAAAAGATCTACATGGATTTTCTGTCAGTATTATACCTTGGATGGAGAAGTTGTTAACAGTTACAGCTTGCTTGGCTCCACAATCAACACTCTTGACATCAGCAGCCAGGAAATCAAAAACAAATTGCATTAGCTAAATTTGCTGTCAGGGGTCTCTCCAGAGTCCTGAGAAACAACAGTGTCAGTCTAAAGACTAAGGTGTGCTTGATCAAGGTCATGGTCTTTGAAATTATTTGCTATGCATCAGAGAGCTAGACAATGAGTAAGGATGACATATGAAGTATTGATGCTTTTGAGTTGTGGTGCTGGAGAAAAGTGTTGAACATACTATGGGCTTCCAAGAAAACAAATAGGTCTGTCTTATGGAGGGTGAAACCAAGTTTCTCCTTGGAGGCTAGGTTTTGAAGTTCTGAGTCACATACTTTGGGCACATGGCCTGGGGGGAATCAGGAGAAGGACATGATGCTTGGAAGGGTGAAGGTACAGCACTGAAGAGGAAGACCCTGGATGAGAGGGATTGATACAGTAACTAAGGCAATGAGGTTAGATGTGTTGGAGTCAATGAGACTGGCTGAGGACAGGGCAGGCTTCAGAGCTGTTGTACATAGGGTTACTATGAGTCTATGGAACTAAAAATATTGCATTCTAACATGAACTACTTTACAATTATTTGGTTTTTTTGGAACATGTGGGATAGTTACATAATTTATACATTATAACATTATGTATATGTATATATATATTTGTGGAGACAAAATCTAATCTACCACATTCTGCTCTTTGGTCACCATAAATTCATGTCTTTTCATAGATCAAACTTTCAGTCTGTGCTATTTATCCAAATGCCTTAAATCAATTTTACCCTGAAGCAAAACTCTTCGTCATCAATTAAACTAATATTCAAGTTATTTGCTTGCAAAGCATAATTGTTGTTGTTATGTGCTGTAGAGTTGCCTGACACTCATAGCAAGCGGCCCTTCTTACAGCAGCTCTGAATCCTGCCCTGTCCTGAGCCAGTCTCACTGATTCCAACACACTTATCTGCATTGCCCCAGTTACTGTATTTGTCCATCTCATCTGAGGTCTCCCTCTCCTGAGCTGTCCCTTCACCCTTCTGAGCATGATGTTCTTCCCCAAGGACTGGTCTCGTCTCACCACATGCCCAAAAATATGTGACATGGAGCTTCAAAATCCTAGCCTTCAAAGAGAAACTTGGTTTCAGCCTCTCCAATAGAGACCTACTGTTTAAGAAATTCTAGTTGCACAAATTCTGGAAAGAGCAAAACCAGGTTGCTCCTTGGAGGCAAGGAATTTGGAACTCCATCTCACATACTTTGGGCATGCTGCCAGAAGGGAACAGTTCTTGGAGACGGACACCATATTCAAAAAGGTGGGGGATCAGAGCAACAAAGGAAGATCTTGGTTGAGATGGATTGACAGAATGACTGTAAAAATGGGTGCAGTTCTGTTAGAGACAGTGAGAGTGGCTCAGGGTAGTGTAGAGCAAAGAGTTATTGTTCATAGGTTCACTATGAGTCATAGACAATTTAATGGTATGTAACAACATTATTCTCATTTGCATTTTTTATATTTTTTATAATTATAACATATTTTTTAAATGTTATGGTTTCTACAGTCCATCTATAGTCAAGGTGTAGTCTATAGGGAGTTTTGCTGCTCAAAGGTAATGCACCTCAATAGATTCAATTTCCCCAGATGCTTCAGAAAGCTTTCACCAGAAAAAAGGAAAATCTCATCTTCTGTCATTTACAGCCTCAAAAATCTTCTAGAATGTTAGATATGAACCTTTTCAAACTTGACAACAATGAGCTTTTTAAAATTTTTATTTAGGAAACCATTTACATACTTAAATATAACTTTTTTATTCTTTATTCTCTGTCATAGTTTATATTTAATTAAAGACCAATACATTATTTGATTATACTATGCTTTTCTATGAACTTAGAAGAAGGACAATAGTTCTTTTGTTTATAGGGTTGGTACTTGATGACACTTAACAACAACATGTAAAGCCAAAGCTCTTGGTCTCCATTTTGGAATTGGATGAAGCGGCTGGAGTCTGTAAAATGATGCTGTTGTTTTGGTTGAGGATCTATGTGGATTGTTTGGTTGTTTTTATTTAAGCCCCTTGTTGAGAGTCAATAAGACCTCCTGGGGGGCCCTTATATTTAAAACATGGGCCTGAGAGATTATATTTTAACCCCTTGTTACTATATTTTGGAGGATCATTCTTCTAAGTCATACAGCTCTCTAGCCAATTTGGTGTGATGAAATAATCTGGGTTTGCAGTGCCATTGAATCATATGCCATTTGGGTTTCAACTGCTATAATAGAGCAACTGTGCCATAGTTGTGCCAAACACAGGAATGGCTACCCATCACGGGCAGTGTTTAATGGAGCTTCCAGATTGACTTAAGTTTGGAAACAGGAGTGGGATCCATTTCCTAAATCACATGCCTCTGAAAACTCTATAAACTTGGAGAAACAACGATAATTATACAGATGCTTCAGCCCTTTTGTTAGTAGGGTCGCTATGAGTCGTGCTCAACTCAATGGCAGGTAATAAACAACAACAACAATACTTTTCTTAAATCCCTTGATTTCCTATTAAATGAAATGTACAGATCTCGGATACTTGTTCCTATAGCATATTGTTTCGTGCTTTAGGTTATATATGTGTGTGTCTCTGTGTGTGTGTGTGTGTGTATATATATATTGTTGTTGTTGTTGTTATGTGCCATCGAGTGTCTTGTGACTCATAGCGACCCTATGTACAACAACCCTAAACTCTGCTCTATCCTGTGCCAATCGCACCGTCTCCCACACACCCATCCCGATTACCCCAGTCACTGAATCAATCTACCTCATAGAGGGACTTCCACTACTGCGCTGTCCCTCCACCCTACCAAGAATGATGTCCCTCTCCAAGGGCCTGTCCCTTCTTTCAACACTTCCAAAGTATGTTAGATGGAGCCTTAGAATCCTTGCCTCCAAGGAGC
>NW_006399773.1:10251124-10270499 GCF_000299155.1 Elephantulus edwardii
TAGTCTTCACAATTACGTCCTATGCTCGGAGAGTTGGACTGTGACAAGGGGTTATAGGGAATTGGTGGTGCTGGTGAAGAGTGTTGAATATACCATGGACGGGTGGGAGAACAAACAAGTGTGTCCTGGAGAGGGTGAAGCCAGAATGCTCCTTGGAGTCAAAGATTCTGAAGCTTCATCTGACACACTTTGGGAATGTTGCTGGAAGGACTAGTCTTTGGAGAGCAACATGATGTTTAGGAGAGTGGAGGGATGGTGCAGGAGAGGAAGACCCTCAATGAGATGGATCGATTCTGTGATTGTGGTGGTGGGACTGAGTGTGGCAGAGACAGCGCAGTGAGGCTGCCCCAGGATAGAGCAGCATTTAGAGCTCTTGTACATAATAGGGTTGATATGAGTCACAAGTGATTCGATGACATATAACAACAACATTGACTTATTTATAACATTTGAGATTTTTAAGAACATTTTGTTTTTAAAAGAAAATATTCACTTGAACACGTTATCTTTTTTTTTCCAGTTGTAATAAGTGAAACCTCCTTTACGAAATTGAGTAATTCATATCTTATACAATGTTTAAACTAAATTTAAAAACAAAATCAAAACAACTCTAGCCTAAAGTCTTGGGCACTACCTAAGTCAAATATATACAGATAGAGCATGAAGATAATTTTCACAATTTAAACATGAGTAAAATTATAACAATCATCATTTACATTTTTGCTTTAAGTCAGCAACATGTCATAGTGGTCCATTAAAGTTTTTATTTTCCTTCATTAGAATTATTTTTTTAAATGCTATCAATATCTAAGCTATGCTTATTGAAGTTTCAAGTTGTAATTTTCCATACAATAAAAATAAGATACAAATAAAATTTAAAATAACCTATTTGTTTAAGTAAAAAATAGTAAGCAATACCTTTATTGATAATGCAGTAGTATGTTGTAAATGCTCAGTAATGTTTGGAAAACATACTAAAGACCAGAGGCTAGGTCCCTATCTCATACTCTGTAAGACAAAGAAAGGTACAAGCATAATTTAATAAGCTGTGACTAATCATTCTAATACTAGGCATAATAGCAATGATAATGGCTTTAATGTTGCATATGTAACTGTACTTGTACTTTGTTCTGCTCTGAGTATTATCAGTTAAGCTTATATAGCTTGTAGAGTAAACATAAGATTCAAATAAAATAAATTTGGTATGTTTTAACTTAATGAAAATAAACATTGAATATTCCTCAAGTTTAAACATTGTCTTATATAGCTTATATAGTTTATTTATATAGTTCATATAGTTTATTTTCTCCTTTAAGTAACGGCTTACTTGCTTTGTAAAGATAAATAATTATTGACTTTAAACACTCTGCCAGGTTTAAAGACTTACTAGAGACTTAGAGAGGACTTTATTGATCAACTCGATAGTGACAGTGGGCTACCAAATGACATACCTCTGTCTGTGCAATAATTAATGCCCACTGGAGCAAATTGACAAAAGTACAGGTTGGAGAGTATTAAGAAGGGTGTGAAAATCACATCTTTTTCCTGAAGAAACTTCAGTAAATTAGGCTAGGCTTGCAAATTCCAAGACTTACTACAAGCTTATTATAATCTCTCAGATTCACAAAATCCAATGACAAGATTTTATCCCCCTCCAACATATTAAGAATTGCTTATATAAGCATGGACACAATATCCTCAGGTCATTTTATAGAATTTCAAACTTACAGGTTTGGAGAAGAGAGATGAAAATGTTTTCTCTTTATTTCTTTCTCTTATTTCCCCTCTTGTCTCTTCTCATTTTATCTTTACAATCTCAATGTATATTAATCCATTTTAACTAGGGAAGGTAAAATAATTATAGTTGTCAAAATACATCAAATATTATAGTTATATTTTACAAACAGGAAGTGAGTTTTTTTAACTAATGACTGAGAACAGAATACATTTTCATGTAATTATATATTCGTCAGTTACTGCATGCTCACTTAGTTTTGTACATTAAAATTTTTATGTTTACTAATAGTATTTTCTCATGTTTTTTCTAACCCAGGTTAAAGTCTCTGGTTGGTTTACTTTGGTGGTTTTTCCCCCCTTTAAAATAATTTCTGTATGTATTCCTCCGAAATACCTATCCCTCCTTCATATTTGCACACTGCAATCTTCGTTCGGATCATTTTTAGCTTAATGCACACCTGAGTCGACGTAGCTAAGGTGGAGGAGAAGCTAACTTGTGCTGTCCTGTTTAATTTTAATTTCATAACCATGACCTTCAAGTAGAGTGTTGTTAGATAATCATAACACACTTTCTTTTTTTGAGTTGTTCTTTTTCACTCTTAAACTAATTAACTCTGCCTTATGCTGTCTTCAAACTATCAACACCTTTTCCATGCTTGTTAGAGTGTGTTTCTTCTTTTAATGATACATACAACCAAATTCCCAGAACCTTACTCCTCCTAGTCATATCTAACAAGTAATACAAAACAAAATAATACAAACAAAAAAAATTAAAAAAATATTTACTAAACTATGACCTAGATGATACACACTTGCTTGTAGAAAGTGAAAATTTGAAACATTTGCTAAATAAAATCCAAGACAATGCAAAAGAATATTAGAACATTAGCCTTCAACATCAATTATAGCTCAGTATCAAAAAAGCAAAAATCTTCACACCTGAACCAATAGACAATATCATGATAGATGGAGAAAGGCGGACATTATCAAGGATTTAATTTTACTTGGATCTATAAACAACCTTCATAGGAGCAACAGTGAGTACATCAAAAGACATGTGGTGTGTAGAAAGCTGATATCCAAGACCTTGTTAAAGTGCTGAAGAGCAAGGCTTTCAGTGTAGCGATGAAGTAACACCTGACCCAAGCCATGACACTTTCTATTGCTTCATATGCATGTGATAGCTGACTATCTCTTGGACTGTCAAAAAACAAATCAAAATAAAACCAACCCAAACAGCAACCAAAAACAACCCAAGCAGATCCTAGAGTACTCCTAGGACAAGGATGGTGAAACTTTGTCATATACTTTTGACAAACTTTTGAAAGGTGCCAGTCTTTGGAGAAAGATGACTTCTTTTAAAAGTAGACTGTCAGAGAAGGAGAGAAGACACTCAGTGAACTAGTTTGACCTTATAACTGTAACAATTAGCTTGAACATGGCAGAGATTATGAAGGATAGGGCAAGGCTTTGATATATTCTTTAAAGCGTTGATATCAGTCATCATAAATTCACTGGCACCTAACAACTATAACCTAGTTTTGAAAATGGGAAAGGGCTAGTATCCTGAAGATATTAAAGGTCAAATATGAATACTGTCAAGAGTGACCTGGAATACTTAACCTCTTGGCATTGAATGTATTTTTAATTAAGTTTTCCTCACATATATTCTATTCTATATATGATACTTTAGAGAGTTTTGATGGCCTAGTGGCAAGAAGTAGCTCTATAATCCTGAAGGCATGAGGTTTGAGGCCACAAGCTGCTATACGGGAGAAGGAAGGTCAATCTCCTTCTGAATGATTAACTGCCTCTGAAAACCAGCAAGGGGGTCTGCTATAGGTCGGTTCTGACTCTATGATACACAACAATAACATGATATTTTATAAAATTCATATAACATTGCAAAAGAACACAAGTAATATAAAGACTTCTTGCAGGAGCCTGCATCATATTAGATATGAGTTAAAAATGATTGATTTAATATGCATAAGAAAGAAATTCCCAAGATTAAGAAATGCTTTAGAGTATCAGAAATTATTAGAAAATTATTAGAGTAGAGATTGGAAACTGCCTTGTTGAGAAGTCATTAATTCCTTGATGTTTTGTCTGTTGGCTATCAATGAGTAACTTATTTAAAGGAGATGCAGGTGCTTGCATATAGAAGAAAGAATTGGGGGCTGCATTGCTGAGATGTTGGAATTTCCCTTAGTCTTTGCATGTGCAGGAATAGCTGTCCTGTCCCACCCTCAACCCCTGGCCTGAACCATAATCTAGAGGCACATGGCTGTGGGCATATAGCCAGAATCACAAAGTGGAAGAAAGAAACTATAGAATTGGCCATCTCTAAACCATATTCAGGCTAGTTCACCAAACTAAAACCCAATTTACTTTCTTCCGAAGAGCATATAATACATTCTCCTGAGTTTATCATGTAGTAGACCACAAAACAAGACTCAATAAATTTTTAAAAAATCAAATTAATTCAAAGCATCTTTTCAAACCACAATGTCATAAAGCTAGAAATTAAGAGGATAGAGGATAAAAAATCAAACACATGAAATATAAATAACACCTTGATTGAGCACTGTTGTGTGGTAGAAGAAATAAAAAGTGAAATAAAGAAGTCCCTTGAAACAAATGAAAATACAACATATAAAAGTTCTGGGATACAGCTAAAGTAGTCCTCTAGGCACAATACATGGCAATATGAAAAAATAAAAAATGAAAAAAAGAAAAAATTAAGGAATTAACACAGTATCTCCATCAAATCTATAAAAAAATAAGTTCATCCCACCGCATCCCAAAGAAAGGAAATTAAAGGACAAGGGCTGAAATAAATTGGAAAGAAAACATAAACAAGACCAGCAGCTAGTTCTTTAAAAGGGTCAATAAAAAAAAAATCAGTGATAAAGTTAACTTCACAAGTGACTCAAATAAGAACTTAAAGAGGTGACATCACAATAGAACCAGCTGAGATTAAATCAATAATGGAATATTATAAAAAATTATACTATGATAAGTTTGAAAACCTAGAGGAAATGGGCAAATAGCTAGAAACTCACAACCTACCAAAATTGGCACAAATAGCAGAACACTTGAACAGACTCTTCACAAAAAAAAAAAGAAATTGAATAAGTCATAAAAAGAATCATCTTAAATACATCTTTGCCCAGATGGCTTCTTGGGTAGATTCAACTGAACATTCAGAAAATTATCATCAATACTATTTAAATAATTTTTAAAATAGAAACAGAAAGAACACTCCTAAACTCATTCTATGATGTAAGCATAACCTTAATACTGAAACCAAGCAAAAACATTTGTTGTTTTTTTGGTTATTATTATTATTAACTTTAATGAAAATTGCCAGAGATTTGGATTTCCATTCATTGTTGCACTTTTTTCCCTGCCCACCTCCAGCTCATTCTTCTCTTTGAAAGGTAAAAGAAAATTTCTTTCATTGTTATACAATCCCTCCCCAAAGTCCACTCTACTATGCAGCCTTCGTTCTGGACTCCTGTCATGACAATAATATCTAATCATATATATCTTTTAAACAGTTCTTACTAATTTTTCTTTTTGTTTTCCATAACTTGCATTTTAACTTTCAATTGATATAAATGTATCTTTGTCGTTATTATTATTAATAGAAGTCATTAATTTTGTTGCAATGACTCTTTTTTATCCCCTCTATTAAATGTTTGTATTTCCTTCATTGTTCAAATTCACCGAGAAATTTCATGCTGGAGAAATTTATAGGAATCTCCAATCATGTTTTTTATTTTATTTTACTGTTTGGATTGATTCAGTGACTGGGGTAATGAGGGTTGGTGTGTCAGAGACAGTAAAGTTGGTACAGGATAGAGCAAATTTCTGGACTATTGTACCTTGGGTCACTTTGAGTCACAAGAGACTCGATGGCACATAACAACGGCAACTGAATTTGGAAAAGTATAATATTAAGAGTACATCCATAGATGTCTGTTATTTTATCATTTATGTCATTCTGACAAAGGACACATTTAAAAGTGATTTTTTACTGTAAATACGACAATAGTCTTTTTTTTTTTTTTAGTCTGCTGTGCAACTTAGTAGGTGATATGCCTGGTACTAAATGGAAGCAATTTCAGCTTTCTGATGCCTAGTATGAAACATATAATGGATTCTATTTTATTTTCAATAACTCAAAGTTTTTCTAGATTTGTACTCTGTACTTTCCATCTATGAATATTAGTACATGATTACATCGGTTTATCCTCATTTTCCATCATGTTCCGTAAGCAAATCAATGCCCATCAGCAAATGCAAGAAATGATAGTTATTCTATCCATTTCATTAAAGTAGGTTCTATGTTGAGGAGACAGCTCTTCCTCAATCATTCCACAAAGCATTCCACGGAGCATTCCACTGAGGGCCTCATTTTAGCAGATAATATTAAATTTGCTACCATGTCTTTATGTTTGTTCTAACTTTAATGGTGCATGTATTATTATGACACTTCAAACTACGCTATTGGCATTTCAGGGTCATTTATAGTGAACACATTTCAGTGGAGTCTCTAGAGTAGATCAGATTAGGAAGT
Source organism: Elephantulus edwardii (assembly GCF_000299155.1). Classification (NCBI taxonomy): domain Eukaryota; kingdom Metazoa; phylum Chordata; class Mammalia; order Macroscelidea; family Macroscelididae; genus Elephantulus; species Elephantulus edwardii. Next base: position 10,257,447 of record NW_006399773.1, read on the forward strand.
GGGATTATTTATGAGTGTCTGAAAGAAGAGACCAATGAAAATCCTATGAATAATAGCTTATCTGGTTGTTCTTATGACTATTACTGAATCAAATCCAACCCTAGCTCACTCTTCTCTGGTTTCTCAGTAGCCACATGAGGAGAAAACTGTCCATCTCTCACACACAGGGAAACTGGTGGATTCGAACCACATGTCTTTAGGTTGGCAGTGGCCAAGTGTTAAGAGGCTGCCTTACAATCCCAAAGGCATGTGGTTAGAGTCTGCTAGCTGCTCCATGGGAAAAAAACATCTCCTCCTAATTAACTGACCCTAAGAACCTGCCAGAGGTCTGTCAGCTGTGTATTGGTTCTGAATCAATGGTATACAATAGCAAACCACCAGAATTTCAGCATCTTCCTTTAGAGATGTGGGGAATAAATAGGCTAAGTGTTAGATAACAAGTTGTTACATTTAACGTGAAAAAGGACCCCCAAACTGAGCAATATGCATTTTCTAAAATTCTTCCTCAGTACTCTACTCTCTTATTTAGTTTTAGTGTCATTTCTATTTATTGGCCTCCTATGGGCTGTCATTTAAAAACGTGTATGAAAAATTTTAAATCTAAACACTGAAAAAGTGAACTAATTCTCTAAACATAGGAACTGACTCTGGAGACAAGTAAAAAATATATATAATTGTAATTACCATGTTTTAATTTTGAAATCTACAGAATTTTTTAAATAAGTAGTACATATTCATATGTCAACATACTATCTGTGGTATTTGAGACCTAGTTAGCATTTTTATTGAACTCCTGTGTTAACATTTTCAGAAACGGACTGTTATTAATTACCACTTTAACTGTATACTTTGATACCACGGGTCACTATTAAATGGGTCATTTCAGCAGTAATAGCTCTTACTAACAGCAATACTTCAATTTCAGCAGATCTCAGTGTTAATAATTAAAGTGTGCATGTACCACAACCTATTTGTCATGGTAACTAGACAGCATAAGACATTAACATGATTCTGCTCTTGATGAAAGATAACATTCCATTCCACGGCCATTTTAAAAAGTGGTTCACTTGCCTTAATCTAGTCTAATTAGAGGCAACTGGTTATTTACCTGTCATGTAAAAATAATAATTTCCTATCTTAACAGTAACCTGGGGATGATTGCTAAATTTGCTGGTTGACATTGGAGGAAATATTACAAATAAGCTACTGGAATTATTTCATTACTTGTGCAAAATATGCTACCACTGGCATCGTTAAGGACTCAGAACATTCTCCTGTGCATATCCATCTTCAAGAAATCTCAGTTGTAAAATTCTGTACAAATTTCTTTCTTCCATTTCCAACTTTCCTACTGCCTACCTTGCTTCTCAAAGAGCTAACTAATCCGTATGACAGCAGGCTGTAAGATAGTGGTTCTGAGATTATAGCTTTGTCTGGGCCAGCCTAGGTGTGAGAGCTATTTAAAAAAATGGCATAACTTTCCTGAATCACAATTTCCTTTTTCCTGTTGTAAAGCTTATTCTTCTGACTTTGAAATACTATGATGCTATGTCATCTTAATTAAAAGTCAAAACTAAGCAAAAATAAGTCATCAATTTTAGAAAATGTGTTTTAATTGCACAAGATAAACATCATTACATACTATAAATTTATCAGTGAAATAATAATATAAAATTCTCAGTGAAATAAATTTTCTTAAACTTAAGCCTAGTACAATAGCAGTATCCAGTTATATATTAATTCTTATATTGACCAAGAACTGATCATAGTTCAAGTTGGCTTTAGAAGAGTCCATGGCAGCAAAGATGTTATTGCTAATGTCAGATGTATCCTACCTGAAAGCAAAGAATATCAGAATCATGTGTATTTGTGTTTTATTAAATATGCAAAGACATTTGATTGTGTGGATCATTACAAACTATGTTTAGCATTGAGAGGAATGGGAATCCAAGAACATCTAATCATGTTCATAGTAAAACTATACCAAAACCAAGAATCTGTTGTGTAACTAGATAAAGAGAACTCTGCATATTTTAAAATTAGGAAAGGTGTGCATCAGGACTTTATTATTTCTCCATATTTATTAAATCTGTATATATTGACCAAATTATTTGTGAAATTGTATTCTATGAAAGAGAATGTGGTATCAGGATGAAAGGAAGTCTAATTAACAACCTGTGTTATTCAAAAGATACTACATTCTTCAGAGAAAGTGAGGAGGATTTCAAATGCTTGCTGAAGAAATTCAGAGGTTATATTTCAATATCAAGAAGACAAAATTTCACACCGGCAGGCCAGTAGATAATATTATGATAGAGAGAGAAAAGACTGAAATTGTCAACAATCCCACCTTGGTTGGATCTATAACCTACACTTTTGACACTAGTAGTCAAGGAATCAAAAGATATATTTCATTAGGATATTCTGCTGTCAGGGACCTCTCCAATTTACTGAGGAGCAATGATGTCAGTTTGAAGACTAAAGTGAGCCTGATTGAAGCCATGCTCTTTTAAATCCCTTGCTTTATATCTGAGAGGCGGACAATGAATAAGAATGGCAGAAGAAGAATAACTGTCTTTGAGTAGTAGTGTTGGAGAAGAATTCTAAATATACCATGGACTGCCAAAAGAACAAATGGAAATGTCCTGGAGAAGGTGTGGCTAGAAAGCTCCTTAGAAGCAAGAACAGTAAAACTTTGCCTCACATATTTTGGGCCTATTTTTAGGAAGGATTATTCCTTGGAAAGGTGGAATGTCAGTGAAAGGCAGGAAGATCCTCCATGAGAAGCATTGACATAGAGACTTTAGCAATGGGGTCAAGCAGATGATGAGGATGGTGCAGGATATGACAGGGTTCAGATCTGTTGTTCATAGGTTCACTACTAGTGATACTCAGCTCAGCAGCACATAACAACATCATGTTCATAACAAGAAAATGAACATATTTTAAATCTCCTTTGTAGAAAACCAATCACCCTAAATATTACATGAGAAGCAGAAAATCTTGAAGAGTGATAGACATTTCAAAAATATAACATGCCTGTCTCCTCAGGAGTATTACATTCTAGGTCCTTATAAAACGTATGGTATACTTTAAATACACTCATGCAGGTTTCCATTTGGAAGCAGGAGTAACATCCATTTCCCAAACAACATGCCTCTGGAAACACTATGAACTTTGATAAATGTCAATAGTTGTAGAGGGGATTCAGGCCTTTTGTTCATAGAATTGTTGTGAGTTGTGCTCGACTCAAAGGCAATCAACAAGAAGAACCTACTTTAAAAAATAATTGTATTGTGCTTCATAGTACAATTGTTAATACTTTATTACAATTACAGAGAAATTACTATATTCTTTTATTTTAAATGTATTTACATATCCTTTAATATTTATCACATGATCAACTAGGTAAACTTGTAATCTCGATATATTGATATTTCTGTGTGGGTTTTTTTTTATTTTGAGTTAATTTATTCACTGATCTTCCTTTTATTTTATTCATACATTGTTGCATATTTATGTCCCACTCCCTTAACCTTTCCCACAATGCACCGCTTGTTCCAGATTGTTGTCTTACAGATAATACCTGATCACACATTACTTTTGTACAGTTCTTCCCCTCATCTGTTCTGTTTTAGTGTTCATTATCTGTTCACTTTTTACCCGTTCTGTCCTCAAGCCCACCCCACCACCACCCCGTGTCTGTCCTATTTTATAATAGTGGTATTATGCAGTGTTTGTCCTCTTGTGACTGACGTATTTCCAGCAACTTAATGTTCCCCAGGATCCTTCGTGTTGTGTAATGTTTTGCGAGTTAATTGTTTATGTCACTGAGCCAACTACAGCTCTTGGAAAACATTTGAACAACAGGTTAAAACCTTATCTTATGAAGAACCATCCTCACTATCTCCAAAATGTATGAGGGCATTGCTTCTGTGCACATCCATGTTGTTGAGAGGTTTTGTTTTGTTTTGTTTTTCTCTGACCTTTTCTCTTTCATCAGTATGATGTATTTTTGCAAGGCCTGGACATTCCTAATATCATTTTTAAAATATGTGAAATAAAGTTTCCAAGAACCAACCTAGTTGCATTTCTTTCAAGACACATTTTTTTTATTCATACAGTATTTCATGGTTATGTACAGCACTCATTAATTCTTCTTCTTCTGTTATCCTTAATCATTGTTCATGTTTCAGAAGCATCAGAAGTAATTAGGAATACCCTGTCTTAAAAATTGGCTCCTTAGTCTTTAAATGGATGGGGGTTTTTGTCATTAGGTACCGTCTACTTGAGTATAATTCGTCACGAACCTATGAACCAAAGTTCTGAAACCAGTCCTGTCCTGTGCCATCTGCACACTTATTGACAACAAGAGCCCATTGCAACAGTCATCTTGTGAATCCTCCTGGTTGGAGGTCTCCCTCTTCTTCACCAACCCTCCATCTTTCCCAATATCATGTCCCTCTCCAAGGAATAGCACCTCCTAACAATATGTCCAAAGTATGTGAGGTGAAGCATCATCAGTCTTGCCTCCAAAGAGCACTATGGCTTCACCCTCTCCAAGACATATCTGTTTGTTTTCTTGGCCATCCATAGAATGTTCAGTGCTCTTCTCCAACACCACAGCTCAAAAGCATCAAAAGAAAAATTCTTTTTCTGTCATCCTTATTCATTGTCCAGGTCTCGGATGCATAGCTAGTAATCAAAATGACTATGCCCTGAATCAGATGCACCTAAGCCCTCAGACTGACATCTTCAGTTCCTTGAGCTTAAGAAATGTTGAGCGAGTTTGACCCTTTTCGTTTTCTGACTCCAGCTCCTTGCACATCCCATTGTAATATTTTACTTTGTAATCCCGTGCTGCCTTTTGAAGTCTTCTGTTTAGCTCTTTAGTATCTTGAATTCTTCCTTGTGCTTTTGGCTTCTCTGTGCTGTAGTGCAATATTCAGAGTTCCTTCTGACATCCATTTTGGTCTTTTCTTCCTCTTCTGTCTTTGTAATGACTGCACTCTTCCTGGATGATACATTTCAAATCCTCCCACAACTCATCAGGTCTTCGCTCATTAGTATTCAAGGCCTCAAACCTGTTCCTGAGATGATTCTGAAATTCAGGTCGGATAAACTCAGTCATATTTTGGTTCCCGTGGATTCGGTTTTATTTCCCTCAGCTTCAGCTTGAACTTGCACATGAGTAGTTGGTGGTCTGTTCCATAATCAGCTCCTGGCCTTGTTTTCACAGCTGATATTAAACTTCTCCAGAGGTTTTTTTCCCCAGATATAATCGATCTGATTCCTATGCATACCATCAGATGAAATCCATGTATATAACATGTGTTTATGTTTCTTATAAAACGTATTTGCAATGAATAGGTCATTGTGCAAAATTCAATCATTCTATCTCCAGCTTCATTTCTCTCACCAAGTCCATGTTTTCCAACTACTGATTCTTGTTCTCTATTCCCAATTTTTGCATTCCAGTCACCTTTTATTATCAAAGCATCTTGATTGCATGTTCAATCGATCTCCAACTGTAAAAGTTGGTAGAAATCATCTATTTCTTCTTCTTTGGCTCTGGTTGTTGGTGCATATATCTGAATGATAGTGGTAATCACTGAACTTTACTTAGATCTACAAACACCTGTAGGTGAAAGGAAGCACTCAAACTGAGTATTGCCTTATGAAAATGTGGTACCAATGACCTAGTTAAAATGTTAAAGAAAAATATAGCACTTTTAAGTCCAAGACCCAAGTCACAACATTTTCAGTTGTTTTTGTATATATGTGCACATCAGTCAATGAATAGGAAAGACTAAAAACTTTGTGGTGTTGGCAAAGAATAGTGAATATACCATGAACTATCATAAGAATAAAGCAAGATACATGTCAAAGAAGTGAAACCAGAACGCTTAGAAGCAGAAAATGTGAGATATAATCTAACATATTTTGGACATCATATCAGGAGGGGTATGGCCTTGGAAAGGGACAGCGTCCTTAGAACAAAGTAGAGGGTCAATGAAGGAAAAGAAGACAGTCAGATAAATGGATTGAGCAAGTGACTAAACTAATGGGTTTTGAGTGTGGCAGAGTGGAAATATGACTCAAGATGGGCAGAGTTTCATTCTGTTTCACATTAGGAAGATATGAGTTACAACCAACAATAAGGGCACCCAATCAGAACAACTGACACCATTTTTCTATAAACCAGAAAATACATCCAGAGTTAATTTGCTGAGAAAATGGCTAACCAGATTGTAGAATCTTAAAACTATCATCAGATAAGTCAGTGAATTAAGTTATTTCTAAAGCCAAATTTAACTTTTCTCTAATGTGACAGAAAGCATGTATTGGAGTTTAGGCAATATGAGTATGTATTTTGTTATTTAAGAAAAATGTTTAAAATGATACAATAAAGTAACACTTACTGTGGATTTAAAAGATTTTTTTTCCCCCTCTGATAGTTTAGACACTTAAAAATCCATACCAAAGCTATCTTACTTTTGCATTTTCTTCGAGTATTTAAAATTTAGCAAAATCAAAGAGACACAATTCTGCTACCAAAAATCACGCTGATTAACTTTAACTTGAAAATTCATAACTTAAATGCAAGACTGATTTAAAAATATTTTCTTTTTGTAAAGTCTAATGAGAGCATATACTAGTTTCAGTTAAGGTTAATTAGGATGCTATGTAGTATTTACTTATGATGTAGAGGTCAATTTTTATTTTTAACAGCTTTGAAATCTTTTTCCAAATGACAGCTGTTTTCAATCTGACTTCAAGGTTTGTAACTTACTCTCCTGGATTAGTTCTACCAGACATTGCTGAAATTCAGATTCATCACAAGCCACTCTACCATAACAACATGAATCATAGCTCGTCATGGTCTCTAAGCTTAAAAAATGAATTTTGAGGAAGAAGAAATTCCCTTGTCTATTGAGTAAATTGTGACCTTTAACTTAAAACAAGAGCTGTCCTCGAGATAATATCATTCACCTACTTTATTTGAACGGAATAATAAAGAAAATGTACTTTTCTCCTCTCTATACAAAGTTTATGTATTTTATATTACATTCAATATTTTAACTCATTATTTCAACAAATTATATCAATGTAAGTGTGTGTTTGTGTGTGTATATATATATATTTTAGATGATCCATGGTCTAAATGTATAAATAATAAATGACCTCTCAGAAATATGAAGATTCAAATTCAGTCACTTACTTATGCCTCACCTTGATCAAATATATATAAAACACAGATCTATTCATAGATACAAGTACAAAATAAAAGGGATATATCATTAACTTTGTCATAGAAGTATTTCTTGAAAGTCTTTTATAGATGATTATAATCCAAGCATTAGGAAAGATCTAGAGATTTATGTTTTATCATAGTAAAGTGTAATATAAAATTATATCTTGATCAATAACCTCTTATCTTTCTAACTCATATCTCTTAAAATGTTAACAACAATAGTTTTTAATACAACATGATTTTTATTCCTCGATCTTGCATTTGACACTTTTGTCTTCCTTGCCAAGACCTCTTCTTTCCTATAGTGTATCTTCTGGCCATTGATTTTTGTTGTTATTATGTATTATTGTTAGTTGGTACCAACCCATAGCTGACCCTCTAGTGGGTTTTCAGAGACAGTTAATCACTCAGAAGGAGATTGTTCATCTTTAATCCTAGGAGAAGTGGGTTGAGTTGGGATAGCAAATTAGCTTCTTCCTGTCTCACATTATATTCTCTGTACTCACATAGCTAAGTGTACACCGATTATTTTTTAAAAAATCAAAATTTAAAAATACTAAAAAAAAATCAAATAAACATATTTACAAGAATTCACTTAACTCTCTGTTCTCTCTTTAACTGGAGTATTAACTTGAAAGAGATATTAATATAACTATGATTTTGAGGCCTTAATATCTACATGATTAATGTTTTTTTTTTAATTCTGATTACTGAAATAATATATTTATCCTAATTTTAGAAGGTATGCTTGTAAAAATGGAATAAATTTAAAAAAAACAAAGACTTGTCTTTTGTGTTATAGAGTGTGTGCATTACTACTTTTATGTAATATGTTTTTTACACTTTTGGCAAAATGATGCATAATGTTGTCTCTTTTTCTTTTGTAATGACTGGTCTTCCACCCAGATATGTTTTGGGGATTGTTGCATAAATCCTTAAGTTGTCATTGTTAGATGCCATCAACTCAAGAACAACCAATTGCGACCCTCTGAACAGCAGTCTGAACTTTGCCTTATCCTGTGGCATCCTAACAATTCCTAACACTCTAGAGCCCATTGAGATAGTCACTGTGTCAATACACTTGTGTGTGGTTTTTTCTCTCCTTCCTTGACCTGCTACCTTCCCAAGCATTATGTCTCCCTCCAAGAAGTAGCCTCTCCAACAACATGCCCAAAGTATGTGAGGTAAAGCTTCATCATCTTTATCTCCAAGGACCATTCTGGCTGCACTTTCTCCTAGACATATTTGTTTGCTATTTTAGTATTCGTGGAATGTTCAGCACTTTTCTCCAACACCACAGATCAAATGTGTCAATTATTTTTCATTCATCCTTATTCACTGTCCAGCTTTCAGATGCAACTCAAGTGATCAGAAAGACTATGGCCTGAATAAGACACACCTTAGTTCTCAGACTGAAATCATTCTATCTCAACAATTTGGAAATTCCCTGACTGAAGATATTCTCAGTGCAATACGTCTCCTGATTTTCTGACTGCTGGTACCAAGGGTGTTGATTGTGGATCCAAGAAAGATGAAATTATTGACAGTCTCAAGTTTTTCTCCATCATTGCTTATTTTTCCAGTGGTAAGATACTTTTTCTTCTTGATGTCGAGAGACAATCCATACTGAAGACTGTATCCTTTGATCTTCTGCAGCAAGCGTCTCAAATCTTCCTCATTTTCAGCAAGGAAGGTTGTGTTAATTTGCATAATGCTGGTTATTGTTGAGTCTTCCTCCAATATTCATTCTACATTCTTCTACATACAGTCCAGCTTCTTGGGTAATTTACTCAGCATACAAATTGCAGTTAGCAGAACATCTGGAAATAATAGTGATCTTTGCACAAGACCATTTAATATTGACATATTAAATTTAAAATAACAGAATATATAATATGACACCAGATTTTATTAGATACTAATAAAGGCAACAAGTAGCAGCATGAAAGATTCAAGGAAAAAAATTGGTATGAAACTTTAGAATTTAAAAATAGTCCATTAAATTTATTTTTCTGAAAAATTGGAAAGTGTGCTAGTATTCATATTTAATAGCATAATACCTTGGCTTAAAATGTAGAAAAATGGTGTTCTAATCTTAAACCACCTAGTGTTCTCCTTCTCTGTTTGTACAATGGCCTCCTGGTCTAGGTAGAGGTTTTGCATGATCACAATTAAGTGCTCTGAGATTCTCATTCATCTCAATATTCGACATAACTTGTTATTATACACAGAGAGAAATGCCTTTGCATAGTCAATGAAGTAAAAATAGACATTATTCTGAAAATTCTTTACTTTTAGCCATGGTAATAACAGCCCTCATATTGTGGCCACTTCTAAATCCAGTTTGAACTTGTGATTGTTAACTATCTATATATATTCTAGCTTGTTTTTGTGTGATCTTCAGCAGTATTGTGCTTGCATGTGACATTAATGATATTGTTTGATAATTTCCACATTCTGTGGGATAATCTTTCTTGGGAATGAAAACAAGTCCAATTCATTGGTCAGACAGCTATCCTCCAAATTTCTGGCATAAACTTGTGAGTGCATCCAGAACTTCATCTATTACTTGAAACAAATCCATTGGTATCTCTCTGATGCCCAGGGCCTTATTTTTCACAAATATTTTCAATGCAGCTTCAACTTTCTTCTTTGTTACCATTGGAAACTACTCTTATGGTACTTCACTGAAATTTTTCAGTGTCAGTCAATTCTTTTTGGTAAAATGACCCTATGTATTCCATCATTTTATGTTTCCTGAGTCATTCAACATATTGCCCATAGTATCTTTCAATATTGTCACTCAAGGGTTCAATTCTTTTTTCAGTTCTCTCAGCTTGAGAAATGCAGAGCAAATTCTTCCCTTTTTACTTTCCAAGTCCAACTCTCTGCATATTCTGTTATAATGCTTTACTTCATGATCTTGAGCTGCTCTTTGAAATCTTCAGCTCTTTTACTTGTTTTCCTTTTATTTTGCTTCTCAAAACTCTAGTGCAATTTTCAGAGTCTCTTCTGACATCTATTTCAGATTTTTCTTTTTATTCTGGCTTGATAATTACCTTTTGGTCTCTTCATAGCTGATATCCTTGATGTCATCCCATAAGTTGTCTGATCTTTGATCATTGGTTTTCAATGCTTAAAACATATTCTTAAGATGATTTTGAAATTCAAGTGTAATAGATTCAAAATAATGTTTTGGTTCTTGTGGACTTGTTTTGATTTTCTTCAGCTTTAATTCGAATTTGTACATGAGTGGCATGATGGTCTAACCCACAGTATGCTCTGACCTAGTTTTGGTTGTTGATATTGAGCTTCTACAACAATCCTTTCACAGATGTAGTCAATCTGATTGCTACAGAGTCCATTAGGTGAGGTTCGTGTATAAAGTTACTACTGATGTTTTTTAAAAAAGGTATTAATAATGATAATAGTTTACAAGTAGTATATTTTAGGGCATTATGATTATCATAAGAGTCCAGAATGAGGGTTGCAGAGTGGAGCATGCTCGGGGTGGAGGTGTGCAGGGGGTAGGGTGGGATTGTGTACCAACGAAGGAGTTTTCTTTTGCTTTTCAAGGAGAGGAGCGAACTGGGGGTGGGGATGAGTTGGGCAGAGAGAAGAGTGCAACAGTGAATAAATGGAATTCCAAAATCTCTGTAGATGTTCATTGAAATTAATTAAAAAAAAGAATTTTTTAAAAAAGCTATTGATAATGAATAAACCATTGAAAATATAATTTCTATCATCCTATTTACAGCTTCATATCTGTCAACAAGTGCATATTTTCCAACTACTGTCTTTTTTCATTATTTCCATTATTTTGCATTCCAGTTATCAATTATCATTGACATATCTTAATTGCATATTTGATCAGTTTTGCAAGGTTTGGTATGAATTTTCAATTTCTTCTTTGCTGTTACCCGTAGGAGTGTATATTTGAATAATCATCATATTGACAGATTTCTTTGTGTGTGTATGGATATTATCCTATAACTCACATCTTTGTCTTCAGAATAGAACTTAAAATCAACTTTTTTACATGAATGCAATACCATTATTTTTCTGGGTTTTTTTTTCTCATTCCCAGCATAGTATACTATGTGATTATATGATTCAAAGTCCCCAAAGCTAGTCCTTCTTATCCCACTAATGCCTAGATGGCCAATGGTCATACATTTAATTTCTTTTCTCACAATTTCTAGTTTTCCAGCATCCACGCTTTGTACATTCAATGATCCAATTAATAAAGTATGTTTGCCACTATTATTCCTCATTTTGAGTCACTTCCAATCTGGGCTGTACATCTAAGACAATTAACCACCTGTGTTCATAGGGTTTTCAGAGGCCTGCTATTTAAGAAGTGAATGGCTGATCCTGTTTCTAGTCTGTCTTAATCTGCAAGCTTTACTAAACCTGTCCACCATGGGTAACCTTTGCAGCATTTTACATATCAGTGGCATACTTTTCATCTCACAGCATCCCACAAGTTTTCTCAGTACATCAAACTGGCAAACATGCTTTATCAATTGGTATAATGTATTTCCCAAATACAAAAAAATGACAATTCAGTGTTATACCTCTAATAGCTAATTAAGCTTTACACGAGTCTCGAGATGTCAAGCCTGATTTGTTACATATATATATATATATACATATATATACATATATATGTGTGTGTGTGTGCGTGTGTGTGTGTAAAATGTCAGACTATCAGTTAATTCTTGGATAATAGAACTATCGAACTAAAAGAATGTGATTAATAATATGGGGACAATTTTTTTTTAATTTTTATTGGGAAAAACAAATTGGGGGTACAAGGAGGTGAGGGTTGGGGGCAGAAGGGTGAGGATGGGCAGGTATGCAGTTGCAGAGCTTCAGAAATTGGTTGGTGGGGGGAGCAGGTGAAGGAAATGAAAGTGATCCAGTGGGGACCAGATGCTACAGGGAAATGACAAGCATTTTCCAATGGTAGTTAAATCAACTGTCTTACTGATTTGGGAACTGGATGCCGACTCTGTGGCTTCTTCATGCTGAACAGGGGTGTTGATGTGAAGGGGGAAAGGGAGGACACTTTATCACCTTACCGGTGATCTTGGGTTAAGGCTGCTTGCCTTCTTGCTCTGTTAGAAGATATTTTCCTGTCATTTGCTCCCCCCTGGACTGCAAAGTGTTTTCCCAGGTGGGTCCAGTGGGGATGGCTGGTTGAACCCAGAGGCTCCATCCTCCTTTGCTTCTTTAGCTGGCAGTTGTATTTCCTTTTTGTCACTGGAACTGGGTTCAGGGTCAGGTCTGAAGTAAAACTCAGTGGTAAGGTTACCTGTAAGAAATGGAGCAAACCTAGAGAGAACAAACTTGTGAGTTACAAATAGAGGGGTTTTGGGGGTGTTGCTTTCAGGTTTCCTGGGGGAGAGGGCGGCAGAAAGTAGCCTAGATAAAATTCTCTGGGCTCTCTGCCTGGGGCGGGCTGTCCTCGGCCCTAGGCGCGGGGCGAGCCGTCATGGCCCAGAGGGTGAGCTCCTAATATGGGGAGAATTTTATGTAACTCCACTATCTTGATGCAGGAATATTCGATAGTGTCAAGTTTTATGTTCTTATAAATATAGTACATAAGAAGACAAAGATTCTCACCACTGGACAAATCGGTAGCATCAGGATGGATGGCAAAGAGATCGAGATTGTTCACAGCTTCAGTTTGCTTAGCTGCACGGTCAACACTCTTGGCACCAGCAGCCAGGAAATCAAAAAACGTATTGCGATGGAAAAGTCTGCTGTTAGGGACCTCTCTAAAGTACTCAAGA
>NW_006399773.1:10270599-10272319 GCF_000299155.1 Elephantulus edwardii
GGATTGATTCAGTGACTGGGGTAATCAGGATGGGAGTGTCAGAGACAATGCGATTGGCACAGGATAGAGCAGGGTTTAGGGCTGTTGTACACAGGGTCGCTATGAGTTGCAAACGACTCAATGACACATAACAACAACAACATATGTTCTCTATTAACTGTAATATTTCTTATTCTATAGCTTATTTTCATCTTAAATACTTTTAAACAGAAAGAACATATATGTTTCCTACCATTTCTCCTCTACCCTTTGAATTTTTGTTAATAAAATACTTAGTCTAATATGCATATCTCTGTAAATAGGTTACAGAGATCTGGTGGGATAGTGTGTAAACAAAACAAAGCATATTTGGATTTTTTCTTTGGCAGTTCATGATATATTCAGTACTACTTGACAAAACAATTCAAAGACAGTAATTTTCTTTTATTTTAATTCATTGTCCATCTTTCACTTACAAATAACAGATTATGTGTACATAAATTTATATTAAATATTCCTTTGTTGTTGTTTTGGTTATCCTTGTTGTTATGTGCTGTTTGCATTGACTATGACTCAGAGCAACCCTACAAATGATAGTTTTATATCTTGCCATATTCTGAATCAACCTTACTGTCTCTGATGTTTACTACAATTGCCACAGTAACTGTCTATTTTGTTTAGAATCTTGCCTTTCTTTTGTTGTCCCTCTACCCTTGAAGCAGTCCTTTTCCAAAGACTGGTCCCTCCTGATAAGATGTCCAGATATATAAGACAGAGTTTCAAAATCCTTGCCTCCAAGGAGAAAATGGGTTTCACCCTTTCCAGGACAGATATGTTTGTTCTCATGGACATCTCTGAAATATTCAATACTCTTCCAGCACCACAAATCAAAGATACAAATTCATCTTCTGTCAACCTTACTTTTTGCCCAGCTTTCAGATATACAGCTAGAAATTGAGAAGACCATAACCGGTATCAGATATACTTTAGACTCAAGCCTGACATATTTTCTTTTTAGTATACTGGAGAGTTACCTAACAGAAGATTTTCCCAAAGTAACTCATCTTTTAATTTCCTAATTGCTGGTGTCAAAAGTATTGTACATCAGAACAAGAAGAAATTCTTAACAAACTCAATCTTTTCTCCATCTTTCATGATAATTCCAATTGGCCCGTTGTGAAGCCTTGAACTCAATGTGTTTAAGAACTAGTCTAAGGTCTTGGACACTAATAAACAAAGACCAGATGAGTATGGGATAATATCAAGAATATTATCCATGTAGAAAGTAAAAAGTCATTACAAAGACAAAGGAGGAAGAAAATATCAATATGAGTGGCAGATGAGACTCTGATTATTGCATTAAAATATCAGAAGACAAAGGGAAGAAATAAAAAAGTACTGAATAAAAGATTTCAAAGGACAATTCGGGAAGACAAAGCAAATTAATATAATGAAATGTGTAAAGAACTGATGTCAGACAATCAAAAGGAAAGAACTTGCTAGCTATTTCTCAAGCTGAAGGATCTAAAGAACAAATTCAACCCTTGAGTGCCATACTTAAAGATGCTATGGGTAAAATACTGTTTCAGAAAGCATAACAAACAACAGCAACAACAACAAAAATAGAATAAATACAGAAAGATTGCACTCAAAAGATTTGGCTGAGACAAAGCCATTTCAGAAAGTAGCTTGTTATCAAAAATCAGTGGTAACAAAGGGGAAAAAATTCAAGCTGGTCTGA
>NW_006399773.1:10272419-10278369 GCF_000299155.1 Elephantulus edwardii
ATGGCACATAACAACAACATATAAATACAACTGAGACCTATTCTCTTTAAAATAAAATGCACCTAAGAAAATTAAAAGGGAATATCTTTCATATATATGCTAAACTTAATAATTTGATTAGATCTTTATTTAAATAAAACCAATTTTAGTTACAAAATGTTTTATCTGAATATTCACATTTTTATTAGAATTTTATAATATTAATAACTTTCACATAACTAAGATTAATCAGTAATGATACATTTTCTTTTGAATAAACACTTTCTTATAAAACAGGACTTAAATTTCTTATAATAATATTCTGTATGATAGATTAATTATACTGTTTTTAAAAATTAGAAAATTATAATTAAAACATGAATATTAGATCATAAAATGATTCCCACTGTTTATAATGAAGATTTTACTACATGCATAATTAATCTTTATTTTTAACACAGGCTTATAGTCTGAATTGTAGAACAATTAATGACTAATATATTCTGGGACCTTTATCTCTTATGTGGACTTTAAAAATGTATTGACTTTTCTCCAAGGCTGATTAGAAATAATTTTCAATTAAATTACCTTACAAAAATTAATTGAGAATAACATCATTTTTACAGACAATATTTCCTCTGGAACTGTTTAACTTTAAAGGACTTATCTCTCTCTATATTTACAGAAATTTCTTTAGATTTTCACCAAATTTAAATAAGTAATTCAACAGTATTTGACAGTACATGTTGCCATGAAATGCCCCTCAAAAGAATAATTTGCACATATATAAATACAAAAAGCACTTTATTTCAGAATATCCACAGGTGGAGACTTTCTCCCTCAGTAGGAAGGTGGTGAGGGAAAAAGCCCCGAGTCCCCCCACCCAATTGCTTTTATTGCTTTCCTGGGTGCCACTCTCGGGGTGAGGAGATTGAGATCATGGTTGGTGGGTCAGGGGATCAGTCATGTGGGTTGGCTTTTGACAGGCTGGCTAATTTGCCCGCCTTTACTCTTTTTGTGTCAGGTAGACACTAGTTAATTCTTTACTCTGCAAGGACAAATAAGACTTTACCAGGGGCATTCCTGTTTGCCTTAAGCTAAGAATTTTTATGGCCTGCTTCTGCTTCTGGTATTAATGGAGGTTTATAAAAAATGGGTTTATGCTGTCCCCTCACATATTTGTTTCCTAACTTGGAATAGATTTTTCTTAAAAGTATAGAGAAAAAGAAACTACACTGAACTGGAAGAGGGGTAATCTCTCCTCATGTGATTACTGCCTCGGAAAATCCACTAGAGAGTCAGCTATGAGTCAGTTCAGACTCAACAGAACATAACATAATAACATTGCTGTTATTGTTGTATACCTTTGATAAGAAACTGATCCATAGGTGACCCTGTGATGGGTTTTCAGAAGCAGTTAATTACAGGGAAGGAGATTGTCTATCCTCTCCCATCAAGCAGTTGGTGGATTCGAACCACTTTCCTTTGGTATTTCAGAGCAGTAGGCCACCAGAACTCCATGATAACATTTTTATTTTGGCACTATCCTACACTACCTTAACATTGTCAGTAAAATATTTGTAGGATTTGATGCTATAAATATTAACTTGAAGAATTAATATTAATATTGAGGACTACAACTAAAAATAAGAAAATAACTTCTCAAAATAATATTTAAAATATAAATTCAGGTATCTGTCTATTTAAAATAAAATATCAAAACCAAAATATATGACTAATATATCCTCTACACTTTCATGTTTTTAATAATTTTACTAAGAAATAATGTATAAAATATGCAAGTCTAATGGAGTCAATTTACTAAAACAAGACACTTTAATATTCTTTTATGAATTCATGCACCCATTCATTCATCAAACTTCTATTAGTAACCACTCTGTACCGGAAACTACAAATTAGTATTATCTGATGAGAATAGCACTAAAGTTCTAGAAGATTATAATTATCTGCTTTTTTATAATTTGTGAGCTTGGCAAACTTTTCCTAGGCAGGATTTCTCCTACTCATGCTGAGTTCTCTAATAATCCTAAGTGTTTCTGCTCCTTTTATTGGTACTATAGAAATTTCCTTTAAACATTTTGGAGGTCAATAATTAATTATTAGCAAGAGGTTATGTAGCTCATGGCAAATACTTGCTATAACTTGTTTCAAACGTGTGTCTCTAGAGAATTTGTGTGTGTGTGTGTGTGTGTGTGTGTGTGTATTGACAACCTTGTCTGTAATTTAAGGACAACTCTTGTAAAACATATTAAAAGCAGTAAATGAGGTTTCTTTCTTTAAAATAAACCTTTAGGTTTTGATGTCAAAATGTTTACACAAGCATCTATATTTGCTTTATGTTGATCAACTTTAGTAATGTTACTTGCTTCATTTTGTTCTTGACTCATTACACTTAGTGTTTTACGTAATGTATTCTTTTCCATTGTGTTTAGCAGTGCCTTTGTTTAGTAAGAATGTGTCATTCCAAGCTCCAGTTGACTGAATGAATAATAATCATAGAATAATTCTTTCTTCAGTTGAAACCTAGAACTAAAATAAATATTGAGTCATAGAAAGCATTCACAATATTATAGATTGACTAGATTAGATAAATTGGAAAATCACATTTAAAAAAGAATTCAAAGTGTCAGAAATATCATTTAAATGGCTTTTAATGAAATTTGGCATTTCATATCACTATTGTGTATTCTATGAGTTTATTTGAGCTCTAGTGTTGTCCATAGGGAGTTGCACTGCTAACCTCAAAAAGCAACATCCTTAGTAATTCAAATTAAGTAGCAGAACTGTGGGGGGAAAAGTGTGATATACAGCCTGCTGAAAACCCACTGGTAAGTCAATTATGAATTGGTTGCTAATATGGCAATGAGTTTGAGACAGAGTTTATCTGTTAAATAAACCCAATATTAAAAATGTTTTCATTTTACCACTGCTACTGAAGTGAGATGGTATTTTTCTGTCCATGAAATGCCCCTTAAAAAATAATTCACACATATGTAAATACAAAAAGCACCTTATTCCAGAGAATATCCACGGGGAGACTTTCTCCCTCAGTAGGATGGTGGCGAGGGTCCCCCTGCACAATTATTTTTAAGGCCTTCCTGGGTGCTACTGTCAGGGCGGGGAGATTGGGAGCATGGTTGGTGGGCTGGGTGATCAGTCATGTGGGTCGGCTTTTGATGGGCTGGCTACTTTGCCCGCCTTTACACTTTTTGTGTCACATAGACACTAGTTAATTCTTTACTTTGCAAGGACAGATAAAACTTTACCTGGCACATTTGTGTTTGCTTTAAGCTAAGAATTTTTATGGCCCACTTTTTCTTCTGGTATTAATGGGGGTTTATAAAAAATGGGGTTTATACTGTCCCTTCAGTATCTCATTGTGGTTTTGATTTGCATCTCTCTCATTGCCAGTGATTTTGAGCATTTCTTCATGTGTGTCTGTTGGCCATCCAAATATCTTCCTCTCTTAAAAGTCTATATATGTCTTTTATCCATTTCACAATTGTGCTATCAGTCTTTTTCTATAGGATTCTGTAAACTTTTGAACGGGACCGCAAATAATAAATGTTGGAGAGGATGTGGAGAGATAGTAACTCTTTTACATTGTTAGTGGGATTGTAAAATGGTACAACCACTCTGAAAGGCAGTTTTGTCCTTACCTCAAAAAGCTGACAATAGACATTTCTATGAGCAAGCTATTTCACTGCCTGAAACAGACCCCAAGAAAATGAGAAATGACAGAAACTGAGACTTGTACACACTGATGTTCATAGCAGCATTATTCACCATAGCAAGAACATGGAAACAGCCCAAATGTCCAACCACAGTTGAAAATGGATTGAGAAATTATGGAGTCATATGATGGAAGACTATGCAGCATGCAGGAGCAAAGATTTTGTAAATTACTGCCTAACATAGGAGGAACTGAAGAGAAATTATGTAAAGTGAAGTAACTCTGTACCATAAGGACAAATACTCTATAAGATCATTATTTTAGAATATGTATGAGGATTCAAGTGGGGGAATGGTGGGAACAGAGGGGTGAGGATGACAGTGGGGGTGGGAATGGTTTATCATAGGGTTGCACAATTTGATGGGTGAAAGGAGGGGTGGGTAAAGATAATGGGAAAGATCCAATGTGATAAACAATGTATACAATCTTTGTAAATAAACTGGTATAAAATAAAAATTTTGTTTTGAATAAAGAAATTAAAGAAAATGTATTTGCAATGAATATACAAAAAATTGTTTGAAAATTATTTTACACTTCAAAAAACCACTTATTAATATTTAGTGTAAATGATATAATCCAGAGACTCAGAAGTTCATTTACAATAATGAATAAAAAGACTAAAAGGAAAAAAATAAGCTAAAATAGGTTGCTCCCCAGCAATTAAAGTACTAGTCAGATGTCAGCTAGTCACTAAGACTCATATTGATTCAACAAAGAACAAAATCTTGTCTCACCCTGAAATATCATCACAATTTCCACCTTTCTCACTGTCAGGTTGCAATCACTGTGTTAATTCTTCTTGAGGGTCTTCCTCGCTTTTTTCCCTTTTTAACTTTCCAATCATAAGGTGTTTCTCCAAGGACTGACTAGTCCTTCCGGACAACATGCCCAAAATATGTGTGACAAAGTTTCTGCATCCTTATCTCTTGGGATGACCCTGGCTACACTTCCTCCAAGATAGATTCATTTGTGATTTTGACAACCAATATTCATACTCTACCAACACTACAACTTAAGGATATCGATTCTTCAATTTTCCTTATTAATTGTCCAACTTTCAGATGAAATTTGGAACAATTTTAGCAATGGTGTTGTTGTTGTGTTCCATAGAGTCAGAACTGACCAATAGCTGACCCTTCAATGGGTATTCAGAGGCAGTTAATGGTAGAGGTGGAGATTTCCCACCCTTTTCCTGTGAAGCAACTGGTGGCCTCCAATAGCATGCCTTCAAGATTGCAGCACAGTTTCTTGTCCCGAGGCTACCAGTAGTAGATAAATAATAGATTATAAATCTGATAAATTATATCCTAGTTCTGGTGGCCTAGGGGTAATAACCTGTACTGCAATTATGAAGGCACATGGTATAAATCCACTAGCTGCTCCATGGGAGGAGAGAGAAATTGCCTTTCCAGTAATTAACTTTCTCGAAAAACCCACTTAGAAAGTCAGCTAAATCAGTAATGACTTGAAGGTGGGCAATAGCATACATAGTTGGTAGAAGCTTTCAGGCCTACTTCTGTGGGAAGCCAATACTAAATACAGGTAATAAACTGAATGTTATCTCAAGACCTGGGAGAGACAAGGTTCAAGCTAGAATTCACCCTGAGGCAACAAGGCAATCCTTAAGGGTTTATGGGATTCTTGCATTGTATTTGCTGACCCCTCCCTGCTGAGAAAGGAAGAAGGTTTTCAATAGAAAAAGGTTGGCTTCATTTGCATTGAATTCTCTTTGTGATTTACTTCCTGATAATTTTGAATAAAGATACAGGGAAGCTGGAATAGGGGTCTTCAGTGGAGGACAGCTGGCCACCTGATTTTCATGCTTTCTATTCTATCTCATTCTTAGTTGTCTGTCTCATTAATAATTATAAAAATACTTTACCCTCGGTCTGCAACATACTTTGACTCATAGTGATTTTCTGGATAAAAAAAAAGAATTGAAACCTTACCCTTTCCTGTGCCTTTCTCACGATTTCTGACATGCTTAAGCCCATTACAGATGCATTGTTATTTCTTCTCTGATTTATAGTCTCCAACTCACTAGAGGGTCAAGTCTGAGTTTATTCTGACTTAATATCAATGTTGTTGTTGTTATGTGCCGTCGAGTCATTTGCAACTCATAGCGACCCTACTTACAACAGCCCTAAACCCTGCTCTATCCTGTGCCAATCTCATTGCCTCTGACACACCCATCCCGATTACCCCAGTCTCTGAATC
>NW_006399773.1:10282744-10285953 GCF_000299155.1 Elephantulus edwardii
GCTGGTGGATTTTAATCTTGTGCCTTCAGGATTGCAGCACAGGTTCTCAAACCAAGACCACCAGAACTAAGAAATAATTTATATATTAGACTTATTATCTATTATTTCTTGACTAAAATTGTTAAAATTGTTCCAAATTGCATAAGAAAGTTGGAAACTGAATAAGGAAGTCTGGAGAAGAATCAATGAGTAGAGAGAGTCACTGCACCAAAAAGAACTTACTGACACAGAAAAATTTTATGAAACAATATATGATTAAGATGCAATGGTGATGAAGGAAGAAAGTTAAGTTGCTCCAGATGAATTTGTATAAACCATGCACCCAAGAATTGATGGAACAACAATTAAAATATTTCAACAAACAAAGGCATGAAAGTACTTACCCAGATATTCCAAGAAATCTTGAGAACAAATACCTGGCCAACTGATTGGAAAATATCCATTTTTATTTCCAATATTCCTTTAGTTTGTGCTAATTAGTTAACAGAATAGTCAGAAGGACAAGCAAATTAGGATTACAGATATGATCAGTTCAGATATCTATGAACTCTTTCAGGATATTTACCTAGCAGTATTTTTTGTTGTTGATTGCCATTGAGTCAAGTATGACTCACAGAGACTCTATGAACAAAAGACCTAATGTCTTTCCATAACTGACGAAATTTCTCCAAGTTCATACAGTTTCCAAAGGCATGTGGTTTAGGAAATGGATGATACTCCTGCTTCCAAATCTGTCTTACAACTGGAAGTTCCACCAAACACTGTCCATAACGGGAAACCATTATAGTATTTGATATCCCAAAGGCACAAGATTCAGCATCACAGCAAACTCAGGTTACTCCATACAGACAATGACAAAGAATGATGTGCAAAGTGGAAGAATTTTCCTCCAGATATAACAATACTACTTTCATTTAGTAGTGGTTAAATATCATTGAGCCCAATAAGACTCAGAGTAAGCTTTGCACAAAAGACCTGAACTCTGTTCTATAATTAACACAGTCTCTGTACATTTATAGAGTTTAGAGAGTTTGTAGAGTTTCCAGAGGCATCTAGTTTAGAAAGTGGATGCCCAGGAATAGGTAAGGTTCTAATTTGTTGTTCATATTGTTACGGTTATTGGCTGTCAACCTAACAATGAAAACAGTAACATGTCATGTAAACATTTTGCTATTTATGAAAAAGAATAAAAATGTTTAACAAAAAAAAAAAAAAAGAAAGAAAGTGGATGCCGCTTCTGCTTCCCAGCATGAATCAATTTGGAAGCTCATCCAAACATTGCACATAATGGGTAACCACTACGATATTTGATATGACTATGGAACAGTGTTCAGCATCACAGCAACTCCAAGTTGTTCAGTACAGCACACAGACAAATGATTGCTGTGTCTTTTAAAGAATATTCATTCTAAAATGAATAAATTTTGCCCAAGTGCCCTACAAGATCTTAAAGCCTCACCTTCAGGCAGGCCTCCATCCTTGGTCAAAGGCTCAATGGCCACCTGCCTTTGGGGGAGGGGAGGAAGAACAGTCAACACATCAAACATGACCCAAAAACTTCCCCTTTTGTGACAACCATCAACACAAGACCACCACTGAGATGTGAGCTAGCAGCCAGCTTCTAGAGTGGAAGGAGACTTCAGTCTAGAGAACAAAAAATTTCAGTGAAACCATTGCTACTTGGCCAAGTCACAACCATACTGCAATCACTCACAGAACAGAATTTCTTGTGAACTCATTTTATGCATAGTAATCACCTTGAAGAGATGCAATCCGATAATATCTAGGTCCATTTCAAGTTCTGACTGTAAGCAATTTTAGAAAAATTAATTTTAACTTACTCCTTTGAAAAACTAGCACTCAGAACTTTGCAAAGTAAAGTTATTGGTTTTCTGAAAAACCATTAACTCATACTCAATGCTTTGACTGTTGTTGTTATTGTGTACCATAGAGTCAGAACCCACCCATAGTTGACTACCCAGTGGGTTTTCAGAGGCAGTTAATTGCACAGAAGCAGATTGCCCAATCAGATCCCATGGAGTGGCTGGTGGCCGCGAACCACATGCCTTCAAGACTGCAGTGCAGCTTCTTGCCAATACACAAACAAATTATCTGCCATTTTCTCTGCTTCATTTAAACCCCTAGCAATAATAACAACAAAAAAATAATATCTAAACAACCAGTATAAAGATACAGATGTAGATGCTCAACTAAATTTTAAAGTGATTGCTATCTCTAAATCATCATCACAATAAAATGATGATGAATGAGTTGACCAGCAGAATCACATGTGCAGGCTACAATGGCTGCTCCCTGAAACCCATACTCTAAACTGCTTGGGACAATAGAAATGAACTTTTATCCTTGAAAAACCCTAATAGTGTGGGTTAATTTTATTATAGCAGGAGAATCCTTGCTCCAAATATATAAAAATGTTAAATATTGCTGTAAAACTAATATTACAGTAAGTTGCATCATTTAATTAATGTTTGAGGAGTTAAGTGTTATGCAACAGTATCAACTCCATAGTAGAAAGTTTGGTTTTCATTTGGTGGCTCAGAGCTTAAGGTACTTAGCTGGAATGCTTAACCAGCTGTTTAATTAGATAGTGAGCGGTTTGAACCCACCCCAGAAGTTCACTGGAAGAAATTCATCTGGGAACCACTATGGAGAAGTGGTACTTTGTCATGTAGGTGATCATGAGTCAGAACAGACTTCACAGCTCACACAACCCAGAGCTAGAGATCATGCTCTCTATGGTAAGGAAGCAGGTATTACAAACTGAAATGACTACAAATCAAACAGGGCGGTTTGCAGATTAAAAGGTCTACCTAGAAAGGATTTTAAAGCACAGATGTTTTCACATGACCGATTAAAGGCAAATTTTGAGGGAATTATGTTGTCAATGAAACCACAAATCTGGCCAGCAGAAGCCAGTGATTGAGTAATTCTTCAATAAGCACTTGTTGTTTATTTCTATCAAGGTAAAACTTACTCATAACAGGCTCTCCAGCAGGTTTTCAGAAGCTATAAATTGCACAGCAGAAAGGGCAACCTAGGTAGAACTATCAAGAATGGAAATACAAAGGAGGAGGAACAGTTGTAAGCAGACCGCCATGAATGAAGGAAAATTAGAAATTGTTAAGAAAGAAATGGAACGCATAAATATTGACATATTAGGCATTGGAGAGATGAGATGGACTGGCATG
>NW_006399773.1:10288538-10303057 GCF_000299155.1 Elephantulus edwardii
GAAACGACTCGACGGCACATAATAACAACAACAACATAAATTGCACAAGAGGAAAATGCTCAGCTTTCTTCTGGAGAGAGGTGGATGAATTCAAACCTCCTACATTTGAATTGGAAACACAGCTCCTTAACCATTAGGTCACCAGGGCTGTTTTAGAGGGAGCTAAGTAAACTGCAGATGCCCAAATCAGCAGCACTGGAAAGTAGCTTATAAATGCTGTGAAGACCCCATAAAACCATACTTCCTAGCCCTCTTCTTAAATGAAGTCATGGGAGATAAGTGATAAGAATCAAATGCTGAACAAACACAAGAAACATGTGTATTATGAAATGTGCAAGTGAGTTGTTTTAAAATAGCCTTCTGATAATGGGTTATAATGTACCTCTTAACTGCTGGACAATCCTAGCTAGAGGCCTTGCCGTGAGAAGGCACTGTGCTGGGACCGCAGACTTCAGAAGCCCCACATGCCTCACAAATACATGTAAAATCAATACATGATTACGTATGTAACTTTCAGTGCTTTGGTCACTAAACACTTTGTAATTCTGTGAATGAGTGACATTGCTTGCAGAGAAGGACTTTGCTTCCGAAGGTTAGAAGGAAATGAGCATTGGAAGCCAGTACATTGCCAAAGTCAGAAGTATCTTGACGGAAAGCAAAACAACAGTTGATACCTATTTGTGTTTTATTGACTATGCAAAGGCATTTCACTGTATGGATAACAGCAAATTGTGGCTAACATTGAGAAAAAGAATCCTAGAACACTTGATTGTGCTCATGCAAAACTTATACCTAGATCAGGAAGCTGTTTTTGAAACATTGTATATTTCAAAATCAATAAAGGAATGGGTCAGAGATGTGTTCTTTCTCTCTGCCTTTTTAATATGAGTGTGGAACAGATCAGTTGTGAGGCTGGACTTTGAAGAAGACTGTATCATGAGGATTGGAGGGAAACTTACCAACAACCTGTGTTATATGCAGATGACACAAATTTGCTTGCCAAAACTGAGGAGGACTTGAAGCCTTTACTGCAGAAAATCAAAGGACTATAGTCTTTAACAGGAATTCTATTTTACTTACCTTCGAGTCCTACCCAAAAATCCATTCTTAAAAGAAAACAAAACAAAAAAAACCCAACATCTGTATTTTCCAAGAAATAGTAAATAACCTGATTAATGCCTGATTGATGTTTACCCCAGACATGGTTTTATGACCCTGCTCAGGAGATAGTTGCTAGCTAAAACCAGGTGTAACGGAAAATGTCCCCAAAGCCTTAAAACAGCTAAGACTACCCCCAATTTACCAATATATAGTTGTTATCATATGCTGTCCTGTCAGAACCAACTCAAAGCTGATCCTACAGAGGGTTTTCAGAGGCAGTTTATCACAAGGGAGTAGGTTTCTCATTCTTCTCCAGTGGAGCAACTGGGGACTTTGAACCAAGTGCCTTTGGGATTGCAGAGCACCTTCTTACCACTTAGCCACCAGCTCTTCCTAACAAAGATTCTCATGATCATGTCAACTGAGAGCATCACGAAAGATGGAGAAAAGATGGAGGTTGTAACAATTTTTATCTTGCTTAGATCCTCAATTAACTTTCTTAGAACCAGAAGTCAAGAAATCAAAAGATGGTTGCTTTGTAAAATCTTCTGTCAGGGAACTCTCCAGAGTCCTAAAGAGCTATGATTTTAGTCTTGACAGTAAAGTGAACCCAATCAAGGTCCAGTCTTCTTAGTTGCTTGCTATGCATTAGAAAATTGTACAAAGACTAAGGATGACAGACAGAATGATCAAAGCTTTTGAGTTGTGCTGCTGGAGAAGAGTATGGAACATACCACAGATGGCCAAGAGAACTAACATGTCTGTCATGGAGAGGATAAAGCCAGACTGCTCCATGGAGGCAAGGATATTGAAACTCCATCATACATATTTTGGGCATGTGCCAAAAGGGACCAGTCTTTGGAGAAGAATATCATGCTTGGAAGGTTAGAGGGTCAGCACATACAGATAGAGAAGTGTGCCTGCAAGTGCATGCAAGTATATGTATATGTGTGTGTCAAATCCTTCAGTGCTTGACTGATAACCAATAGGTTACTGATTGTAGAGATGGTAAATCTAGCGGTCTGGTCCTTTGAGTCTACAACTAAGAAAATAACCATATAGAGTATTTCTACTCCGTCACATCTAGACTTAACATCTATAATTTGTGGTTGTAATTTATTTTTTCATTAGCAACTTGACCTATAAGACATTGACCTTTTTATGCTATTATGAGACATAGCTTCAAAAATGCTAATTCCAATGATGTTGCCTGGAATAATTAAAAGACTAAGTACCATACTTTGGTGTCTAAAACACCACACAAAAATAAATACAGGAAATTCTGTATAAATATCACTAAAAATTAGATTTAATTTTGTCATTTTGAAAACCTGCATAAATTGCAAGATAAGAGGTAATTATTTTATTTTAAGTTATCTTGGAGTCTAAGATTTTGAAGCTATGCCTCTCTTACTTTGGGCACATGGCCAGTAGAAATCGGTCCTTGGAGAAGGACATCATGCTCAGAAGGGTGGACAGACAGCAGAGAAGAGGAAGACCCTAGATGAGATGGATTGATACAGTAACTGGGACAATGGGAGTTGGCTCAAGAGGGTTCAGAACTGCTGTACATAGAGTCACTATACATCACAGGTAACTCAGTGGCACATAACAATAATAACATACTATATGACACGTTTAGAAGCAGGAGCAGCATCTACTTCCTAACCAACATACTTCTGGAAAGTCTGTGAACATTGATAAATGTTGATAGTTGTAGAGGGGCTTCAGGCCTTTTATTCATAGGGTTTCTATGAGCTGTGTTTGAATCGAAGGCAATCAACAACAACAACACTTCAATAAGAAGTTATTTAACATAAAGTTTAAGATTTTGGTAATATTACTGACCAAAGTTTAAAAATTGCAAAATGTTACAATGTGACATAATAGCCTTAAATTAGGCCACTGCACATAAAATCTAATTCGAAGAAAATTCTTGTGCAAAAAAAATACATATTTGCATCAAGAAAGTACAATGTATATATGAAATTATTGAAATACATATAAAGCCCAAATTAATGCTCTATAAAAAGATTTCTAAGACAATTTTAGTTCAAAATGCAGTCTTGATTGGAAGGTATTGAATAAATTAACCTATATAAATTTTATTTTCCTTAAAATATCTCAGGAAATAAAATTTGGAGGGAAAATGAAATATATGTGTATGGGTATTCAACAAAGTTTTGTTGACACGTTGGGTAAAATAGTCAAGAAATTTTGACAGCTTACTTTCATAAAGATTTTCAGTATTGAATCAGAATCCCATGCTTGCAATAGGTTTGATTTTTAGTTCATGGATTTAAGAATTGAGTAAAATAATGACATAATTTATATGATTTAGCTTGTATCACGGTGCCTCTGATTTAGACAATGGTCTTTTCAATCACTTGCTATGCTGTTGAGAGCTGAACAATGAATAAGGATGACAGAAGAAAAATTGAAGCCTTTAAACTGTGTGGGAGAAAAGTACTGATTATCCCATTGACAGCACAAAAAACAAAAACACATGTCTTAGAGAAAGTGCAGCCAGAGTGCTCTTTGGAAGTAAGAATGCCTAAGCTTTGTCTTGCATACTTTGGGCATATTTCTAGAAGAGGTTATTCGTAGGAGAAGGACATCACACTTGGAAAAGTGGAGAAACAGTAAAGGAGAGGAAGACCTTCAACCAGGTGGACTGACACAGTAACTGCAGCAATGGCCTTGAGTGTGTCAGAGATTGTGAGCTTGACACAGGATAGGACAGGGTTCAGCTCTGTGTGAGTCATGCTTTACTCAATGACACCTAACAACAACAGTCAGTGTTAGATATCACCCATCGAGAATGTTCTAATAGTAGCATGCAAATCCCACAGAATTAAACCCTTATTCCTCCGCTGTTCTCAGAATCTCTCCTGTCTTTATAATCATTTCTCTAGCTATTCTATCATCCTATGTCATTGAGTGTCGTCTTCTTTCTCATTGACTTTCTACTTTATCAAGTCTCATGTCTTTCTCCAGGAACTGATCCTTCCTGATTACGTGCCTAACATATGTTAGATGAAATCTTCCATACTCACTTTTATCATGACTTGAAAATGTTGTTACAAACCATTGAGTCAGAACGGACTCACAGTTCTTAGCCACCTTCCTCCTTAAAGCAGCGATGCATTAGAGCCACAAGCCTTTGAGCTGGTATTGCAACACCTACCCCTATCTACACACCTCAAAGTAGGGAACTCTGGAGGTACAGTTCCTAGAGAGTTGCTGTGCTTACTCCAAAAGTACAAGTCTCAGCAATTCCGTGGGAGAATGAGGAGTTTCGATCCACCAAGATTTATTCTCTCAAACACCGCGTGGCTTGTTAATTGAATTTTTACAGACTTGATAGCAGTGAGTGAGTTCTCAAAATGGAATCTTTTAATGCATTAAAGCAGTTCTTTACACCATAGTTGCCCAATATAATACATTATTTGATTCCTTGACTTCTGCTTCCATGAGTGGTAATTGTGGATTCAAGTAAAAGTTAATCTTTTACAATGTCAAAATCCTTCATCTATCATGACATTTTTTATCATGACATTGATCCATATGTGATCATTTCTGATGATATATTTTTAGGTTGAGGTGTAATTCATACTGCAAGTTATAATCTTTTTGCTTAATCAGTAAATGATTCAAATCTCCTTTTCTGAAAGCAAAGTGTTTTAATTTGCATATCACAAGTGGTAATGTTGTTATGCCAATTTTCATGTCACATTCTTCATAGAGTTGAACTTCTCAAGTTACGTCTTTAGCATACAGATTGAATAAGTATGGTGAAAGTAAACAACCCTGACACACACCATTCTGCATTTCTTGTTTTGAGTCATTCAGTGTGTGCTTGCTCTGTTTCAATAACTGCTATTGGACCGTTATTTTCTTTTATTATTAAATTTTATTAGTTTTAATGAACATTTATAGAGATTTTGGGTTTTCATTCATTCATATTGGACCATTTATAGGTTCTGTGTGAGCTTCATTATTTGTCCTATAATTCACATTATTTACTATGTTACCAATAATATAATTTGGTCCACATAGGCAAAAGTGTTTGCATAGTCAATAAAACACAAGTAAAAAAAATATGTTTTCCTCTGTTTTCAGACAAGATTCATGTAAAATTATCTAGCGTTCTGTATCATATTCTCTTTTGAATCTAACCTGAATTTCTGGGAATTTCCTGTTGATGTAATGACCAAGGCATTACTTAAGCATCTTCATAATTATTTTATTGCATGTGTTCATTTTGTTGGATAATGTCTGCATTTCATTGTATTATCTTCCTTTGAAGCTGGTAAGGAAAGGGTCTCTTCTAGTCTGTTAGCCAGATGACTCTCTAAATTTCTTGCCATGCATGAGTAAACACATTCAGGACAGCATTTGTGGTGTTAAGATATGTCAATTCATATTCTGTAAATTCCTGGATCCTTGGTTTTTGGCCCATGACTTTAGTACAGTTTGGACTTTGTTTTTAAGTACTGTTAGTTCTTAAGTATGAGGTATTTCCTGAAATAATTGAGAACTAACACTGTGCACTCTTTCTGATTTTATAAAATGCTTCTTGTGTTATTCAAGACTTTGCCAACAGAATTCTCTATTATTGCAAACCATAATTTGAATTTGTTCTTTAGTTCTGTTAGTTTGAGAAATACTAAGCTTATTCTTTGATTTTTATAACTCCAGATATTTGCACATCCTTATAATTTTTTTCCTTATTGAACGACCCATTGGATGCTTTTGTTCATCTTGCTTCATAATTTATTCCTTTTGTTTTAACATCTCTCTATATTAGAGCTTTTGTCAGAGTCTATGCTGGCATCGATTTTGGCCTTTTATCTCTTTCTTATCTAATGACCTTTTCCTTTTATTGTATATGATGGCTTTTATGTCATTCAAGAACTCATCTGGACTTGAGATTTTTGTGTTGCAGTCTATTCTTGAGATCTCTAAATTCAGGTGGAATATCTTCAAAGTTATATTTTTGCTTTCTTGAACTTATTCTCTTACACTTCAGCTTCAAAGAGCAATCAATTGTCTCTTCCATAAACTGTCCCTGAACTTGATTTTACTAACCATGTTGAACTTTTTTTCTATTTCTATGCATTTCATTCAGTAGGAATTGATTACTCATCCAAACTACTATTTCCAATGTTTCCAATTTATGACAAAGCTCTTATTGGAATAATTTTATTTCTATACTTCATTTGTGCTCTGACAGCCTAGTGGCAAGAAGTTGCACTGAAATCTGGAAGGTAAGTGGTTCAAGGCCGCCAGCTGCACCAGGGGAGAAGGATGGGTAATCTTCTCCCTTGAAATTAACGGCCTCTGAAAACCCACTGGAGGACCAGGTATGTGTTGGCTCTGACTTTATGGTACTCAACAACAAAAACACACTTCATTTGTATTTTTAATATGAGTTAGAAATGAACAAATAACCTAGTAGGTTAGAATTCACTGATTTGAAAGTGCTATGTTTATTTGATTGAAATGATCTTCTGTGGACAACCCCAAACTTTCAAATGGATGGAAAAAAGAAAAGGAATGTTGCAGTCTCTCCCTTTGGAAGAGCTAAGTGTGTTTGCTATTGTTGCTTAATGCTAGCATCTTCCTCATGTGGGAAGTAAAATATTAGACTGTAGCCCAAAGGCCAGTAATTTGAACTTACCTGTGGCTCTGGTGGGAAAAATTGAGTCATCTCTTCACGTTGGGATTTATAACCCAGGAAAATCAGTAGATGTTGTCATGAGTCACAATTTACTCAACAGCAGTGGATTTCGTTTTGATTACAATAGGGAAATCACAAGTTATTTGCTTTAAGAAACAGAAAACTAATTTCTCACAGATTTGGGTACCAGGAGTTCAAACTCAAAGTTCTGGCTCTAGGGAAGTGCTCTTTCTTTCTGCCTTTTCTCTTCCGAGCTTTTCTTGCTGGTAGATCTCAATGTCACTTATTCTCTCTGTTTCACCATTTCTACTTGTATATTTGTTGTTTAATCTTTCTTATTTCACCAGACAGAGCAAGGGAACACTGCATAGTTCAAAAACAGGAAAGCAGTATGTCAGAGATGCATCCTGTCACCATACCTTTTAAATTAATATCTGAAAACAGATCATTCAGGAGGCTAGACTTTATGAAAAGGAATGCACCATCAATATTAGAGGAAGATTAATCCACAACTTGTGATAAGTAAATGGCAGAATGAAACTTCAGAGGACCTGAAACACTTTCTGCAGAAAGTCAAGGATTATAGGCTTCAATATGGATTGAAGATCAAAATCAAGAAAATAAAGATTCTCACCACTGAGCCAATTTCCAGAAACATGATTGATGAAGGAGAGATTGATGTTGTTAACAATGATAACTTGCTTAGCTTCACAATCAACACTCTTGGTACCAGAGGTCAGGAAATCAAAAAGCTTGTAAGTATTCCAGGAATGCAGAAGCATTCAATCAAAATGCAGAAACATTCAACTGAAATGCAGCTTAATGGAAACAGGAAGATAAAGCCAGCAATAGAAACAACAATGTGATCAAGAAAAAATGTGGTTGATTTTCTAAGAGTAGATTGCAGTTATTTGCTATATTAAATAACTTACTATATTGTTATTGTTATGTGTCCTCAAGTTCATCACAACTCATAGTGATCTTATGTACAATGGATCTGAACTTGGCCCTATCCTGTGCTGTCCTCACCACCTCTGATACACTTGAGCCCATTGTTGCAGTCACTATGTCAATTCATCTCATTGTCATCCTCTCTTAAGCTGATCCTTCATATTTCCAAGCTTGATGACTCTTTCCAAGAAATGCTATTGTTGCTGTTAGGGTCCATCGAGTTGAGTATGACTCCTAGTGAAATTATGAGCAAAAAATCTGACCCCTGTTTTATACTCACACTTCCTGTCACCTTGTCAACCTACCTGTTTGAGGGTCGTCTCCTTTGCTGACTCTCTACCCTTTCCAGAATCATGTCCCTCTCCAAACAATAACCCCTCCTAGTAATCTGCACAAAGTAAGTGAACTGACGCCTCATCATGCTTGTCTCTAAAGAGAACTCTGGCTGCACCGTGTTGAAGACATACCAGTTTGTTCTAGTAATCTTCTGTTAATTTATTTTAATTCTCCAGTTCTTCTCTGTTTTAACTTCTTGACTTTCTAATGTAATTTTCAAAGTTTCTTCTTAAATTCACCTTGGTATTTTCTTTCTCCTCATCTTCATAATGAAATATTGATTAATAATTGGAATATTTGAATGTATGAAGTAGAAATCTAGAAAAATTAGAAGTTGGTAAAATGAAATAGAATGTATAAATATCTACACTGTAGGAATTTAAATGGACTGGTCACTTTGAATCACTTTGAATAATATTCTATATCATGGTAAGAATAAAAATTGATGAAGAATGGTATAGAATCATAGTAAAAGAGACCATTTCAATGTCAATTCTGAAGTACAGTGCTGAGAGTAATAGAATATCATCAATACACATAAAAAGAATATCAGTTAATATAGCTATTATTTACATGTATATACCAACAACTAAACCCAAAGAGGAGGAAATTGAGAATTTCCACCATTTTTTTTAGACTGAAATTGATCAAATATGCAATCAAGTGCACTAGTACTTATCGGTGACTATAATGCTCTCGTGGCCTAGTGATAAGAAGCTGCACTGCAATCCTAAAGGCATGTGGTGCGAAGCCACCAGCTGTTCCAGGGAGGAAGGAGGTGCAATCGCCTCCTATGTGATTAACTGCCTCTGAAAACCCACCAGAATGTCAGCAATGAGTCATTTCTGACTCTACAGTACACAACAATAACATTATGCATAAGTGTGGAACAAAGAAAAGTCGGAAACTATAGATTTGGAGTAGAAATGAAGTAAGAGATTTAATGATTTAATTTTGTATAATCAATGATTATTTCATTGCAAATATTTAAAAAAACCAAACCCAAAGCCAAAGATTGCAAATGGTGATTGTTTCCCTAGACCTCACCTGACAGACCACACAAGAATCAAATTGACTGTTTCTGTGGGTATAGCATAGAGTCACTAAAAGTCATAGCCAACTCTGAGCACATAACAACATCACCACCTGTGAAAGAATTGCTGGAGAAGCTCAGTACCAACAAGCTCAGCTAAACCAGGTGCTGAGTGTGAAACAGATCATCAACTGCTCATGTGCAAGTTCAAATTGAAGCTAAAGAAAATAAAATAAGCCTGTGCCTTACTTGAATTTAAAAATCATCTCAAGAATAGGTTTGAAGTATTTTGAACACTAATGACTGAACACCAGATGAGTTGTGGGATGACGCCAAGGGTATCAACAGTGAAGAAAGCAGAAGATTTTTACGAAGGCAGGCTAACATACTATACAGAGGATTGTAATGACTTTTTTGCTTAAGAATACATGGAAAAAATTTCTTGAAACAACATGATCAAGATATAGTGGTGATGAAGGAGGAAGTTCAAGCTACTCTGAAGGAATTGGCAATAAACAAGGCCCCAGGAATTGATGGCATAGCAATTGACATATTGCAGCAGAGAGATACTCCCCTGGTTCTCACCAGATGTTCACAAGGTTGTGCCAAGAAATCTGGAAGACAACAACTTGTCCAACTAATTGGAAGTGATCCATATTTGTTCCCATTTTTAAAAAAATGATCTGACAGTTTATGTAAATTATCAAACAATATCATTAATACCACATGCAAACAAGATATTGTTGAAGATTATAAAAACAAAACAAAGCAAAACCCTAGTAGAATAACAGAGAACTCATCAACAGAAAGAGTTACCAGATGTGCAGCCTGAATTTAGGAGAGACATTTTAGCCAATGTTAGAGACATTTTAGCCAATTCTAGCCTAGCTGGACACAGAGAGCAACGATGTTTATCTGTGTTTTATTAACTATGCAAAGACTTTTGCCTGCATAGATCACAACAAACTGTGGGTAACTTTGAGAAGAATGAGAATCCCAAAATACTTGATACTGCTTATGGGAAACATACTTGGACCAGGAGGCAGTCATTAGAAC
Source organism: Elephantulus edwardii (assembly GCF_000299155.1). NCBI lineage: Eukaryota > Metazoa > Chordata > Mammalia > Macroscelidea > Macroscelididae > Elephantulus > Elephantulus edwardii. The sequence continues at coordinate 10,298,699 of NW_006399773.1, forward strand.
AGAACAAGGAAACACTGCATGGCTTGTAATCAGGAAAGGTATGTACTAGGGATCCATCCTATCTCCATACCTTTTCAACTGATAAGTGAAGCACATCATCTGGGAGGCTGGACTTTATGACATAAGGATTGGTGCAAGACTCATCAACAACCTATTTTATGTAGATAACACAAACTTGCGTGCTGAAAGTTAGGGAAACCTGAAGCATTTTGCTGCAGAAGGTCAAGGACTGCATCCTTCAAATATGGATTAAAGTGCAACATCAAAAAATAAAGATTCTTACCATTGAGTCATTTTACAGCATCATGATAGCAGAGAAGTGATTGAGATTGTTGGTAACTTCAGCTTGCTAGGCTCCACAATCAACACTCTTAGTACCAGAAGTCAGGGAATCAAAAGAGGAATTGCATCGGGAAAATCTGCAGTCAGGGCCCTTTTCAGAATACAGAAGAGTAACAATGTCAGTCTAGAGACTAAGGTGCACCTGATCTAAGCCATAATTTTTGTAATTACTTGCTATGCATCAGAGAGTTGGACAATGACTAAGGATTGTAGAAGAAAAAAATGCTTTCAGTTGTGGTGCTAGAGAAGAGTGTTAAACATATCAAGAACTGCAAAGAGAACAAATAAGATATGTCCTGAAGAGGGTAAAATCCGGCTGTTACTTGGATGCAAAGATTTTGAAGCCTCATTTCACATACTTTGGGCATGTTGCCAGGAGGGACCAGTCCTCCTTGGAGAAGGACATTATGCTTGGAAGGATGCAAGGACAGTCCAAGAGAGGAAAACCTTAGATGAGATGAATTGACTTAGTCACTGGGGTAATGGGGGGTAGGTGTGTCAGAGACAATGAAATCGATGCTAGATAGAGCAGACTTTAGAGCTGTTGTACATAGGGTTACTATGAGTGCCAAGTGACTCGATGACATTTGACAACAAAAACATGATAAATAAATTCCAAGAAGTCTAAAAGCCACATGGGGGGTGGGCAAACAAAAACCATTAACATCAACCAACAAGCAAGATTCTGAAACTATTGAAGAAAAGAAAGAAAACATAAAAGAAATTTATAATCTAGGTAATTACAGATGAAATTTCAAGAAAGTTGTGAAAGAAGATTGCTTTCAGAAAGTGATCTTCAGAAATAGAATTTCAGTTGATATTCTTTTAAAAAATATATTGTTGTACTGCTGTTTTCTATAAACAATAGTCAAATCATAAAGGGGACTTTTATTTTTAGAGTTATCAATGACATTACAGATAATAATTTATCAGTAATACAATGTAGCTGGATTAGATTATTAGGTCAGAGAAATGAAATCAACTGGTAATATTTATCCTGACAAAAATCAAAATTGTTTTTTTGAGTGTACCAGAACCATTGTCTTCATACTCTTTCTCTTCATGTATATTTTCTAGTCTTTATATTATAACTATTTCATCCTCCCATGACAATTAACTTCTTTATGTAGCACAATTTTCAAGCAGCAAGATTCGCATGGAGGTTGGAGTACGCACATAACTTGTACCATGTTTTTACTTTACGTTTAAACATGTATAATCAGACTTATTAATACATTCAAATGCAGTGCTTGAATGAATTTTATAATACTATTTTGCATTTTACAATTATGAAAATTTCAGTACTGTATAAATATGAACCAATATTTTGCATGAGATATGTAATTAAAATTAATTCTAACAGAAAAGACCTTATAGCAGAATTCAAGAAATGCTATGATTTGTTTTAATATTGTTACTGTATTATAATTCTTATTATAAATATTCAAATCATACAAAATAATAATTTGGACCAGTAGACATTTGTATAATTTCTTTAAATAGAGTATCTCTATGAGAATTTTACCCCTCAAAATACCTAATGTGTATTCTGTCTACTTGCCTTTCTCCCACTCGCAACTAATAGTAATATAAATTTACTGTATTCTTTTCAAATATTTATGAAATTAGAAAAAGATTAAAATAAGATCTTGAGATGTTATAAATAAAAACTGTTTTGAAATAAGAGTTTGATGTTCATCTAGTAAAGAAATAACAATGTAGTCAATTTAGTACCTTATAAATTATACTAAAATTATCCATATAATTTTAAGAAATTTATCAAGGAACAAAACAAAGATTTTTTCAAAATAGTTATTATTTCATTATAAGAAAAAAATGTTCTTCAGTAAAAATTGTTATAAGATTTATCACTGTTCCTTAAATACATTTTAAAAGTCTACCATTGTCCTAACAAGATTTATTTCCTGCTCTCTAGCTTTGGAATTCTTTAAGAGCCATTGATCCATTTTATCTGTAAAGGGAGCTTTGGAATACAGAGCTATTTCAATAGGAAAATGACCTTTCTTATACTCAGAACATTTTAATCAACTTTTGGGAGCAGCAAAAAGTATTTTACAGAAGTTTGCAGACAGAGAAATTTTTTTTAAAAAACATCATGAAGATTATTTCTTGAACATTGCTGCATATTAGTTGTTTTGTTGTTGTTGTTAGTGGCCATCGAGTTGAATATGACTTAAAGTGGTCCTATCCTAGCCTGTGTCATCCTTACAATTTCTGACACACTTGATCTTATTGCTGTGGTCACTGTGTCAATCCACCTGGCTGAGGACCTTCCTTTCTCTCACCGTCCATCTGCCTTCCTCAGCATGATATCCCTTTCCAAGGAGTAACCGCAACTGACAATATGTATAAAGTATGTGAGATGAAGATTTGTTATCTTTGCCTCCAAGGAGAACTCTGGTTGCATCTTCTCCAAAACTTTGGAGAAGTCTTCTTTGTTGTTTTGGCAGTCCATGAGATATTCAGTAATCTTATTCAACACTATAGTTCAAAGTCTTCAGTTCTTCATCTGCCATCCTTATTCACTGTTCAACTCTCAGCAGTGTAGCAAATTATTAAAAAGACCATGGCCTGACCCCTCAACTAACATCATTGTTTCTCAATAATCTGGAGAGGTTCCTGACTACAGAGTTTCTCAATGCAATACATCTTCTCATTACCTAACTGCTGGTACCAAGGATATTAATTTTTGAACCAAGTAAGGTGAAGTCATTGACAATTTCAGTCTTTTCTTCATTTATCATCATATTTCTTGCTGGTCCACTGGTGAAAATTTTTGTTTTCTTGATGTTGAGATGAAATCCACATTGAAGGCTGCAGTCGTTATTTCTCTGCAGCAAGTGCTTCAAGTCTTATTCACTTTCAAAAAGCTAAGTTGTTTCAGCCTCTTGGTCTAGGTATAGGTTTCATATGAGCACAATTAAGTGTTCTAGAATTCCCATTCTTCAAATTATTTGCTATAGTATATTATGATACATACACACACAAACATCTTTGCCTAGTCAGTAAAACACAAATAGATACTCTTCATTTATTGTTTTTGGGGTTTGTTTTTGTTTTTGTTTTCTTTTTCTTTCTGGAAGGATCTGTCTTACATTAACAATGATATCTCTGGTGCCACAAACTCTTCTAAATCAAGCTTGAACCTTTGACATTTCTCTATGTCCTGTTGTAGCTATTTTTTGAGTGATCCTCTGAAGTATTTGCATATGATATTAAAGTTATTCTTTGATAACACTATATCTTGTAGGATTACCTTTCTTAGGAATTGGGACAAATATGGATCTCTTCCAGTCAGTTGGCTAAGCAGCTGTCCTTCATATTTTCTGGCATTGGCTGGTGAGCATGTCCATTAACTGCATATGTCACTTAAAACATGCTTAATTGGTATCTCATCAATTCCTGGGACTTTATTTTGCTTTAGTGCAACTTTAACTTTTTTCCTTCATTACCATTGGCTCTTGATCATATGATAGTTTATGAGGACTTTGTGAACTATATGAAGCCACAATATGTCATAAAGATAACTCAATTTATAAGCATTTCCAATGAAAACTTAATATGGATCAAAACAAAGTTGTTTTGGATAAATGATAAGGCTTTATTATAAGCATAATGATATCCTTGGATCAAAGGGAATTCTAGGATAATTTTTGTCGCACTCATAAAATAATCTAGGGGAAAAACATCAAATATACTTTCATATAAAACCACTTTAAGCATCTAAAATTTGGGACAAATTTTACTTTTGAGGTAGTCTTGAACTTTTTTCTGGGTTGTTGTTTTAAGTGCCTTCAAGGCGTAGGTGACTCATAGCGACCCTATGAACGTAGAAACTGAACACTTGTGTAACTTTCATCTTTTCTCCAGGTTCATAGGGTTTTCCACAGTTAGGCTATTGTGGAAGTGGATGCCACTCCTGCTTCCAAGCTTGTTTTAATCAGGGAGTTTCACCAAACACTGTGCACCATGGGTAACCATTCTCGCATTTGACTC
>NW_006399773.1:10303157-10303746 GCF_000299155.1 Elephantulus edwardii
ATGGTACATTCAATACTCTTCTCCAGCACCACAGCTCAAAGGCATCAATTCTCCTTCTATCCTCCCTAGTCATTGTCCAACTCTCTGATGCATACTCTGTTGAAAATGTTGGTGGCTCAAACAGAGTGGGTAGTACTGTAATAAAAGAGTATTCTGTATAAGAATGTAATGTCATGAATCAAAATACAAAGTAAGTTCTAGGTGTTAATCCAAGTACTTTTAAAATAATGTTTCAATATAATAAAAGATACTATGTTCAAGTATAGTAAGTACATTTAAGGGTCAGTGAAAAAGATTTGACTATTAAAAATTTGGATTGATATAGTAGCTGTTACAATGAGTTCAAATATGAGGGAGATTATAAGCGTAGTTGGAAATGTGTTGCGCATAAAGTAATTATAACAAAAACATATATACTTACCAGGCATCAGGACATAGTGAGATATGATATATTATTTATTATTTATTGTCTTCATTTTTATGTATATTTATAGAAAGATATTTCCCCATTGAAGCTCTTTAGAATGACAAAGCAAAATATTAGAAATCTGCGAGGAGCTAGAGTCAGAAAATCAAAAGGGCCAAACTC